>NC_066580.1:291465314-291793647 GCF_024323335.1 Lathyrus oleraceus
CAGCTCGCTAAGTTGAAAACCTGAAAGGGCGGCTTACGCAAAAATGAGTGTCTCGATGGATTGAAACCGGAAAGGGCGACCCAAGAAAAAATTAGAGACATAAAAACAGAAGAATTTATCCCGATAAATTGAGTACCCCACCTTGGGGAAATTTATGCAAAAATTAGGGATTATGGCAAGTAACTGCATCCTGCTGATCTTCAGTTTTGAAGACATTCTTGAGCAAATCGGCCAATTCTGATTCACCATCCCCGATGAAGTCGCTAAGAGCACAATGGATATCGAAAGTTGATATAAGGATTAGTGATCATTGTATTCAATGTAGCCCTTTTCCATGTAAATTACCATTTTTCAACTTTTGTAAAGATCTATGGAGTCTTGTCATTTACAGACTACCATTCCATTAAATAAAGTTGAGTTTTTTATCCAATTGTTTCTACTCTTGTTTAATTCAGCCAAATAGATTTAAATTTTATCATGATCATTTTTGAAATTAAATTTTAAATTAAAATCATATTTTCTTAAATATATAAAAATAGTTACTTTAAGCAATCAATATCATTTAAAGGAATATCAACAGCGGTTTGAAGAGCGGTAAGCCCTAAATGCGGAGCAGTATTGGTTCTCCCCAAGCAGTGGGTGTAATCCCTGTTTCATCCCCGGTAGCATTTCAGTAACCGAGTTCTGTTGGTTTCCCCAGCCAAGTTTTTTAGCCTCCCTTGAGTTATAGGCGTGTTATTTCGGCAGTTAGCACGGCTTCGGCGGAATTTTGTTTCTCCGCAAATCGTCAGAGTTACTCCTGATGTTGAGCAGCTATTATGTTAGTCCCCTGCAGGGTTGTCTCCCATTTGATATGGTGTTGACCTAAAATTCTCCGTAGAGTTTGTAGCAGTTTCCTCAGCAGATCCTCTCCCTGTGCTTTACCCAACCAGGATTGGACTTTCAAGATGTTTGTTTCTCTCTAGCAGTTGTTTCCCTCCCGTGAGGATTGGCTAGGGATTCTATCGATGATTCAAATCAGTGACATTTGTATCCTTTGTGATCGTTTTGTCAGCATAATCATCATATATACATATACATATACACTCATATAATTTCATTTATTGCACTTTGTGATCTATCGTTCACTTTGATCCTCTACTATGGTGGTTTGCTTTTTCCCCGTGCAGATTTGGTTTGTCTGTCCTCTTTCAATTGTATAGTGTCATCCCATTAAGTAGAAAGACTTTAACCTTTCTCTTTCCCCACTGAGTTTTTTCCTCGTGGATGATGATTATTTCAGTTTCCTTCCTAGTTGATTATCTGGATGGGACCACTCCTCTTGAGTTACATCCTCATTGGGTTGAGTCTTTAACTGAATTTTCTTTCTAGTTTTTTTCCTAGATAGATGCTTTTGGTCCCCTGAGAGCCTATTACCCAGTAATTGGTAATATTCTTCTCATGTTTGTCACTTTTATCCAATACCCGGAAAAGGTAACCTTGTTCCCTCAGCGGATTCGTTTCTACGTCTCCCAGGAAGTATATCCTTGATATGTTCATCCTAACCGGTGATGGATATTCTCTCCTTTTGGTATTCTACCCAGTAACTGGTAGTTGTAATCCCTATCTTATTCCCCAGAGATTTACTCCTTGATATGTTCATCTTAACTGGTGACAGATTTCCTTCTCTTTGCGGTCTTCTGCCCAGTAACCGGTAGTTATAAATCCTGCTTTTTCCCCTTTTACAGAGTTTATCCTTGATATGTTCATCCTAACCGATGACAGATATTCTCTTTTTGGTATTCTATCTAGTAACTGATAGATGTAATTCCTATTTTCCCCTCTAAGTCTATCCTTGATATGTTCATCCTAACCGATGATGGATATTCTTTTCTTTTTGGTATTCTATCCAGCATTCGATAGATGTAATTCCTACTTTTTCAGGAAGTTTATCCTTGATATGTTCATCCTAACCGGTGACGGACATCCTCCCTAGAATCCCCAGGCAAGTCTATCCTTGATATGTTCATCCTAACCGATGAAGGATTTTCTTTCCTTTGAGTCTATCCTTGATATGTTCACTTTAACCGGTGACGGATACTCTCTCTCTTTGGTCTTTTGTCCTTTAACCGGTAGTTGTAAATCCTATTTTGGCTTTTCCCAGCATTTTATTCTTACTCAGTAACTGGTAATGAGTACACCTTCTGGTTGCCTTCAACGAGTCATCCTTGATATGTTTACCCTAACCGGTAACGGATGTCCTCCCCGTCAGATTTTTGTTATCCCTTTACCCAGTAATCGGTAATGGATAATAGATTTCTGCTCCTCCTGTGTTGAAAATCTTTTCTTCCCCAATCGAGTTTGAGTGCGCATTCCCTTTGTGGAATCGTTGTTTCCTACTTGGTTCGAGTATTTCAGCTTTGTTCTGATTTACTCGTTTCCCCTGCAGGTGTTCCTTTTGTTCCCCGACTGAGTCTTTCCATCGTTTCATTTTTATGGAATCCCTCGGGTCCCCCAGTTGTTCTTAAGTCGTAGCCTGGCCTATGCACAACCCTTTTTCCCCAGAGTCTTTGTCTCCCCAGTGAGTTTTCCTTTCGGAATGCATTATACTCCTGTGGACTTTTCAGTCTTTCCGGGTTCTTTTCCTTTGTGGCAACATTTCCCCACAAAGATTATTTTAACATTCATTTCATATGCTTCATGAGGTCTCCTAGGGACCAAAATTTGTTTCTATATGTTATTATTTAAGCCCATTCTATTGAGTTGATGCGAAGATTTTAACCTTCATGTCCTCAGTTAGAAAGTCCTTAAATAGGGGCAGCTGTAAGACCCCAATTTTGACCTTAAGATCCCTCATGCTATCTCATCATATGCATTGTCATTGGGATCACATTGTCGCATCCTCCTTACCCCTCATTCATTGGGTTTTCATTGGGAGAGATCACCAAGCACATTTGATTGTATCATACTTTGTATTTTGTCATCTTTACTAACCAAAATACCAAAAATATGTCTTTGTATAAACTAACTCTTTTGTAGGTAGAGCATGTTCTCACCTTTGATCTATCAAGCTCACATCTAGGGTTTAAGACCTTGAAGGCAAAGAGCTCAATCAAAAATTGGTTTACTGTGGCTCTAAGGATCATATATGAATCCCCATGGTCTTCACATGTTATTTTGATCAAGAAATCATCAAGAGTTTAGAGTTAGTTTGCCTTGGACACACTAATTCATCTAGGTATCTTGTGTAACTTCTTCAACAAGCTTCCTCAGTGGAATTTCTTTCCTTGTCCCCATCTGATTCGGTTGATTCAGATACCCTGCGGCGTGTTGTTTTCCCCGACAGAGTTTTTGCCTTCTCCAGCAAAGTTCGTATTTTCTTAGCAGGGTTGATCTTCAGAGATGGTTGATTTTCCCCAGTAGACCGCTTTGGTGTCCCCACCAATCGCTATTCAACTTGCTCCCAGTCAGAGTTTCCTCCTGGTTTCTGAGCAGCTTTTGTTATGATTATTCTCTATAGGGTTGTCTCCCATTTTTATGGTGTTGACCTAAAATTCCCCATAGATTGGATAATCTATCCTCAGCAGATCTCCTCCTTCCCCAGTTAGGTTTGAACCTTTGGGATGTTGATCTCTCTATTCTTTAGCAGTTGTCTCCATATTTTGTGGATTGACCGAGGATTGTACTTGTGGTTCAATTTCTTTGCGACACCTTTGTATCCTTTGTGGTCGTTTTGTCAGCATAATCATCATATATACATATACATATAATTTCATAATTTGCATATCCTGCATCTTCATATTTGATTTGTTTGAGATTCTTATTCTCTGTTATGGCGATATTTTATCCCCATACTCAAATCTGGTGTCTGTCCTCATTCAATTGTAGAGTGTCAGCCCCTTAAGCAGAAAGACTTTAACCTTTCTCTGTTTCCCCACTGAGTTTGTTTCCTCGTGGATGGTTGTTATTTCAGTTTCCTCTCCAGTATATTTTCTGGATGGAATTACTCCCTTTGAGTTATGTCCTTATTAGGTTGAGTTTTGATTGGCCGTTTTCTTTCTAGCTCTTACCTAGACGGATACTTTAGTCCCCTAAGAGTCTATTACCCAGTAACTAGTAATATTCTTCTTAGTTTGCAGTTTGTTACTTCTTTCCCAATACCCGACAAAAGTACCCTTATTTTTCTCCTCAGTAGAGTCCCTAGTGGATCTAATCCCCAGGAAGTTTATCCTTGATATGTTCATCCTAACCGATGACGAATATCTTTCTTTCCCCTGCCTGAGTCTATCCTTGATATGTTCACTTTAACCAGTGACGGATATTCTC
This sequence comes from Lathyrus oleraceus, assembly GCF_024323335.1. Taxonomy (NCBI): domain Eukaryota; kingdom Viridiplantae; phylum Streptophyta; class Magnoliopsida; order Fabales; family Fabaceae; genus Lathyrus; species Lathyrus oleraceus. Next base: position 291,469,620 of record NC_066580.1, read on the forward strand.
ATTTTTGGTATTCTACCCAGTAAAAAGGTAGTTGTAATCCCTATTTTGTTCCTCGGAGAGTTAATTCTTGATATGTTCATCTTAACCGATGACGGGTTTTCTTCTCTTTGTGGTTTTCTACCCAGTAACCGGTAGTTGTAAATCCCACTTTATCCCCTTTTCAGAGTCTATCCTTGATATGTTCATCTTAATCGTTGACGGATTTTCTCTTTGATTAGTCTGCTATCCAGTAACCGATAGTTGTAAATCCTACTTTGTCTCCTCGTAGAGTCTATCCTTGATATGTTAATCCTAACCGGTGACGGATTTTCTCTCCGACGGTTTTCTATCCAGCTTTCGATAGATGTAATTCCTACCCTCTTTGTTCAATTGGTATATCCTTGATATGTTCATCCTAACCGATGACGGGTATCCTCCTTGGCATTTCCAGGAAAGTCTATCCTTGATATCTTCATCTTAACCGGTGACGGATTTTCTTCCCTGTTGAGTTTATCCTTGATATGTTCATCCTAGCCGATGACGGATTTTCTTCCCTGTTGAGTTTATCCTTGATATGTTCATCCTAGCCGATGACGGATACTCTCACCATTGGTCTTCTGCCCAGTAACTGGTAGTTGTAAATCCTATTTTTCTTTGTTTTTCCCAGCAAGGCTATTCCTACCCAGTAACTGGTAATGAATACTTGATGTTGGTTCCCAGCGAGTCATCCTTGATATGTTCATCCTAACCAATGACGGGTGTTCTCTCTGCCAGATTATTATTATCTCCTTACCCAGTAACAGGTAGTAGATAATAGATTTCTGCTCCTCCTATGTTGAAGTTTATTGCTTCCCCAGTTGAGTTGAGTGTGCGTTTTTCCTTAGTGAAATCGTTTTTCCCTGCATGATTCAAGTACTTCAGTTTTATCCTGACTTACTCGTATCCCCTGCAGATGTTGTTGTTTCCCCCGCTGAGTCTTTTCCATATTTGTGTGGAATCCCTCTAGTCCCCCAGTAGTTTTAAGTTGTAGGCTGGCCTACCCATAACTCCTTTTTCCCTAGAGTCTCTGTCTCCCTAGTGTGTTTTCCTTACGGAATGCATTGTGCTCCTACGGATTTTCGATCTCTCTGATTTCTTTTTCCTTTGTGGCAATATTTCTCACAAAGCATTAACTTTTACATTCATATCATATGCATCATGAGGTCTCTTAGGGACCAAAATTTGTTTCTCTACGTTGTTATTTAAGCCCATTCTACTGAGTCGAGCCAAATATTTTAACCTTCACCTCCTCAGTTAGAATGTCCTTAAATAGGGGCAGCTCTAAGACCCCAATTTTGACCCTAAGATCCCCCATGAAACTCCATCACAAGCATTAACATTGGGATCATATCTTGGCATCCTCCTCACCCCTCTTTCATTGGGTTTATTTTGGGAGAGATCACCAAGCACTTTGTGATTATATCATACTTGTATTTTATCATTTCACTAACCAAAATATCAAAAATATCTATTTGCATTTGTCTAACTCTTTTGTAGGAAGGGCATGATTCCATTGATTAATCAAGTTCACATCTAGGGTTTGAGACCCTCATGAACAAAGAGCACAACCAATAATTGATTCAAGAATGGTTATGAACATCATATATGAGTCCCAATGTTCTCTACATGTTATATTGATCACGTTTTCTTCAAGAGTTTGAGGGTGATTTGCCTTGGAAACCCTAGTTTGACTGGGTATCTTGAGTAACTTCTCCAACAAGCTATCTCACCAATTGATCAAATTTCTCAATGAACACTTAAAATTTCATCATCTTATGCATATATGATCTACCATGAGCCAAGAAAGTCAACAGAATTGGAAGTTAGCAAGTTGGTTGATGGTGGTTGGCCAGATGAATTCATCTGATCAAAACTGGATCTCCCTAGACCCTATCTCCTACAATTTTATCCATATGAAAATGATTTCAAGATCAAATTTACTCTAAATTACATTACAAACAACTTTCATGTTGAGACCTAGAGCTAGTTTTTCTTGGAAAATCATTTTCTATGTTGAAACATTATAGGTTAAATTTTTCTAAATCCTAATTTGAAAGTCAACTTCCCAAGGCCATTACTTGCTTAATTTTTATGATATGAAATATTTCCAAGTTACACAATCAACTTAAATGTGTCTACTTCAACGTTTATATTTAGAGTGAGAGCTAATTCAACTTTTTTGAGCATGTGATATGAGGTTACATTATAGGTCACTTTTGACCTATACCATTGACCAAGTGATTTTTCCAAACTTCAAAAATGCATAACTCTATCATTTCAAATCAAAATGACATGAAATTGGTGACCATTTTGAAGGTCTTTTAAAGATCTAAAACTTTTATGAAGACACTTTACTCATTTGAAGCTCATATAAAACATTAAGCAAGATAGAACATTGAGACATATGGCTTGACACTTAGGAAAATTTTGATATATCAAAAATTTCCAAACTTCCACCTCAAATTTCTTCAAGTTCCAAGCTCCAAATGAAAAAGTGTTGAACATGAAAGTTGTTCCGCTTGCTCTCAGCTTTCCAAAGAGCTCAAATTCATTCATTTTGGACAAGGAATGCATAGGCTGCACATGGCATGAACCTGGTGACATCACTTGGCAAGGATCAAACTTCAAATCCAAATGCACACTGCCTTGCAATCCAATCTGAATTCAGATCATCTCACACTCATTTGTGGACTTATGGCAATGATTTTATGGGCCTATACGCTCCCATGCATCATCAATGATCAAATTTTGAAATTGAATTCAAGTGTGCAAAAAGCAATGGTTTCAGCTATAAATAGAGCCTCATATGCTCAGCATTTCACACCCCTTCGCGCCAGCTTTGATCCCCCATCTCTAACCCTCACTTTGCAAAGGATAAACCTGAGAAATTTATTTGAATTTGAGGTTGAATTTACACTATTTTGAAATTCAAATCTCCAAGAATCCACAGCCTTGTAAGCATCCAATCCTTCTTCTGTAAGCAAGTGGAGTGAGATCAAGCACGAGCAAGATCAAGATCAGTTGAATCCAGACCTCCATTGAAGGTATTTTCCAGAAAATTTGATCTCTTCGATTCTCTCAAATTCTTGCTCAATTCTATTGATTCTTTGGTTGTCTGAAGTCCTATCAATGTAGGCAAGAAGATTGAGTTGCTTTGAGGCCAAATCGAAGTAACTCAGTTCATGTACCTCAAATTTCTACTCCATGTATCTCTCAATATACTTGGAGTTATAGCGAATTGAGGTCAGATTCGAGCTCAGTGCCATTTTTACTTTGAAATCATGTCCTTGTTTTTAATTTTGGTGATGGTTGATGGTGGACCAGTCCGGTGAGGTCCACCGGAGAAGAAGTCCGGAGCTACAGCTCCAGCGATGTGTTGGCATCTCTCACAGCCATAGGATCCATCTCATTTGTTTTAATCGGGTTTGTTCCTTTGGAATACCATGCCTATTGCACACTGACTCATGTGCACGATGGAACGCGTGTTTCTGGTCACTTGATCTGCCACCTCAATTAATGAGGGAGATCAAGTGGTCCACGTTTTTTCTGGTATTTTAATTTTCATTTTAATTGCATTATTTTCAATAATTCATATTAAATTCAATATTGATCCAAAAAATATGGGACTCAAAAAAATTCAAATATTTTTCTCTTTCATATTCTGAATTAAAATTATTTTTTGGATCATTATTAATATTTTTCATGAATTAATTGATTTTGCAATTGTTTTTAATTGTTTAAAAATATTTTTAAATGTCCAAAAATTATGAAATTTTTTCTCCAAGGTCCTTTGACCTTGTTTGACCTATGATAAATCTCATGGCCATTTCTTTGGAGTTGTGATGAGATTTTAGGAATTGGACAAACCATATTTAATTTAAATACACTATTTTAGTATTTTAATTTGAATAAATGCCAAATATATTTGTTGACCAATTGTGATGACTTGTTTATGTTTGGCTCTTGTTGTTGGGCCTTGGTCAAGGTTGATTTGACTTTGTCAAATTAATATCATTGGATTTAGGGGATTGATGGAATGTACATTCCATCTCCCAAAATGAATGGATGATATTAATTTGGTAAAAGTCCTCCTTTGCCAATTTGTATTTTGATCCATCCCCCTCCCTCTTCATCGCATTCCTCTCCTTCATTCATTCATTCCATTTGGCCTATGACATCTCAAAGTCGTAATGCTAGTTGATTGAAAAATTAACATGAGTATGAATGAGATTAGGCCACACCTTTTGCATATTCTTTTTGTGTGTGGTATGTTTCATAAGCATAGTATATTATACTATGTCTCTAACATGCATTAAAACCAAAATTCTATTGCCTGGTCTCAAATAGTTGTGACTTCTACATAAGTTCAATTACGATTGCTTAACATATCGCTAAATTTGTGACATAAAAGGCATAAGCATTCTAGTTAGTGAGATTGTAAGTCTCCTCTCTTTCATGGTATTGTGTGGAAACTTGGCCTTCTTCCATTCCTTTGGAAAATGTTTTGGCTCAAGGATTCATGCTTGTGATAAGTGGGTTGAGTGTTGTTATACGGTGAATTGACTTTGTGTGTTTTTGCTTTGGAAAGCAAATGTCGCGGTTAGCAAGAGTCGCCACCGACTTTTCTTTTATCCAATAAGGAAAGGCGGAAAAGAACATGAAAGACCTTGATTAGATTTTGGGTTCGGGAGGTACCTTATACAAAGGGAAGGTGTTAGCACCCTTTGTATCCATGGTTATCCATGGGCTCTTAATTGCTTGATCACTTATGTTTTTCTTGTCTGAAAAAAGTGTTTGTGAACTGCTTAGAAAATGTTTTAAAAAGAGTTTAACTTTGTAATGATTCTTGTACGAATGTATACAAAGTGTTTATCTCGTTTAATTTTGAAAGCGGTTTAGAAAAATATAACTTCGCAATGATTCTAGTACGAATGTATACCAAGTGGTGATTTTCTAATAGATGTTTTGAAAAGGGTGAGGTGTGAAAGTATTTTAAAATTGTGAGTCAGCATTTAAGAGTTATACCTACCCAAGGTCTTTATGGGCATTTCCTATCCTTAGGAGGGTAAAACTGTCCTTACTATTGAGAAGTAAGTAGTTTTATCCTTTGGATGTAAAAGGGACATCGTAGGGTTATTGATTGGTCATTGAAGACAACATTTGTAAGGATACTTTAGCATTCGAAGGGACAATCATCATTTAACCGTAGGCTACAACGACGGGTCATCGAGGGATAAAATCATATATTCGTAGGCAACATCCGAGGGACGATGATTTATTTTATAGGGACATGATGATTTAATCGAAGGGTCTTTGCTAAATGTATCCCCACATTCGCGGGACATGACCATAATACCGTAATACCGTAATACCGTAAGGCAACAAAGAGAGGTCCAAGATCACATATTCAAAGGCAATATTTTATAATCAATTAGGTAATTAGGATGAATCTCCACATTAAAATCAATTAAGTAATTAGGATGAATCTCCACAAGGGTATCCCACAAATAAAGTGGAATACCTAGCCGGCTACCTTTTCCGGGAATATGGGAACCCTTACAAAGTTCAGCAAACAGGTCAGAATACCAAATCAGGGTGCAATCGAGAATTGCACCAAACAAAAGGAATCACAACAGTAATGATGTCAGGTAAACAATGCATGGTGATAATAAAACATGTCAGATGAGCAAAGATCAGAACAGAAAAGTCAGCGACTGTCATGTTCGCCGCTGCCTCGCCTAGCGAAGGCCTAGCGAACGCTCGCTACATGTTCGCTTAGCGATGTGCTAGCGAACGGCTGTGGGTTTTGAATTTTAGAGCAATACGATTTCAGCAAGCTCCAAACCCTATGGCATTCACTACACAAATTACATGGTTAAACATTCAGGATCTCTATGCATACTTAAATTCACACGCAAAACCTCAAATATACTTATGAATTTAATTATAATATCACATGAAAATTGGGAGCATATAGCGGTAATAGTAATGCAAACCTGTTTGCAATTGAATTGCAACCTTGAATTGGCAAGTCACTCTTAGGGTTGGCGTCGGATTGAGTTGGGCGGAGGTAACCTTTGTGCAGATGAGTTTCCTTCAGGGTTTCCTTTAGGGTTGCTTTGAATTCTTTGGCTTAGCCTCCAGGGTTTGATATTCCTTCTTTAGTTCTCTCTGTTTTCGTTCTCCTTTTCGTCCTCCTCTTTTTCTGACTGAAGTTGTGGTATTTATAATGATTTTTTGTGACCTAATGGGCTCAGAATGAAGCCCAAAAATTCTGGTATTCGCAAGCTTCGCTAGGCGAGTGGTGTAGCGAAGGGTTCGCTAGGCGAAGGATTTGCTCGCCTAGCGAGCATGCCAGTTTAAGTCTTTTTCGGGATTGGGCCACCTGTGTGCTGGGCCTTTGTTCCTTTAAGATCAATGTCTTGAAAAATGTGTTGAAAGATTAACGGGCAAATTTTGGGGTATGACAGCTGCCCCTGTTCAGTATTCTTAAACCGAGAGAGTTAGAATGGTATGTACGCCATTCGTGATCTGGAGGTGGAAGATTATTGAACACTTAGAATGCCCAAAAATTTGCGCTTGCTAATTAGAAGTTAGTCCTGATGGAGATAGGCTTAGAGATGCCATCCGGGAAGTTTGATGATGAAAGATCGGAATGGATCATACACTGCTGGGGATAAAGGATCAGAATGGATCATACGCTAGATCGTATCTGAATAGTAGAATGAGTCGTCCGTTAGGCTGTATCTGGAGAAATAAAGGTCAGAATGGATCGTACGCTAGATCGCATTTGAGTAGCAGAATGAGCCGTCCGTTAGGCGGGTGACTTCGCTGGGGATGAAAGATCAGAATGGATCGTACGCTAGATCGTATCTGAGTTGCAGAATGAGCCGTCCATTGGGTTGTATCTGAGGATGAAAAGGTAGTCGTACGCTAGACCACGTTTCAGAATGTATCGTACGCTAGGTAGTATCTGAGGAATCAAGATCAGAATGGATCGTACGCTAGATCGTATCTGAGTGGCAGAATGAGCCGTCCATTAGGCTGTATCTAAGGATGAAAGGGTAGTCGTACGCTAGACTACATTTCAGAATGTACCGTACGCTAGGTAGTATCTGAGGAATAAAGACCAGAATGGATCGTACGCTAGATCGTGTCTGAGGGGATGAACATCCAAATGGGTCGTACGCTAGACCGTATTGGAACAGTTGGAGGAACCATACGTTAGGCTGAATCAGAATGAACCGTATGTTAGGCTATATCTGACAACATTTGTATATGTTGTATTTGCAATAAATGTCTGGGATGGGCTTAAAGATGCCACCATTAGGAGGATATCAGAATGGTTATTAGAATGATCACTCATATGGATTATATCTGAAAGATGCATCTGAATCTCGAATGTAACCGATGAGGGTGTCCGTCTGAATGAACCTTTATTTTGACTGTATCGGGAGGATAATTAACCTGAAAAGTAAAGTTAGCTTCATGCCATGTCATGATGCATGAGATGTGTTATGCTTTCGAAAATAAATGTGAACATTATATGCCTGCATATGCTGTGAAATGATGTAATGAATGAATAATGCGTCTGGGAAGTTCTGCCAGGGGAAAATAAATCCCGAGATTCCGGTTGGAGACATTTGTGTTGATGACCCTTTCTCGGTTGGGGATATTTGATTTCTGTCTGATGGTAAAACATTCAACCGGACCTGGCTGGGGATAAACAGATGACCAGTTGTCTAGTAATGCCAATTTCTTCTGGGGAATAACTGGTTTTGCTGGGGGGTAGAATTGGCAACGGATTCATTGGAAATGGTTAGACCTTATCCTCGATCCCGAAGTCTTTTAGTAATTGTGATCTCTATTTTATGTGTGTATTTTTGGTAAACATCGATCATATTCAAATGCATATATTAATTCAAATTAAATCAATGGACGTTTACGCAAACAAAACAGAGAAAGTAAAATAAAAGCATCTTTTTGAAAATAAAGTTGTATTGATTTTTTTGAAAGAGGGCCTATAAACAGGCAATTTGAATACAAGGAGACAAAAATCCTAGTAAGAGGAAATTGTCAAGAAAGCAAAGAACAAGCTATGAAGGAAAAGTCCTATTGACTTTAATTCTGCTACTGTCATTATGTCTTCAAGCGTCTCATCTCCTGCTGTCGGATAGAAGTGATTGGCTTGTTCAGTCCCTTTGACTTGGGTGAAGCTGACTGAGAACGGGACATAGTCATACGCTTTAATCCCTAATTTTTACCTGGACCGCCTTTTCAGGTTTTCAGTCCACCAGGATACCCTTTTTTGCCCAAGCCGCCTTTTCAAGTTTTCGACTTGCCGGGTGTACATTTTTATATGTTTATCCCTAATTTTTGCCCGAACCCTTTTGGTTCGCCGGGATGCCCTTACTTTTGCCTAGATACGTCGACCTAGCGGGTCTCTTTTATGCGTAGTATTTTTTAACTATGTCCGCGTTCACAGGATACGGGAAGTCTTCGCCGTCCATTGTAGCAAGTATCATGGCTCCACCAGAGAATACCTTCTTAACCACAAATGGCCCTTCGTATGTGGGAGTCCATTTGCCTTTGGGATCACCCTGTGGTAGAATGATACGCTTTACCACTAAGTCGCCAATTTGATACACCTGTCTCTTGACCTTTTTGTTAAATGCTTGGGTCATGCGCTTCTGATATATCTATCGATGACAAACAGCCGCGAGTCTCTTTTCATCAATCAAATTTATCTGATCGAGTCGAGTCTGAATCCATTCGTCTTCCTCTAAGCCTGCATCTTTCATAATTCTTAGAGAGGGAATCTGAACTTCCACCAGTAAAACGGCTTCCATTCCGTAGACTAAAGAGAAAGGCGTTGCCCCCGTCGAAGTGCGTACTGAAGTGCGATAACCATGAAGAGAAAAGGGTAACATCTCATGCCAGTCTTTGTATGTTACTGTCATCTTTTGTATAATCTTTTTAATATTTTTATTAGCAGCTTCTACAGCGCCATTCATCTTTGGCCGGTACAGAGAAGAGTTATGGTGTTTTATTTTGAACTGCGTGTAGAGTTCAGTAATCATCTTGTTGTTCAAATTAGTACCATTGTCAGTGATAATTCTTTCAGGGATGCCATACCGACAAATGAGACTATTCTTGATGAACCGTGCCACCACATTCTTGGTGACAGAAGCAAATGAGGCTGCCTCTACCCACTTCGTAAAGTAATCAATAGCAACAAGAATGAAACGATGTCCATTAGAAGCAGTAGGTTTAATCTCCCCAATCATATCAATGCCCCACATTGCAAAGGGCCAAGGGGCTGTCAACACGTTCAATGGAGCAGGAGGTACATGTACTTTGTCCGCATAGATCTGGCACTTGTGACAAGTTCTGGAGTGATGATGGCAATCAGCTTCCATGGTGGACCAATAATACCCTGATCTCAGAATCTTCTTGGCCATCGTATGTCCACTAGAATGAGTCCCAAAAATACCGTCGTGTATGTCTTCCATAATCTTTTCTGCTTCCCTCTTATCCACACAGCGAAGCAAAGTCGAATCATGATTACGTTTGTATAATACTCCATTACTCAAAAAGAATTTAGCGGAGAACCTCCTCAGAAATTTTCTGTCATTGATGGATGCCCCTTCAGGGTATTCCTGAGTTTCTAAATATCATTTTACTTCGTGGAACCAAGGTTTCTCTTCCACTTCATCAGCATTAAATTCATAACAATATGCTGGTTCATCTAATCGTTCAACGGTGATCATGGGAGCTTCATTATCCCATCTGACTCTGAACATAGATGACATGGTAGCCAATGCATCCGCCAACTGATTCTCTTCTCGTGGAATATGTTCGAATGTAATCTCTTCAAAGTATGGGATTAATGTCAACACCCGCTCTCGATAAGGGATGAGATTTGGATGTTTAGTGTCCCATTCTCCTTTGATATGACTGATTACTAAGGCTGAGTCTCCGTACACCCTCTAAAACTTGATTCTCAGGTCTATAGCAGCCTTGAGTCCCAAAATACATGCTTCATACTCAGCCATATTATTGGTACAATCAAAACATAGTCTAGCAGTGAAAGGCGTATGGCAACCCTCGGGGGAAATGATTACAACACCAACACCATTGCCCAATGCATTAGAAGATCCATCAAAAACCATAGTCCATCGGGATCCCAGTTCAGGTCCTTCATCCGGTCCAGGTTCTTCATAATCAGTAACAAGCATGACATCCTCATCTGGGAACTCAAAATTCATAGATTGGTAATCATCAACTGCTTGATGAGCCAAATGATCGGCTAACACGCTTCCTTTGATTGCTTTCTGAGTAGTGTATTGGATATCATACTCTGTTAAAATCATCTGCCATCTTGCTATTCTTCCGGAGAGGGCAGGTTTCTCAAATATGTATTTGATAGGATCCATCTTAGAAATCAATAAGGTGGTACGATTCAACATATACTGTCTTAGTCGGCGAGCAGCCCAAGCCAAAGCACAGCAAGTTTTCTCGAGCAATGAGTACCTTGTTTCACAGTCGGTAAACTTTTTGCTAAGGTAGTATATGGCATGCTCTTTTCGACCAGACTCGTCATGTTGCCCCAACACACACCCCATTGAATTTTCTAACACGGTCAAATACATGATTAGAGGTCTTCCTTCGACTGGTGGCATCAGAATTGGAGGTTCTTGGAGATACTTCTTGATTTTGTCAAAAGCTTCTTGACATTCATCATTCCATATCATCTCTTGATTTTTCCTCAGTAGTTTGAAGATGGGTTTGCAAGTAGCAGTCAAATGGGAGATAAATCGGGCAATGTAATTCAAACGTCCCAAGAAACCTCTGACTTCTTTATCTGTACTGGGAACTGGCATTTCTTGAATAGCTCTCACCTTAGCCGGGTCAACCTCAATTCCTTTACTACTGACAATAAAGCCCAAGAGTTTACCGGATCTTACTCCAAAGGTGCATTTGTTCGGGTTCAATCTCAACTTGTATTTCTTCAACCTCTCAAACAGTTTGTATAAATGATCGAGATGTTCTTCTTCAGTATGAGATCTAGCTATCATGTCATCCACATATACCTCTATTTCATGATGGATCATATCATGGAACAAAACCACCATAGCACACTGGTATGTTGCCCCTGCATTCTTTAGACCGAATGGCATTACTTTGTAACAGAAAGTGCCCCATTGCGTCACAAACGTAGTTTTCTCCATGTCTTCGGGTGCCATCTTAATCTGGTTATAACCTGAGAATCCATCCATGAATGAGAATACCTTATGTTGAGCGGTGTTATCTACCAGAACATCAATGTGCGGAAGTGGAAAGTCATCTTTGGGACTCGCTTTATTCAAATCTCTGTAATCTACACACATTCGCACCTTACCATCCTTCTTTGGCACCGGAACCACATTAGCAACCCATTGAGGATAAGAAGTAACAGCCAGAAAACCTGCACCGAATTGTTTCATAACCTCGGCTTTGATTTTCTCAGACATTTCAGGACGCATGCGACGAACCTTTTGCTTAACTGGACGACAATCTTCCTTCATCGGCAAACGATGCACTACTATATCAGTATCCAGTCCTGGCATGTCTTCATATGACCAAGCAAAAATCTCTACATAATCATGTAACATAAGAATCAATCTTTCTTTGATACTGTTTTCCAAGCCTGCTCCTATTTTGACTTCTTTCTTGTCTACTTCAGTACCCAGATTTACAATTTCAATTGATTCCTCATGCGGCTGTATAGTCTTTTCTTCTTGCAGTAACAGTCTGGCAAGCTCTCCAGGTACTTCACAATCTTCCTCACTTCCATCCTCGGCTTGGTAGATCGGATTTTCAAAGTCATAATGAACAGTAGCAGAATTATTATCAACAGGATCCAGAGTGGATATGGATCTGCAATTTGTTACGTGAGTGTGTGTAAGAAAGCATAGCTTGTTTAAAAGATGACAGGAAAGATAAACAGCGCAATATTTGAATGTAAAAAGTCCATTGATTTATTGAATGTGGATATGCTTATGAAAATGACAAAACCCTTAACAAATTAGCTATTTCTGCCCCGGGTATAGGCACAATGCTTTAAGAAGTTCAATTGTAAAAATTAAAAATTTGCAACACTAAAATAGGCAATAACAATTACTCCTGACTAAAGGAAATCGAAATAGTGTCTTCAGCCTTCCAATTTTTGAGTCCGTCACCAATTGTTGGGAAAACCCAGCTATCCAGGTCGCAATCGCTATCAGCATCTTCTACAGCATTAATCTGATCTTTGACTATGTTTTCAGAGCTAAACCCCAGGCCAAATCTATCAGACTTGTACAGTACATTGATCAGTTCACCCCAGCCAGTACAACCACCATCTTCAACCACGGCTTGAGCATCTTTCAGAGAAATCATAGCAGGAGGAGCACGAATAACCTTGGGCACACGGGAGGTTGGCTTAAGGACAGGACTAGTCGGAGGAACTACTTCGAATGACTGAGAAGGAGTCTCAAAGAACTCCCCATCCATCTCGACGTATTTGAAGGTATGCACACTACTGACAATATACTCCTCTTCCCCACACACAGTGACGATCTTACCCTCTATTGGATACCTCAGCTTTTGATGGAGAGACGAAGCTACAGCACTTGCCCCATGAATCCAAGGGCGTCCCAGCAAGCAGGAATAGGCAGGACGAATGTTCATTACGTGAAAGGTAGCGTTGAAGACTTGAGGTCCTATCTTGATAGGGAGAACCACTTCACCATGGACAACACTCTTCGCACCATCGTAAGCACGCACCACAACGTCACTAGGTTTCAGTTCAATGCTTTTACAGTCCACTTTACTGAGCACAGCCTTCGGTAGCACATTTAAAGAAGAGCCATTATCGATCAACACATGTGATAAGGTGATCCCCTTACACTCAATGGAGATATGCAGAGCTTTATTGTGATTCTTTCCTGCTGGTGTCAGGTCAGCATCGGAAAAGCCTAGGCCATTGTCAACAGTCAGGTTAGCAACATAGTTTTCGAACTGATCGACAGATGTCTCCTGAGGTACATGAGCGGTCTTCAGGAATTTTATCAATGCATTGGCATGAGATTCAGAAGATAACAACAAGGATAACATCGAGATCTTAGACGGAGTATGCCCCAACTGTTCTACCACATCAAAATCACTCTTGCGGATGATTTTCAGCACTTCTTCCATTTCTTGTTTGGCAACATCTTCGGTAGTAACTTCGACCAGTGTCTCTGACTGAGGAGGGTTGACTGGTTCCTTTCCTCGAGTTTCAGGGGCGGGAGATGAGATTTCTGGAGAGAAGATCCTTCCACTTCGAGTAATTTTACTAGTCCCAACAATGTCAACGTCATTAGGATTAGCAGAATTATCATCTTGCTTTATGCCGTGGATGTAAACATCACCTCCATAATTCCACGGAATGGCTTTGCTTGAGGAATACAGTATTGGGCCAGGTGCAGTAATAACTAGGGGAGCTACCTTGGGCTTAGCAGTAATCTTCACAGGCACTCTAGTAGCGGTAATCTTCACCGGAATTTTGGACCTAGCGATCACGGATATTTCTTCAACAGGGTTTTCCACCTTAGGAATCTTTTCAAAGAGAATTGCACGATCATCCATCAGTCGTTGAATACCATTCCTCAACTTCAAGCAATCATTGGGTCGGAGTATACAGAGATCGCAATTTTCAGCGCAACCTGGAAATAAACCAGCTTGCAATAAACTCTTCTTGATGATCAGGAGAGGAGATGCTAAGTCAGCTATATTAGAAATGTGGGAATTGTCATCCGCAGCATTAACAGTCTTGTCATGATTAGGCATGGGAGCAGTGATGACATTAGGAGTTTCCGGAGGATCAAATTCAATTTCTCCAGCGTCAATCATATCCTGGATCTTATTCTTCAACAACCAACAATCGTTTGTATCATGCCCGGGGCTATCGGAGTGATATGCACACCTGGCATTGGGATTATAACGAGGAGAAGTAGTGTTGGGATTCGCAGGAGGATCTCTGAGGGTAATCAACTTTTCTTTTAGCATAACCTGCAGTGCCTGTGCCAAAGTCATATTGATCTTGGTAAACTGTCTTCTGGGCCTGTCTTGTCTGTGCTGGAAGTTTTGAGATGGCGGTGCTGCAATCGTCACTGCTCCAACAGCATGGTCACGATTTTTCTGGTTATGACCCCTTTGACCGTACACAGCATTTGATTCGTTCTTCCCCTGATAGGACTTTTTGGAGCTTGCAGGGGTAGCCACCTGTATCTTTCCACTTCGAATGCCGCTTTCAACATGTTCACCTGTCAATATAAGTTCAGTGAAACCCGATGAAGAACTTCCCAGTAGATGGCTGTAGAATGGGCCAGTCAGTGTACCCATGAACATGTCCACTAACTCTCGATCAGTCATAGGGGGTTTGACTCGGCCAGTAAAATCTCTCCATTTTTGAGCATATTCTTTGAAGCTTTCTTTAGATCCCATAGTCATATTCTGCAACTATAGCCGAGTAGGTGCCAATTCAGAATTATACTGGTAGTGCTTGTAGAAAGCTATCGCTAAATCAGTCCAGGTGCGGATGTTAGAGCTCTCGAGCTGATAGTACCATTCCAATTGTGTGCCAGACAGACTCTCTTGGAAGAAATGGATCCATAGCTTCCTATCAGTGGTATACGGCTGAATCTTTCTCACATAAGCTCTCAGATGCATCTGAGGACAAGACGCACCATCATATTTAGTGAAAGCGGGGACCTTGAATTTGCGGGGAATGACCACATCAGAGACCAGTCCTAAGCCTTTGAAATCCAGACCGGGCACCTTCTGACCCTCCATAGCTAGCATGCGTTCTTCCAGCAACTTATACTTATCATCTTTTGGAGAGTATTGTTCATTTTCATAATCTTCATCGTCATCCTCCTGGTTGAAGGGATCAACATTCTCATCTTCCGAATCATTTTCTGTCTCCTCTTCGTGATCCTTCGGAATTCTAATCTTGACTCCTGCGGCCTGTCCTTTAAGCCTTCTTCCCGGGTTAATGTAACTCACAGGTTTCTTGTCTTTCTTCTGCTCGAGCAAGAGAGCCTTCAGTTCCTCCTGCCCCTTGGATAAGCTCATGATCATCTCCTGGAATTGAGAATTTTGAGCCTGGAGATCTTTGACAGTTTGTTCGAGAGCCATTTTTCTGTTTAGAAGGAAGATCGTGAGAACATCGATCCT
Source organism: Lathyrus oleraceus (assembly GCF_024323335.1). NCBI lineage: Eukaryota > Viridiplantae > Streptophyta > Magnoliopsida > Fabales > Fabaceae > Lathyrus > Lathyrus oleraceus. The sequence goes on from NC_066580.1 coordinate 291,484,878, forward strand.
TTAGAATACCTGTTATGCAATGTTATGCTATGCAATGTATGAAATGTTTTCAAGGACTTTTGGAATTTAACTTTGCGTAAACCACCAAAAAGAGAGAAACTTTTATTAATAATTTCTTTAATCGATGTTCATTACAAAAAGAATAATAAAAATACAATGAAAGCTCAAGTCTCCCAGGGACGGCTTCTTTTTGGGCGAAGATATGCATTGAGTCTTCGTTCCTCATTAAGCTGGCTGGTGAGCTCTAACACCTTCTTCCTTTCTGCACCGAACTGAGTTTCAAAAGTATCCCTTTCCTCTCTCAACTGGATCCAGGATTTCTTCAATTCTTCAACATTGGTAGGCATATCTGGATAAGGAATGATCTGAGGTGCGCCTCCTTCAATTTTCGGTCCAACAATTAGAGGTCCAATTGCAAGATATGGCATGACAAGTTCACGAGCTCTTGCGCGTACCCATCTGAGATAAGGTTCCATAGGAATAGAGTTTTTCTGTCCTAAAGGGTTTCTTTTCACCATGCCCCAAGCTCGTACAAACCTTTGACGGAGACCTTGAGAATCGTTGTCATAGTCAAACACAGTGCCTTGGATAATTATCTCATGTGGACCATCTCTTCGAGCATAACCAAACTGGCGTAGGGCTAAAGCTGGGTTATAAGTAATACCTCCTCTTATCCCCAGGAGTGGTACGTTAGAGAATTCTCCACAACGGTCAATGATGATAACATTTTCTTTGGGTTGAGGACACCAATGGATGTCTGAATGGGAGAGCGACATTATCCTTTGAGACCATTTCAAGTTTTGCTCATTCTTCAAGACTGATTGAGGAAGGTGCAAAATAAACCACCTAGATAATAAAGGTACGCAGCACATGAGAGTCCCTTGCCTTTTCATAGTACGAGTGTGAAGGGAATGCAAAATGTCTCCAAGCAAGGTGGGCACAGGGTTATGAGTGAGAAATATCTTAATGGCATTCATGTCTATGAATTGATCCGGATTAGGAAATAGCACCAAACCATAGATTAGTAGTGCTAGAACATCTTCGAAAGCATGGATATTCATAACTTTTAGGAATTCTTGGGCCTTATTTATCAGGAATTTGGCAAGTAAACCCTTAACTCCACTTCTTGTTACCCAATTAGTTTCAATGTCGGACTTTGTCATGTGTAAAGCCGCGGCAACTTCTTCAGATTTCGGAATCTTTTCTAAACCACTGAAAGGTGTTTGATCAAGGATAGGTATCCCAAGCAGCCTGGAAAATTCTTCTAATGTGGGTACCAACTGATAATCTGGGAAGGTGAAACAATGATGTTTAGGATCGAAGAACTGGAATAGAACTCTCATCATATCTTCTTTGAAACCGGTGGTAACTAAATTGAGGAGAGAACCATGTTTCTTGATGAACTGAGCATGATCGGGCAGTTCTGACACTAAATCCTTGAGTTGAGGAGAGATCGCCACAAGATTGATCCGGATGGTCTTCCTGGGAGCCATAGCCTGTTTAACAGAGCAAAGTTAAATCCCTAAGTCCTTGAAATGGTTAGTACACTGTCATGATGTTATGATGTTATGATGTTATGATGTTATGTGAGTTATGTAAGCAACTGACACAAACAAGTCACACTGCAATCATTTCTAAGTTTTAAGGCTTGCATGAGTTCCATAGGTAAGTACCCTCCCCACTGAAGTTTGGTTGGTTCCACCTGTCCTAGAATAGTAACCGGGTTCTAAAAGGATCTCCAATCATTGACCTTCCCTTAAGTCCACTTCAGTGAAACACCAAGTGGTTGACCAAAGCTTCCCTAAAGTCCAATCTCAAAGAGTGTAGTATCGAGTCTCAACCAACCCCAGTCGGAACTGAAGTCAGTTATCTCACTACTTTCTAATGACTAGGATGAGTCAATTAGGGTTCTAAAGGTCTGGTTAACGCTTTGATGACACCACGCGGAAGCCAAATTTTTCCTCAAGTAAACATGAGGAACATCAGGACATCCAAAGTGTCACGTTAACCGTAGCCATCATTTTGACCATTCCAGTATACGCCGGATAGTCGCGATGATCTCTTGCTACTTACCTAAGGTACACTAGATCCGGGTGTAGGATCTTTCACTCAAGCATAAAATACCCAAGCAATCCCTTAAAAGTAAATCAGACAATTCAAATAAGTGATCTTGTTTTTAAGGTAACCTCTCTTTTTAAGGCATTTCCCCAGCAGAGTCGCCAGTTCTGTTATACGATGAACTGACTTTGTGTGTTTTTGCTTTGGAAAGCAAATGTCGCGGTTAGCAAGAGTCGCCACCGACTTTTCTTTTATCCAATAAGGAAAGGCGGAAAAGAACAGGAAAGACCTTGATTAGATTTTGGATTCGGGAGGTACATTATACAAAGGGAAGGTGTTAGCACCCTTTGTATCCATGGTTATCCATGGGCTCTTAATTGCTTGATCACTTATGTTTTTCTTGTCTGAAAAAAGTGTTTGTGAACTTCTTAGAAAATGTTTTAAAAAGAGTTTAACTTTGTAATGATTCTTGTACGAATGTATACAAAGTGTTTATCTCGTTTAATTTTGAAAGCGGTTTAGAAAAATATAACTTGGCAATGATTCTAGTACGAATGTATACCAAGTGGTGATTTTCTAATAGATGTTTTGAAAAGGGTGAGGTGTGAAAAGTATTTTAAAATTATGAGTCAGCATTTAAGAGTTATACCTACCCAAGGTCTTTATGGGCATTTCCTATCCTTAGGAGGGTAAAACTGTCCTTACAATTGAGAAGTAAGTAGTTTTATCCTTTGGATGTAAAAGGGACATCGTAGGGTCATCGATTGGTCATTGAAGGCAACATTTGTAAGGATACTTTAGCATTCGAAGGGACGATCATCATTTAACCGTAGGCTACAACGACGGGCCATCGAGGGATAAAATCATATATTTGTAGGCAACATCCGAGGGACGATGATTTATTTTATAGGGACATGATGATTTAATCGAAGGGTCTTTGCTAAATGTATCCCCACATTCGCGGGACATGACCATAATACCGTAATACCGTAATACCGTAAGGCAACAAAGAGAGGTCCAAGATCACATATTCAAAGGCAATATTTTATAATCAATTAGGTAATTAGGATGAATCTCCACATTAAAATCAATTAAGTAATTAGGATGAATCTCCACAAGGGTATCCCACAAATAAAGTGGAATACCTAGCCGGTTACCTTTTCCGGGAATATGGGAACCCTTACAAAATTCAGCAAACAGGTCAGAATACCAAATCAGTGTGCAATCGAGAATTGCACCAAACAAAAGGAATCACAACAGTAATGATGTCAGGTAAACAATGCATGGTGATAATAAAACATGTCAGATGAGCAAAGCTCAGAACAAAAAAGTTAGCGACTGTCATGTTCGCCGCTGCCTCGCCTAGCGAAGGCCTAGCGAACGCTCGCTACATGTTCGCTTAGCAATGTGCTAGCGAACGGCTGCGGGTTTTGAATTTTAGAGCAGTACGATTTCAGCAAGCTCCAAACCCTATGGCATTCACTACAGCAATTACATGGTTAAACATTCAGGATCTCTATGCATACTTAAATTCACACGCAAAACCTCAAATATACTTATGAATTTAATTATAATATCACATGAAAATTGGGAGCATAAAGCGGTAATAGTAATGCAAACCTGTTTGCAATTGAATTGCAACCTTGAATTGGCAAGTCACTCTTAGGGTTGGCGCCAGATTGAGTTGGGCGGAGGTAACCTTTGTGCAGATGAGTTTCCTTCAGGGTTTCCTTTAGGGTTGCTTTGAATTCTCTGGCTTAGCCTCCAGGGTTTGATGTTCCTTCTTTATTTCTCTCTGTTTTCGTTCTCCTTTTCGTCCTCCTCTTTTTCTGACTGAAGTTGTGGTATTTATAATGATTTTTTGTGACCTAATGGGCTCAGAATGAAGCCCAAAAATTCTGGTATTTGCAAGCTTCGCTAGGCGAGTGGTGTAGCGAAGGGTTCGCTAGGCGAAGGATTTGCTCGCCTAGCGAGCATGCCAGTTTAAGTATTTTTCGGGATTGGGCCACCTGTGTGCTGGGCCTTTGTTCCTTTAAGATCAATGTCTTGAAAAATGTGTTGAAAGATTAACGGCCAAATTTTGGGGTATGACAAGTGTTCTCCAAATGATGTCTTGAAATGAAAAACAAAAGCAAAACAATACTAACTTCTAACCAATTAACTACTAATTTTAAATTCCAAGTCTTTACTTTAATGCAATTTACTTTTAGCACTCTATTTTATTTGTCATTGTTCATATCATCCTAATTGTTTATGTTAATGCAATCTTCACTTTGTCCACTTGGACCATATTGTGTGATATATTTTTTTTTGTGTATACTTGGATTGTTTGTGTGGTCTTTGACCATTAATGTACATAATAATAACAAAAAACCCTAAAAAAACTTTTGAGTGGACTGTTGGCTTGATCTTGGACTAATGGACTTAGAATCTAGGCAACCTTCCTAAGCTAAAGGACTTGGCCAATGCCAATTTGTTGAGAAATCAAGTGCTTGCAATTTGAACTTCATTTGATACATCTTTGAAGACCTCTCTAAGTTCATCTGCAACATGATCATTGTGAAGCTGTTATTTTGAACCTATGACTTGTGGAATTCATTTGTTGCATTGGCTATTTTGGAGAAGATCATGGAATGGATAAGCTTGGATGTGGCCATATTTATTTGATGCCTTGCTCTTCAAGATAATATACTTGTGCATTTGTGTGTTGCTTGATTCTAAAACTCCAAGGGAATTCTGGGTTTCTATTGACATTCTTGTCTATTGGATTGCTACCCATTTGGTCAGATCTTTTCAACTCTAAACTTTTAATTTTGTACATAGGATAGTCTCTTCATCTTCTCCCCATTTCTTTATTTCAAAATCTCTCCCTCCATTTTTTTCAAAATCTTCTTTGTGTGAACTACTTTTTTTCTAAACTTTGACCACTTTTGCAAAAAGATAGAAACTTTGGCCTTATGCCATTGCATTTTCAAACTTCTTTTCTTAAATCAAACTTGTAAATAGACTTAACTATACTTGACTTAAACATTCAAAAAATCCAAAAAGAACTAACTCATTCAAACCATTTTAGGCCTTTGTGCCTTTCAAACTTAATTTTTGTTAAAAGTAATGCATCCACTTTGAAATTTGTATCACGAACTACGAGGTTTTGATCCCTCATTTTTATGTTGGTACGTAGGCACAAGATCGAAGGTCTTGTCAAACACAAAAATATAATTAATGAATTCTTTTCTCATCCCCCCACTCTATTTTCTTGTAAACATCACTTTATACTAAGTACATATGCATACAAAAAGGGCTCCCTAGGAGAACCTAGGACACTTTGGGTGCTAACACCTTCCCTATGTGTAACCAACCCCCTTACATGTGATCTCTGACATTTTATTAGTTTTGATTTGAAAACTTCTTACTTTTGGGTTTTGTTCGTACTTTTTCCCTTTTTCCTTGGAAACAATAAAAGCGTTGTAGCGACTCTTGTTATTTGATCTCTAGCTTGTCAATAGCTTGATGGTCATGAGTTTCCCGCTACAGAAATTAAGTGGCGACTCTGCTGGGGATACGTCTCCAGTGGGTTTAGCCTACTTTTTGTGTGAACATATTTGTATATATGTGATGTTTGTATATATGTATGTGTGATATAATCTGCTTGTTGTGCTTGGTGATCTCTGAGTGGTGAGATAAGTTCTAACCCGAACTTGAGTACAATTAAGATAGGAGGATGGTATAGTCATGTTCGACTTATGTGGAGTAGTCCTTAACAAGTTGGCTTGAGATCCATCTGCTCAGTAGAGACTCTTTTGGATTTGGAAATGTCACACAAGTATTTGTGGTTAGGCATTACTATCTCTATTTTGGGTCTGAGAAGCTGAGGACCGTAGAACATTTACCCCCTCTTGGCCTATTTAGGACGTAGGGCGGAAACTATTCAAGTGTAGACTTGATAACAGTTGTTACGCGATACTACACTCAAACGAGTTTCTCTTGAGAATATTATGGGTCGACGAGTCAGTCATCTTAATTTGTAATATCTGATAGAGTTAATAAAGCTAGCATCTTTTGTATTAGATCCCTTGGACTTCAAACAACGTCATGGGAAGCTTCTGTCTATCTTGTCTACTGATGTGGTTGATGGACTCTTAAGTGTGCTAGTGTAGTTCTATGATCCTCTCTACCATTGTTTCATTTTTCCAGATTTTCAGCTTGTGCCTACCTTGGAGGAGTACTCTCATCTTTTGGGGATACCTGTTTCTATTAGAGTACCTTTTAGTGTATTGGAGGAGATTCCCTGATCTAGTATTATTGCTGAAGCTTTTCACTTCAAGAAGTCTGAGATAGAGGCTCATTGGGTGAAGAAAGGAGGATTATTTGGGTTGCCATCTGATTTCCTCATCAAGGAAGCTACTACTTTTTCTTAAGCTGGTAGTGTGGACTTTTTTGAAGCTATCTTTGTGTTGCTCATCTATGGATTAGCTTTGTTCCCTAACATTGACGGTTTTCTTGATGTTAACGCCATTAGACTTTTCTTGATTGGGAATCCTGTGCCTACTTTGTTGGGTGATATGTATTTCTCTTTGCATCTAAGGAATTCTAAGGGTGGTGGAACGATTGTCTGTTGCATTCCTCTTCTGTACAAGTGGTTTATTTCGGACTTGCCTCAGACGCCTGCTTTTGTGGAGAACAAACAATGTCTAAGGTGGTCTCAGAGACTTATGTCTCTCACTAATGATGATATAGTTTGGTATGATCCATCTTTAAGTAGTTTGGAGATTATTTATAGTTATGGTGAATTCTCTAATGTGCCTCTCATTGGTACACAAGGAGGAATTAACTACAACCCTGCTTTGGCTCGTCATCAACTTTGGTTCCCCTTGAGAGACAAACCTAATAACATGTTGTCAGAAGGTCTTTTCTATCAAGAGGGTAAAGATTCCCAACATTTGAAGTAGAAGATTGTGCATGCTTGGCATAATATGCATAGGAAAGGAAGATCTGAGCTTGGTCCCCGCAATTGTGTAGCTTTGGAAGCTTACACTCTTTGGGTGAAGAAGATAGCTATGGAGTTGAAGATGCCTTATCCTTGTGAAAGACCTATGTCTATGGTTGTGGTTGAGCCATTAACTCTCCCTAACCAAGATGTAGAGGAGTTGGAAGACGCGCTCGCCGAGATGAAGAAGAGCATTGTCGTGCTTTGAGCAAGAAGCATGAAGAGTTGCAGTTGGAGTCTAAGGACAAAGACGCGCTTATTGAGCTACTTGAAGACCGAGTGACGAAGAGATAGAGAGAGCCATAGGTTTCATCTTCTAGCATGCCTCAGCCTTCCGTTGCTTGGAAGAAGATTGTTGATCAGCTTGTCCTCGAGAAGACTCAGATGAAGGCCTCTTTTGAGACCGAGATCCGTCTCATCCGAAGGAAGTACGTGCCTTCAGCCAGATCTTCTGACATTGTTGTTAGGGATCCTTAGGATGACTAGTCTCCTTTTCTCTTGTATTTTTCATTTGGTTTCTGAAATTGTACTCAGTGTAATCCTTCCAATTTATATAAATAGAAATAGATTTTTGGTCATATCGAATTATTGCAATTGCCATTTAAAATATTATATATTTGAAAATGATATAGTAAGTTCTTTGAAAAATAAAAATAATCAAGCATTGCATTTCATGCATCATTTGCATAAGCAGATTTTTGCCAGATGTCTGATTGGTGTTTCTTCTGTGCTTTAGCCAAGCTGACTCACCGGTACAATACCCGAGCCAATCATCTGAAAATCATGGAACATTTGGAGCAAGAGAACAGAGAGCTGAAGGACGAGATCGCCTGCCTGACTGCCATGATGGAGTCAGTTTTTGCTGCTCAGAATCAAGCTTCTCCAACACCTACAACTTGTCCTGCGAGGACTGTTACTTTTGAGGTAGTTACCTCTACCGTGCCTGCTGCTACCGTCCATTTCACGCCTAATATGCCTGCCAGATTCCCGTGGAGAATGCCGCCTAACTTTGCGCCTACATTTGCTTCCATGCCGGCATCTAGCCTGGTCATGTACGTGCCACCTCCCGTTGTGCACACTTTGCCTCATGTAGAGGATACCATCTATCATTTTGAGCCGTCTGAGGGCCCGGATGTTTATGAGAAGATGGACGAGATGAAGGATCAGTTTCTTGAGCTACGCAAGGAATTGAAGACGATGAGAGGTAAAGATTTGTTTGGGAAGAGTGTTGTTGAGTTGTGTTTGGTGCCCAATATCAAGATCCCAGTGAAGTTCAAAGTGCCTGACTTTGAAAAGTATAAGGGGAACTCTTGTCCGCTCAGTCATCTTATGATGTATGCCCACAAGATGTCCACTCAGACAGACAATGATCAATTGCTTATTCACTACTTCCAAGATAGCCTGACTGGTGCTGCACTCCGTTGGTATATGGGGTTGGATAGTGCAAGCATTCGCACTTTCAACGACTTAGGAGAGGCTTTTGTGAAGCAATACAAGTATAATATGGACATGGCACCGGATAGAGACAAAGATGGAGGGAGTTGGCTGCCCAGATCACTCCTCCTTTGGAGGAGAAAGAAATGACGAAAATCTTCTTGAAAACCCTGAGTTCATTTTATTATGAACGCATGATCGCTAGTGCCCCCAGTGATTTTACCGAAATGGTAAATATGGGGATGATACTTGAGGAAGGAGTCCATGAAGGACGGTTGTCAAGATATGAGGCACCAACAAGCAAGAGATATGGTAGAAACTTTGGTAAGAAGAAGGATAGTAAGACCAACGCAGTAATCAGTGGGAGGCAGAGGAGGCCTCAGATCAGAAGAAATCCACCACCCCATCAACATCATCATCATCAAGTGTCATCAGTAATTCCGGTATTTTCTAATCAACAAGCAACGTCAATTCAACAACAACAACATCAACGTCAACAACAACAACCGCAACAAAGAACAAACACCTACAACAACAACAATACCAACAACAATCATCATCAGCAGAACTTTGAGAGGAAGAAGGTCTCTTTTGACCCGATTCCTATGTCGTATGCAGAGTTGTATCCCTCACTAGTTCTCAAGAACTTAATTCAACCGAGGAACCCACCGCAGATCCCAGAACCATTTCCCTGGTGGTATAAACCTGAGCTCCGTTAAGCTTTTCATCAAGGAGCACCCGGACACGATATCGAAAACTGTTATCCATTGAAGTATGAGGTTCAAAAGCTTATGAAGAGTGGTATGGTGTCCTTTGAGGACCGCGTGCCAAATGTAAAAGCAAACCCTTTGACCACCCATGGGAACTCTTCAGTGAATATGGTGGATGGATGTCCTGGAGAATTCAAGGTTTATGATGTCCGGTTTATCCGAAGATCCTTGGTGCAAATGCACAAGGATATCTGTTTGGTGAGTGACTGTGAACATGGCCATGATAGTTGTGTTGTTTTTAGTGTGAACCCAAAAGGGTGTGATGTGGTGAAAAGGGACATCCAACGTCTGATGGATGAAGGCATGATCCAAATTGTTCAATCTCGTCATGTAGATGACGACGTCAATGTCATAATGCCCGTTTTCAAATAACAAGAGCGGTTAGCAATTCAATATGATAGCAGCAACAAAAATAATGTCAATCAAAGATCAGTATCACTGTTGGTAATACGGTTAGCGGGCCCAGTCCCGTATTCATCTAATAAGGTTGTAACGTCCCAGTACAATGCTACAATGATAAAGAATGGTCAAGAGGTCCCGTTACCTACGACTAGTTCAGTAGTGAGCATTGTTGATGTTACGAAGGTGACTCGTAGTGGTCGAGTGTTTGGGCTGGTGTTCCCAAAAAACAAAGAAGAAACGATTGTTGGTAAGAAGGCGGAGGTGCCTAATGTAGATCTGGTTGGTTGTTCAAAAGATAAGTCTGGTGAATCCAGCAACTTGAAAGCCAATGATGATGATGAGGTACTCCGATTGATAAAAAGGAGCGAGTTTAATATGGTAGAGCAGTTACTCCAGACCCCCTCAAAAATTTAAGTGTTGCCTCTGCTTTTGAATTCCAAAGCACACAGAGAAGCACTACAGAGAGTTCTTGAACAAGCATACATAGAGCATGATGTTATTGTGGATCAGTTTGATCACATCGTGGCTAACATCACTTCATGCAATAATTTTTACTTCTGCGATGAAGAACTCCCTGAGGAGGGAAGAAATCATAACCTGGCTTTGCATATTTCAATGAACTGTAAGGAAGATGCTTTGTCAAACGTGCTTGTTGACACCGGTTCGTCACTCAATGTGCTTCCGAAGTCAAATTTGTCGAAGTTATCTTACCAAGGAGCGCCTATGAGATATAGCGGTGTAATCGTCAAAGCCTTTGATGGTTCGCGCAAGACAGTAATTGGTGAAGTGGACCTTCCAGCTAAGATAGGTCTGAGTGATTTTCAGATTACTTTTCAAGTAATGGATATCCACCTAGCCTACAGCTGTTTATTGGGAAGGCCATGGATTCATGAAGCAGGGGTTGTTACCTCCACTCTGCATCAGAAATTGAAATTTGTCAAGAATGGCAAGCTTGTGATTGTTGGAGGAGAGAAGGTGTTGTTGGTTAGCCATCTGTCATCTTTCTCGTATGTGGAAGCTGAGGATGAGGTTAGAACTCCGTTCCAAGCCTTGTCTATTGCTGTTGAGAGGAGAGTTGGGGCACTTATATCCTCGTTGAAAGATGCTCAGAAGATTGTGGAAGAAGGTACCGTTGACCAGTGGGGGCACATGGTAGAGGTCTCCGACAACAAAGGCAGAACGGGTTTGGGGTTCCAGAAAGGCTCATCAATTGCAAGATCTGAAGATATGCAACTCATCTTCCATAGCGGAGGGTTCATTCATGGCAATGAACAACACTTAGATGTTGTGCTAGAGGATAGCAAAGAGGAAGACTGCACCAACTTTGTAACGCATGGAAAGACATGCAACAATTGGATTGCCGTTGATATTCCTGTTATTTTGCATCGATTTAAGTAATTGCTTTTATATTTTAAAATCCTTGTCTTATGCCTAAGGGAGAAGTGAACATTGTTTGGGCATTTTAAATTGATCATTAATAAAATTAATTTTATTCATCCACATCTTTGATGTTTATTTTTACTTTTTGCTTTATTCTGAAAATGGTAATCACAAAAAACATAAATAAACAATATAATTGTCCATCTGCGTAATATTTGGTCACAAATTCACTTCTCTAAAATCAAAATATCAAATCATTAGGCAGGTTGGTTCTTAACCCCATTAAATACATTGATCCTTCTCCTTCCCTAAATTTTGAATTCCCTGTGTTTGAGGTCGAGGAGGAAAGTGATGAATTATCTCGTCTTCTTGAACAAGATGAAAAGATTATTCAGCCGTTTGAAGAGCAAATTGAGCTAGTCAACTTGGGTTTCGAAGATGATGTGAAGGAAGTCAAGATTGGGTCTCGACTGTGTCCAGATGCTAAGAAGGGGTTGATTGATCTTCTTCGAGAATATTCAGATGTGTTTGCTTGGTCCTATCAAGACATGCCTGGGTTGGATTCTGAGATTGTGGAGCATAGATTGCCGTTGAAGCCAGAATGCCCGCCAATCAAGTAGAAGTTGAGAAGAACGCATCCTGATATGGCTGTGAAGATCATAGAGGAAGTGCAGAAGCAGATTGATGTCGGTTTCCTTGTGACAGTTGAGTATCTGCAATGGGTGGCTAATATTGTGCTTGGGCCGAAGAAAGATGGAAAAGTCTGCATGTGTGTCGACTATCGAGATTTGAATAAAGCTAGTCCAAAACATGATTTCCCTCTACTACACATTGATATGTTGGTAGACAATACTGCTAGATTAAAAGTCTTTTCGTTTATGGATGGATTTTCCAAATATAATTAGATCAAAATGGCACCCGAAGATATGGAGAAGACCACATTCATTACACCCTGGGGAACATTCTGTTATAGAGTGATGCCTTTCGGTCTAAAGAATGCTGGTGCAACTTACCAGAGAGTAATTACTACTCTTTTTCATGATATGATGCATAAAGAGATTGAAGTTTATGTCGATGACATGATTGCTAAATCGATTGATAAAGAGGAACATGTTGAGCATTTGTTGAAGTTATTCCAGCGTTTGAGGAAGTATAAACTCTGCTTGAATCCCAATAAATGTACATTTGGTGTTCGTTCTAGTAAGTTGTTGGGCTTTATTGTCAGCGAGAAGTGTATTGAAGTCTATCCTGCCAAGGTCAAAGCAATACAAGAGATGCCTGCGCCCAAAACTGAGAAGCAACTCAGAGGTTTTCTCGGCCGCTTGAATTATATTTCCAAATTCATTTCCCACATGATTACCACATATGCGCATATACTCAAGCTTCTTTGAAAAGATCAGTCTTGTGATTGGACCGAAGATTTCCAGAAAGCTTTTGATAGTATTAAGGAATATTTGCTTGAACCTCCGATTTTGTCTCCACCTGTTGAAGGAAAACCGTTGATCATGTATTTGACTGTGCTAGAAGATAGTATGGGTTGTGTTCTAGGTCAGCAAAATGAGACTGGGAAGAAAGAATTTGCAATTTACTACCTAAGTAAGAAATTCACCGACTGTGAGACTCGGTATTCTATGCTTGAGAAGAGTTGTTGCGCATTGGCTTGGGCTGCTAAGCGTCTGCGTCTGTATATGTTGAATCATACCACTTGGTTGATATCCAAAATGGATCCAATCAAGTATATATTTGAGAAGCCTGCTTTAACTGGGAAGATCGCCCGTTGGCAGATGTTGTTATCAGAGTATGATATCGAATACCGATCTCAGAAAGCAATCAAAGGTAGTATCTTGGCTGACCATTTGGCTCACCAACCAATTGAAGATTACCAGTCAGTGCAGTATGATTTTCCTGACGAAGAGATTTTGTACTTGAAAATGAAAGATTGTGATGAACCATTGCTTGAAGAAGGGCCAAAACTTGGTTCCCGTTGGGGCATGGTATTTGATGGAGCTGTTAATCAATATGGAAATGGAATTGGGGCAGTGATTATTACTTCTCAAGACACGCATCTACCATTTACAGCTAGATTGACTTTCAAGTGTACAAACAACATGGCAGAATATGAAGCTTGCATTATGAGGCTTGAAGAGGCCATGAATCTCAGAATCAAGTATTTGGATTCGGTGATTCCGCTTTGGTTGTGAATCAGATCAAAGGAGAATAGGAGACGAATCAACCCGGTTTAATACCATATAGAGATTATGCGAGGAGGATTTCAACTTTCTTTACAAAGGTTGAGTTTCATCATATCCCTTGAGACGAAAACCGGATGGCAGATGCTCTTGCAACATTAGCATCAATGATTGTAGTGACGTATTGGAATGAAGTCCCCAATTTATCTGTGATGCGTCTTGATAGGCCAGCTCATGTGTTTACTATTTAAGAAATCAAAGACGAGAAGCCGTGGTATTACGACATCAAATGTTTCCTCCAAAGTCAGATTTACCCGCCTGGGGCATCTTTGAAAGATAAGAAGACTTTGAGAAGATTAGCCAGTAATTTCTACTTGAATGGTGATATATTATACAAGAGAAACTTGGACATCATTTTGCTTAGATACGTGGATAGACACGAAGCAAACTTGTTGATGACCGAAGTGCACGAAGGTTCCTTTGGTACTCATTCCAATGGACATGCAATGGCGAAGAAGATGTTGCGAGTAGGTAACTATTGGCTGACAATGGAATCTGACTGTTGCAAACTTGTGAAGAAGTGCCACAAGTGTCAAATTTATGTTGATAAGATTCATGTTCCTCCGACACTTTTGAATGTTATCTCTTCCCCATGGCCCTTCTCCAGGTGGGGAATTGATATGATTAGGATAATTGAGCCCAAAGCTTCGAATGGACATTGTTTCATTTTGGTAGCAATTGATTATTTCACAAAATGGGTTGAAGCGGCATCGTATGCAAATGTGACCAAGCAAGTTGTTGTAAGGTTTATCAAGAATCAGATCATATGTCGTTATGGTATGCTAAGTAAGATCATTACTGATAATGGATCGAACTTGAATAACAATATGGTGGAAGCTCTTTGCAAAGACTTCAAGATTGCACATCATAATTCTTCTCCCTACAGACCCAAGACGAATGGGGTTGTTGAAGCTGCAAACAAGAACATCAAGAAGATTATTCAGAAGATGGTTGTCACGTATAAGGATTGGCATGAGATGCTCCCATTTGCTTTGCATGAGTATCGTACATCCATTCGCACTTCAACAGGGGCAACCCCTTTCTCTCTTGTATATGGTATGGAAGTAGTGTTCCCCATAGAGGTTGAGATTCCTTCATTATGTGTGCTCATGGAAGCCAAGTTGACTGAAGCTTAATGGTGTCAGACCAGGTTTGACCAGTTGAATTTAATAGAAGAGAAGAGATTAACTGCCATGTGTCATGGTCAGTTATATCAGCAGAGAATGAAGAAAGCTTTTGATAAGAAGGTCAGACCTCGTTATTCATAGAAGGTGACCTTGTGCTCAAGAAGATTTTGACGTTCAAGCCAGATTCCAAAGGAAAATGGACTCCTAATTACGAAGGCCCATATGTTGTTAAGAGAGCCTTTTCAAGCGGTGCATTGATTCTTACAACAGTGGATGGTGAAGAGTTCACTCGTCATGTGAACGCAGATGCAGTCAAGAAATACTTCGCCTAAAAAGAAAAGAATAGCTCGCTAAGTTGAAAACCTGAAAGGGCATCTTAGGCAAAAATAAGTGTCACGATGGATTGAAAACCCGAAAGGGCGATCCAGGCAAAAATTAGAGACATAAAATAGAAAAAAAATCTCGATAAGTTGAGTACCCCACTTTGGGACAACTTATGCAAAAATTAGGGATTATGGCAAGTAATTGCATTCTACTGATCTTCAATGTTTTGAAGGCTCGTATGAGCACAAGGGTAGTGAGACCAACGCAGTAATCAGTGGGAGGCAGAGGAGGCCTCAGATCAGAAGAAATCCACCACCCCGTCAACATCATCATCATCAAGTGACATCAGTAATTCCAGTATTTTCTAATCAACAAGCAACGCCAATTCAACAACAACAACATCAACGTCAACAACAACAACCGCAACAAAGAACGAACACCTACAACAACAACAATACCAACAACAATCATCATCAGCAGAACTTTAAGAGGAAGAAGGTCTCTTTTGACCCGATTCCTATGTCGTATGCAGAGTTGTGTCCCTCGCTAGTTCTCAAGAACTTAATTCAACCGAGGAACCCACCGCAGATCCCAGAACCATTTCCCTGGTGGTATAAACCTGAGCTCCGTTGAGCTTTTCATCAAGGAGCACCCGGACACGATATCGAAAACTGCTATCCATTGAAGTATGAGGTTCAAAAGCTTATGAAGAGTGGTATGGTGTCCTATGAGGACCGCGCGCCAAATGTTAAAGCAAACCCTTTGACCGCTCATGGGAACTCTTCAGTGAATATGGTGGATGGATGTCCTGGAGAATTCAAGGTTTATGATGTCCGGTTTATCCGAAGATCCTTGGTGCAGATGCACAAGGATATCTGTTTGGTGAGTGACTGTGAACATGGCCATGATAGTTGTGTTGTTTTTAGTGTGAACCCAAGAGGGTGTGATGTGGTGAAAAGGGACACCCAACGTCTGATGGATGAAGGCATGATCCAAATTGTTCAATCTCGTCATGTAGATGACGACGTCAATGTCATAATGCCCGTTTTCAAGCAACAAGAGCGGTTAGCAATTCAATATGATAGCAGCAACAAAAATAATGTCAATCAAAGATCAGTATCACTGTAGGTAATATGGTTAGCGGGCCCAGTCCCATATTCATCTAATAAGGTTGTAACGTCCCAGTACAATGCTACAATGATAAAGAATGGTCAAGAGGTCCCGTTACCTACGACTAGTTCAGTAGTGAGCATTGTTGATGTTACGAAGGTGACTCGTAGTGGTCGAGTGTTTGGGCTGGTGTTCCCAAAAAACAAAGAAGAAACGATTGTTGGTAAGAAGGCGGGGGTGCCTAATGTAGATCTGGTTGGTTGTTCAAAAGATAAGTCTGGTGAATCCAGCAACTTGAAAGCCAATGAAGATGATGAGGTACTCTGATTGATAAAAAGGAGTGAGTTTAATATGGTAGAGCAGTTACTCCAGACCCCCTCAAAAATTTCAGTGTTGTCTCTGCTTTTGAATTCCAAAGCACACAGAGAAGCACTACAGAGAGTTCTTGAACAAGCATACGTAGAGCATGATGTTACTGTGGATCAGTTTGATCACATCGTGGCTAACATCACTTCATGCAATAATTTTTGCTTCTGCGATGAAGAACTCCCTGAGGAGGGAAGAAATCATAACCTGGCTTTGCATATTTCAATGAACTGTAAGGAAGATGCTTTGTCAAACGTGCTTGTTGACACCGGTTCGTCACTCAATGTGCTTCCGAAGTCAAATTTGTCGATGTTATCTTACCAAGGAGCGCCTATGAGATATAACGGTGTAATCGTCAAAGCCTTTGATGGTTCCCGCAAGACAGTAATTGGTGAAGTGGGCCTTCCAGTTAAGATAGGTCCGAGTGATTTTCAGATTACTTTTCAAGTAATGGATATCCACCTGGCCTACAGCTGTTTATTGGGAAGGCCATGGAATCATGAAGCAGGGGTTGTTACCTCCACTCTGCATCAGAAATTGAAATTTGTCAAGAATGGCAAGCTTGTGATTGTTGGAGGAGAGAAGGTGTTGTTGGTTAGCCATCTGTCATCTTTCTCGTATGTGGAAGCTGAGGATGAGGTTAGAACTCCGTTCCAAGCCTTGTTTATTGCTGCTGAGAGGAGAGTTGGGGCAATTATATCCTCGTTGAAAGATGCTCAGAAGATTGTGGAAGAAGGTACCGTTGACCAGTGGGGGCACATGGTAGAGGTCTCCGACAACAAAGGCAGAACCGGTTTGGGGTTCTAGAAAGGCTCATCAATTGCAAGATCTGAAGATATGCAACTCATCTTCCATTGCGGAGGGTTCATTCATGGCAATGAACAACACTTAGATGTTGTGCTAGAGGATAGCAAAGAGGAAGACTGCACCAACTTTGTAACGCATGGAAAGACATGCAACAATTGGATTGCCGTTGATATTCCTATTATTTTGCATCGATTTAAGTAATTGCTTTTATATTTTAAAATCCTTGTCTTATGCCTAAGGGAGAAGTGAACATTGTTTGGGCATTTTAAATTGATCATTAATAAAATTAATTTTATTCATCCACATCTTTGATGTTTATTTTTACTTTTTGCTTTATTCTGAAAATGGTAATCACAAAAAACATAAATAAACAATATAATTGTCCATCTGCGTAATATTTGGTCACAAATTCACTTCTCTAAAATCAAAATATCAAATCATTAGGCAGGTTGGTTCCTTACCCCATTAAATACAATGATCCTTCTCCTTCCCTAAATTTTGAATTCCCTGTGTTTGAGGTCGAGGAGGAAAGTGATGAATTATCTCGTCTTCCTGAGCAAGATGAAAAGATTATTCAGTCGTTTGAAGAGCAAATTGAGCTAGTCAACTTGGGTTTCGAAGATGATGTGAAGGAAGTCAAGATTGGGTCTCGACTGTGTCCAGATGCTAAGAAGGGGTTGATTGATCTTCTTCGAGAATATTCAGATGTGTTTGCTTGGTCCTATCAAGACATGCCTGGGTTGGATTCTGAGATTGTGGAGCATAGATTGCCGTTGAAGCCAGAATGCCCGCCAATCAAGTAGAAGTTGAGAAGAACGCATCCTGATATGGTTGTGAAGATCATAGAGGAAGTGCAGAAGCAGATTGATGTCGGTTTCCTTGTGACAGTTGAGTATCTGCAATGGGTGGCTAATATTGTGCTTGGGCCGAAGAAAGATGGAAAAGTCTGCATGTGTGTCGACTATCGAGATTTGAATAAAGCTAGTCCAAAACATGATTTCCCTCTACTACACATTGATATGTTGGTAGACAATACTGCTAGATTAAAAGTCTTTTCGTTTATGGATGGATTTTCCAAATATAATTCGATCAAAATGGCACCCGAAGATATGGAGAAGACCACATTCATTACACCCTGGGGAACATTCTGTTATAGAGTGATGCCTTTTGGTCTAAAGAATGCTGGTGCAACTTACCAGAGAGTAATGACTACTCTTTTTCATGATATGATGCATAAAGAGATTGAAGTTTATGTCAATGACATGATTGCTAAATCGATTGATAAAGAGGAACATGTTGAGCATTTGTTGAAGTTATTCCAGCGTTTGAGGAAGTATAAACCCCGCTTGAATCCCAATAAATGTACATTTGGTGTTCGTTCTAGTAAGTTTTTGGGCTTTATTGTCAGCGAGAAGTGTATTGAAGTCTATCCTGCCAAGGTCAAAGCAATACAAGAGATGCCTGCGCCCAAAACTGAGAAGCAAGTCAGAGGTTTTCTCGGCCGCTTGAATTATATTTCCAAATTCATTTCCCACATGATTACCACATATGCGCATATACTCAAGCTTCTTTGAAAAGATCAGTCTTGTGATTGGACCGAAGATTTCCAGAAAGCTTTTGATAGTATTAAGGAATATTTGCTTGAACCTCCGATTTTGTCTCCACCTGTTGAAGGAAAACCGTTGATCATGTATTTGACTGTGCTAGAAGATAGTATGGGTTGTGTTCTAGGTCAGCAAAATGAGACTGGGAAGAAAGAATTTGCAATTTACTACCTAAGTAAGAAATTCACCGACTGTGAGACTCGGTATTCTATGCTTGAGAAGAGTTGTTGCGCATTGGCTTGGGCTGTTAAGCGTCTGCGTCTGTATATGTTGAATCATACCACTTGGTTGATATCCAAAATGGATCCAATCAAGTATATATTTGAGAAGCCTGCTTTAACTGGGAAGATCGCCCGTTGGCAGATGTTGTTATCAGAGTATGATATCGAATACCGATCTCAGAAAGCAATCAAAGGTAGTATCTTGGCTGACCATTTGGCTCACCAACCAATTGAAGATTACCAGTCAGTGCAGTATGATTTTCCTGACGAAGAGATTTTGTACTTGAAAATGAAAGATTGTGATGAACCATTGCTTGAAGAAGGGCCAAAACTTGGTTCCCGTTGGGGCATGGTATTTGATGGAGCTGTTAATCCATATGGAAATGGAATTGGGGCAGTGATTATTACTCCTCAAGGCACGCATCTACCATTTACAGATAGATTGACTTTCAAGTGTACAAACAACATGGCAGAATATGAAGCTTGCATTATGAGGCTTGAAGAGGCCATGAATCTCAGAATCAAGTATTTGGATTCGGTGATTCCGCTTTGGTTGTGAATCAGATCAAAGGAGAATGGGAGACGAATCAACCCGGTTTAATACCATATAGAGATTATGCGAGGAGGATTTCAACTTTCTTTACAAAGGTTGAGTTTCATCATATCCCTTGAGACGAAAACCGGATGGCAGATGCTCTTGCAACATTAGCATCAATGATTGTAGTGACGTATTGGAATGAAGTCCCCAATTTATCTGTGATGCGTCTTGATAGGCCAGCTCATGTGTTTACTATTTAAGAAATCAAAGACGAGAAGCCGTGGTATTACGACATCAAAAGAGTTAATCCTTGATATATTCATCTTAACTGATGACGGGTTTTCTTCTCTTTGTGGTTTTCTACCCAATAACCGGTAGGTGTAAATCCCACTTTAACCCCTTTTCAGAGTCTATCCTTGATATGTTCATCTTAACCAGTGACGGAGTTTCTCTTTGATTGTTCTGCTACCCAGTAATCGGTAGTTGTAAATCCTATGTTGTCTCCTCGCTGAGTCTATCCTTGATATGTTGATCCTAACCGATGACGGATTTTCTCTCTGGCGGTTTTCTATCTAGCTTTCGATAGATCTAATTCCTACCCTTTTTGTTCAATTGGTATATCCTTGATATGTTCATCCTAACCGATAACGGGTGTCCTCCTTGGCATTTCCAGGCAAGTCTATCCTTGATATGTTCATCTTAACCGGTGATGGATTTTCTTCCCTGTTGAGTTTATCCTTGATATGTTCATCCTAGCTGATGACAGATACTCTCACCATTGGTCTTATGCCCAGTAACTGGTAGTTATAAATCCTATTTTTCTGCGTTTTTCACAGCAAGTCTATTCCTACCCAGTAACCGGTAATGAATACTCCATGTTGGTTCCCAGCGAGTCATCCTTGATATGTTCATCCTAACCAATGACGGGTGTTCTCTCTGCCAGATCTTTATTATCTCCTTACCCAGTAACAAGTAGTAAATAATAGATTTCTGCTCCTCCTATGTTGAAGTTTATTGCTTCCCCAGTTGAGTTGAGTGTGCGTTTTTCCTTAGTGAAATCGTTTTTCCCTGCATGATTCAAGTACTTCAGTTTTATCCTGACTTACTCGTATCCCCTGCAGATGTTGTTGTTTCCTTGGCTGAGTCTTTTCCATATTTGTGTGGAATCCCACTAGTCCCCCAGTAGTTTTAAGTCGTAGCCTGGCCTACGCATAACTCTTTTTTCCCCAGAGTCTCTGTCTCCCCAGTGAGTTTTCCTTACGGAATGCATTGTGCTCCTGCGGATTTTCAGTCTCTCTGATTTCTTTTTCCTTTGTGGCAATATTTCTCACAGAGCATTAACTGTTACATTCATATCATATGCATCATGAGGTCTCTTAGGGACCAAAATTTGTTTCTCTATGTTGTTATTTAAGCCCATTCTACTGAGTTGAGCCGAAGATTTTAACCTTCACCTCCTCAGTTAGAATGTCCTTAAATAGGGGCAGCTGTAAGACCCCAATTTTGACCCTAAGATCCCCCATGCAACTCCATCATAAGCATTAACATTGGAATCATATCTTGGCATCCTCCTCACCCCTCTTTCATTGGATTTGTTCTGGGGGAGATCACCAAGCACTTTGTGATTATATCATACTTGTACTTTATCATTTCTCTAACCAAAATATCAAAAATATGTCTTTGCATTTGTCTAACTCTTTTGTAGGAAGGGCATGATTCCATTGATTAATCAAGTTCACATCTAGGGTTTGAGACCCTCATGAACAAAGAGCACAACCAAGAATTGATTCAAGAATGGTTATGAACATCATATATGAGTCCCAATGTTCTCTACATGTTATATTGATCAAGTTTTCTTCAAGAGTTTGAGGGTGATTTGCCTTGGAAACCCTAGTTTGACTGGGTATCTTGAGTAACTTCTCCAACAAGCTATCTCACCAATTGATCAAATTTCTCAAGGGACACTTCAAAATTCATCATCTTATGCATATATGATCTACCATGAGCCAAGAAAGTCAATAGAATTGGAAGTTAGCAAGTTGGTTGATGGTGGTTGGCCAGATGAATTCATTTGATCAAAACTGGGTCTGCCTAGACCCTATCTCCTACAATTTTCACCATATGAAAATGATTCCAAGATAAACGTTACTCTAAATGGCATTCCAAACAACGTTCATGTTGAGACCTAGAGCTAGTTTTTCTTGGAAAATCATTTTCTATGTTGAAACATTATAGGTTATTTTGTGTAAACCCTAATTTGAAAGTCAACTTCCCAAGGCCATAACATGCTCAATTTTTATGACATGAAAGATTTCCAAGTTTCACAATCAAATTTAATGTGTCTACTTCAAATTTTATGTTTGGAGTGGGAGATAGTTCAACTCTTTTGAGCATGTGATACGAGGTTACATTATAGGTCACTTTTGACCTATACCATTGACCAAGTGATTTTTCCAAACTTCAAAAATGCATAACTCTATCATTTCAAATCCGAATGACATGAAATTGGTCACCATTTTGAAGGTATTTTAAAGAGATAAAACTTTGATGAAGACACTTTTCTCATTTGAAGCTCATATAAAAAGTTAAGCAAGGTGGAATATTGAGACATATGGCTTGACACTTAGAAAAAATTTGATATGTCAAAAATTTCCAAACTTCCACCTAAAATTTATTCAAGTTCCAAGATCCAAATGAAAAAGTGTTGAACATGAAAGTTGTTCCTCTTGATCTAACCTTTCCAAAGAGCTCAAATTCATTCATTTTGGACAAGGAATACATAGGATGCGCA
This sequence comes from Lathyrus oleraceus, assembly GCF_024323335.1. Taxonomy (NCBI): domain Eukaryota; kingdom Viridiplantae; phylum Streptophyta; class Magnoliopsida; order Fabales; family Fabaceae; genus Lathyrus; species Lathyrus oleraceus. The sequence continues at coordinate 291,507,046 of NC_066580.1, forward strand.
TGGATGGAACATGGTGACATCACTTGGCAAGGATCAAACTTCAAATCCAAATGCACACTTGCCTTGCAATCCAAGCTGAATTCAGATCATCTCACACTCATTTATGGACTTATGGCAATGATTTTATGGGCCTATGCACGCCCATGCACCCATGCATCATCAATGACCAAATTTGGAAAGTGAATTCAAGTGTGCAAAAAGCAATGGTTTCAGCTATAAATAGAGCCTCATATGCTCAGCATTTCACACCCCTTCAGGCCAGCTTTGATCCCCCATCTCTAACCCTCACTTTGCAAAGGATAAACCTGAGAAATTCATTTGAATTTGAGGTTGAATTTCCACTGTTTTGAAATTCAAATTTCCAGGAATCCACAGCCTTGTAAGCATCCAATCCTTCTTATGCAAGCAAGTGGAGTAAGATCAAGCACGAGCAAGATCAAGATCAGTTGAATCCAGACCTCCATTGAAGGTATTTTACAGAAAATTTAATCTCTTCGATTCTCTCAAATTCTTGCTCAATTCTATTGATTCTTTGGTTGTCGGAAGTCCTACCAATGTAGACAAGAAGATTGAGTTGCTTTGAGGCCAAACCGAAGCAACTCAGTTCATGTACCTCAAATTTCAACTCCATGTATCTCTTAATATACTTGGAGTTAGAGTGAATTGAGGCCAGATTCGAGCTCAGTGCCATTTTTACTTTGAAATCATGTCCTTGTTTTTAATTTTGGTGATGGTTGATGATGGACCAGTCCGGTGAGGTCCACCGGAGAAGAAGACCGGAGCTACAGCTCCGGCGATGTGTTGGCATCTCTCACAGCCATTTGATCCATCTCATTTCTTTTAATCTGGTTCGTTCCTTTTGAATACCATGCCTATTGCGCGCTGACTCATGTGCATGGTGGAACGCATGTTTCTGGCCACTTGATCTGCCACCTCAATTAATGAGGGAGATCAAGTGGTCCATGTTTTTTCTGGTATTTTAATTTTCATTTTAATTGCATTATTTTCAATAATTCATATTAAACTCAATATTGATCCAAAAAATATGGGACTTTCACCAAAAAAATTCAAATATTTTTCTCTTCCATATTCTGAATTAAAATTCTTTTTTGGATCATTATTAATATTTTTCATGAATTAATTGATTTTGCATTTGTTTTTAATTGTTTAAAAATATTTTTAAATGTCCAAAAATTATAAAAAAAATTCTCCAAGGTCCTTTGACCTTGTTTGATCTATGATATATCTCATGGCCATTTCTTTGGTGTTTTGATGAGATTTTAGGAATTGGACAAACCATATTTAATTTAAATACACTATTTTAGTATTTTAATTTGAATAAATGCCAAATATATTTGTTGACCAATTGTGACGACTTGCTTATGTTTGATTCTTATTGTTGAGCCTTGGTCAAGGTTGATTTGACTTTGTCAAATTAATATCATTGGATTTAGGGGATTGATGGAATGTACATTCCATCTCCCAAAATGAATGGATGATATTAATTTGGTAAAAGTCCTCCTTTGACCAATTTATGTTTTGATTCATCCCCCTCCCTCTTCATCTCATTCCTCTTCTTCATTCATTCATTACATTTGGCCTATGACATCTCAAAGTCCTAATGCTAGTTGATTGAAAAATTAACATGAGTATGGATGAGATTAGGCCACACCTTTTGCATATTCTTTTTGTGTGTGGTATGTTTCATGAGCATAGTCCATTATACTATGTCTCTAACATGCATTAACACCAAAATTCTATTGCCTGACCTCAAATAGTTGTGACTTCTACATAAGTCCAATTACGATTGCTTAACATAGCGCTAAATTTGTGACATAAAAGGCATAAGCATTCTAGTTAGTGAGATTGTAAGTCTCCCCTCTTTCATGGTATTGTGTGGAAACTTGGTCTTCTTTCCTTCCTTTGGAAGATGTTTTGGCTCAAGGATTCATGCTTGTGATAAGTTGGTTGAATATTCTCCAAAGAATGTCTTGAAATGAAAAGAAAAAGCAAAACAATACTAACTTCTAACCAATTAACTACTAATTTTTAATTTCAAGTCTTTACTTTAATGCAATTTACTTTTAGCACTCTATTTTATTTGCCATTGTTCATATCATCCTAATTATTTATGTTGATACAATTTTTCACTTAGTCCACTTGGACCATATTGTGTGATATATTATGTTTGTGTATACTTTGCTTGTTTGTGTGGTCTTTGACCATTAATGTACATAATAATAACAAAAAACCCTAAAAAACTTTTGAGTGGACTATTGGCTTGATCTTGGACTAATGGACTTAGAATCTAGGCAACCTTCCTAAGCTAAAGGACTTGGCCAATGCCAATTTGTTGAGAAATCAAGTGCTTGCAATTTGAACTTCATTTGATACATCTTTGAAGACCTCTCTAAGTTCATCTGCAACATGATCATTGTGAAGTTGTTATTTTGAACCTATGACTTGTGGAATTCATTTGTTGCATGGGCTATTTTGGAGAAGATCATGGAATGGATAAGCTTGGATGTGACCATATTTATTTGATGCCTTGCTATTCAAGATAATATACTTCTACATTTGTGTGTTGCTTGATTCTAAAAGTCCAAGGGAATTCTGGGTTTCTATTGACATTCTTGTCTATTGGATTGCTACCCATTTGGTCAGATCTTTTCAACTCTAAACTTTTAATTTTGTACATAGGATAGTCTCTTCATCTTCTCCCCATTTCTTTAATTTCAAAATCTCTCCCTCCATTTCAAAATCTTCTTTGCGTGAACTACTTTTGTTCCAAACTTTGACCACTTTTGCAAAAAGACAGAAACGTTGGCCTTATGTCATTGCATTTTTAAACTTCTTTTCTTAAATCAAACTTGTAAATAGACTTAACTATACTTAACTTAAACTTTCAAAAAAGCCAAAAAGAACTAACTCATTCAAACCATTTTAGGCCTTTGTGCCTTTCAAACTTAATTTTTGTTAAAAGTAATGCATCCACTTTGAAATTTGTATCACGAACTGCGAGGTTTTGATCTCTCATTTTTATGTTGGTACGTAGGCACAAGACCGAAGGTCTTGTCAAACACAAAAATATAATTAATGAATTCTTTTCTCATCCCTCCACTCTATTTGCTTATAAACATCACTTTATACCAAGTACATATGCACACAAAAAGGGCTCCCTAGGAGTACATAGGACACTTTGGGTGCTAACACCTTCCCTCTGTGTAACCAACCCCCTTACCTGTGATCTCTGACATTTTATTAGTTTTTATTTGAAAACTTCTTACTTTTGGGTTTTGTTCATACTTTTTCCCTTTTCCCTTGGAAACAATAAAAGCGCCGTGACGACTCTTGTTATTTGATCTCTAGCTTGTCAATAGCTTTATGGTCATGAACTTCCCGCTACAATAACCTTGAGAATTTCCATTGGAAATTGAGTTTGAATCTCACTGTTTTGAGATTCAAATCTCCAAGAGTCATGTGCCTTTTGTTTATCCAATTCCACTCCATCAAGTGTCCTGAGCAAGATCAATAGCAAGCAAGAGCAAGATCGATTGAATATAGACCTGCATTGAAGATATTTTCCAGAAATTTTCATCTCTTCGATTCTCACTCAATTCTCCATAATTCTTCTTGATATTTGGTTGTATGAAGTTCTACCAATATAGGCAACAAGATTGAGTTGCTTTGAGGTCAAATCGAAGCAACTCAGATCATACCCCTCAAAATTTCAACTCCCTGTATCTTTCAATATACTTGGAGTTAGGAGAAATTGAGGCCATATTCGAGCTCCTGAGCATTTTTACTTTAATTCATGTCCTTCTTTTTAATTCTGGTGATGGTTGTGAGTGAACCAGTCCGGTGAAGCTCACAGAAGAAGGAGACCGGAGCTTTGACTCCAAGGGTGTGCTGGCATTCATCTGAACCACATGATCAGTGTCAAATGTTTTAATCTCGTGTCTTGGTTTTGCATACCATCCCTGCAGCGCTTTAACTTGTATCCACCATGGAACGCGCGCTAGCAGACACTTGATCTGCCACCTCAATTAATGAGGGAGATCAAGTGGTCCACGTTTTTTCTATTTTCTATTTTTTTTTCATTTTATTTGGTTTATTTTCATTATTTCATATTAATTTTAATATTGATCCAAAAAATATGAGAGGTTCATCAAAAAAAATTAAATAATTCCTCTTTCATTTTCTGAATTAAAATTATTTTTTGGATCGTTATTAATATTTTTTATGATTTAATTGTTTTTGTGAATATTTTTAATTGTTTAAAAATGGTTTTAAGTTTCCAAAATTAATGAAATTTTTTCTTCAATGTCCTTTGACCTTGTTTGACCTATGATAAATCGCATGGCCATTTATTTGGTGTTTTGATGAGGTTTTAGGATTTTGAGCAACCATAATTTAATTTAATGCATTATTTAACTGATTTTAATTGTTTAAATATAAAATAAATTATGTTGAACTTTTGATATTGACTTGTTGAGTTTGACTTGTGTTGTCGGGCCTTGGTCAAGGTTGATTTGACTTTGTTGAGTTAAAATCATTGGATTTAGGGGATTGATGAAATATACATTTCATCTCCCAAAATGAATGAATGATTTTAATTTGATAAAAGTCCTCCTTTGACCAATTTGTGTTGATTCCATTTCCCCTCCCTCTTCATCTCAATCCCCTTCTCTTCTCATTCATTTCATGGACTTATGATGTCTCTATATCCTAAGACTAGTTGATTACAAAATCAACATAAGTGTGGATGAGATTAGGTCCACCCCTTTTGCATATTCTTTTTAAGTGTGGTATGTTTTAGGAGTATGATTCATAATACCATATCTCTAATATGCATTAACACTAAAATTTCTATTGCCCGGCCTCAAATAGTTGTGACTTCTACATAAGTCCAATTACGATTGCTTAACATAGCGCTAAATTGTTGACATAAAAGGCATAGCATTCTAGTAAGTAAGATTGTAAGTCTCCCCCCTTTCATGGTATTATGTGGAAACTTGACCTTTTTTCCTTCCTTTGGAAGATGTCTTGGTTCAAGGATCCATGCTTGTGAATAGTGGGTTAAGTGTTCTCTAAAGAATGACTTAAACAAAAGCAAAAGCAATACTAACTTCTAATCAACTAACAACTAACATTTAATTTCAAGTCATTTACTTTTATGCACTCTAATTTTAAGTCTTTATTCATTTGTCATTATTCATACCATTCAACTCATTTACTTTAATACCATTTTCACTTTGCTCATTTGAGCCTTATTTTTATGATCATATTGTGATTGTATATACTTGTTTGTATTTGTGTTCTTTTGACCTTAATGTACATAATAATAACAAAAACCCTAAAAGACATTTATGTGGACTGTTGGATTTGCTTTGAGACATTGGACTTAGAATTAGGCAACACTCCCTATGCAAAAGGACTTGGCCAATGCCAACTTTCATGAAACCAAGTGCTTGTGATTTGAAACTTCATATGAAGCAAGTATTGTGATCCCATCTGATTTCATCTGCTACATGGTCTTATTGAAGTTGTGACTTTGAACCTGTGCCTAGTGCCTATCTTTGAATTCATCTGATACATGGGAGATTATGAAGGAGATCATAAAGCTTCTAAGCTTGGGATGTGGCTATCTTTATTTGATGTCTTGCTCTTCACCTTTCTATTTGTGTATGGATATTGCTTGATTATAAAATCCAAGGGAAATTTGGGTTTCTATATGACATTCTTGTCTATTGGATTGCAGCCCATTGGTCAAATCTTTTCAATTCTTAAATTTTAAATTTTTGCTTAGGATTAGTCTCTTCATATCTTCCCCACTTCTTTAATTTCAAATCTCTCCCCTCTTTCAAACTCTTCTTTGTTTGTGATTTCTAAACTTAGACCATATTGCAAAATTAGAAACTTTGGCCTTATGCCATTGAATTTCTAAACTATTTTTTTAATCAAAACAGTGCATCCACTCACTCAAACCTTTTTAGGCCTTTTGTGCCTTTGTTAAACTTAAATTTTTGTTAAAAGCAATGCATCCACTTTGAAATTATTACCACGAACTATGAGGTTTTGATCCCTCATTTTATGTTGGTACGTAGGCACAATTCCGAAGGTCTTGTCAAACACAAAAGTATAATTAATGATTTCTTTTCTTATCCCCACACTCTATTTATTGCAAACATCATTTTGTACAAAAATACATATGCACACAAGAAAGGGCTCCCTAGGAGTACCTAGGACACTTTGGGTGCTAACACTTTCCCTTTGTGTAACCAACCCCCTTACATGTAATCTCTGGCATTTTATTAGTTTTGATTTGAAAACTTCTTATCTTTGGGTTTTGTTCGTACTTTCCCTTTTCCCTTGGAAATAATAAAAGTGCGGTGGCGACTCTAGTTTAATTGACGTCTAGTTTATCCATAGCTTGATGGTCATGAATTTACCGTTACATAGGGTACCCACACATCTTAGGGAGATATGTAGAGCTTTGTTGTGGTTTTTTCCTTTGGAAAACAGGTCATCATCGTTGAACCCCAAGAAATTGTTAGTAGTCACACTAGCTATTACATCATCAAATTGTCCTAATGTGATGTATGTGAGCAACACCCCAAACTTACATCAATGAATAGCTATGTGCTTCAGAGCTGAGTAACAGAGATGACATGGATATCTTATAAGGAGTTTAATTCAATTGATCGACTACCTTGTAGTCACTCTTTTTGATTATCCTTAGGAATTCTTCGGCTTCTTCTTGAGTTATTATGGCTTTTGGAGATAAGTGCACTTCTTGAGATTCAGTGTTTGAAATAGGAATTTAAGCATGGCTAGCAACTTCCTTCCCATTGGCTTTAGCAGATGTATCAACAGTTCTTGGTGCAAATATCCTGCCACTGCGTGTCATTCTACCTGGTCTTACAATGGAAGTTACATTTGGTTCAATGATGACCAAAGGTTGGTCCTACTGTCCCTGCTTAAAAGCTTTGGGTTGATATATCCACAAAATAGTTTTTTCATCTTCATAGGCGAAAGGTGCTGGAAACTGAATTACCAAAGGGGTAATAGGGATTTGTACATTAGATGTTTCATAAGGAATGTGTATCACAACCACAACTTTCCATTTCTTCTTCTTCTTCTCACAGCGCCTGATTTGGATTGTACCTTAATCAATTAGTTGTTGGATGCAGCTCTCCAGGCCTTTGTTAATGTCTACATCAGAAGCACGAACATTTTCAACATCATGGCTTACTGGGATCAAACCATGCTTTATCAATTGTTCCCCTATCACAGCAATAGGGGTTTGAATTTCTTTTATCTTCTTGACCAACTCTTGTTCATAAATTTCCTATATGGCGCTGACAGACACTCCTCCATGTGTTGGCATAGTATTGGTTTTCATATTTGGGTAGGGATGAAAATTTGACCCATCCCCAATGGGCACCCTCAAATTTACCCATAACGGGTAGGGTAAAAACCCGCAAAAATGGATACGAGCATGGGCTCGGGTAATTACCCATAAAAATAAGCGGGCACAGGTGTGGGTATGGGCACCTTGGTACCCACCCCGCCCTATACCCGCATACTATATATTTATGTATTTATATTTTAATTATATATTTTAGTTTATATTATTATATAAAAATGTATGTCTATCAATTATAAAACGTATATCAATGTTAAACCATTACATATTTAATATAAGTGTTTGTTTATTTCAACAATAAATTGTTTGAAATTTTTTTAATGTTTTTAAAAACATAAAATTATATGATATTTTATAATTGATCTATTTATTTTTAATAGGAATGCGGGTCACGACTACGGGTATGGGTACTTACATACCCATATGGCACGAGTATGGGTGCTAACTTTGGCACCCAAGTGGGTATGGGCTCAGACAGGGGGATTTTTTCAAATCGCGGGTATGGGGATGGGTACTATAATACCCTGCCCAAACCCTGCCCATTGCCATCCCTACATTTGGGCCTTGTGGTGTGAAAGTCACCACTTTAGATTCAACCAAATCCTGTACACGGTTTTGAAAAGAATATAAATTCTCTATGGTATGTCCAGGTACACCCATGTGAAACTCGCAATGAGTGTTAGCATCATATCCAGGGGGATAAGGGAAAGTGCATGGCTTCAACCCCCATAGAGTCAACAATCCACCTTTATACATGTACTAAATATCTGGCTATAAGGCACCGACAAGGGGTCAAGATGTCTTTATAGTTCTATCTGCTTGAACTTCCGTTGTGGAGGGTCATTTTGTTGATGTTGTGGTGGAGGTTGTTGTTGATAAGCTTGTCGTTATTGTTGTTGCATTGGTTGTTGGTATGGAATAGGCACAATGGAAGCTACTTAATGATAAGGGATTTGTTGCTTGCCCCTATATCCTCCCATGATGGCATTATTTTCACCCTTTTTTTCTTTTGGAAGCCTTCAGAATACTTCTTTGGTGCGTTGGATGCCCTAACATTGCTTTGAATTTTTCCATCCTTCATCCCTTTCTCAATTTGATCTCCAATTGTGACTAGATCAGCAAATCTGGGAGCCCCATTACTTACTATTCTATCAAAGAAGAGATCCTTCAAAGTGTCTATGAATATTCCAGTCATTTCTTTCTCAGATAATGGGGGTTCCACTTAAGAAGCTAGCTCCCTCCATCGCTGAGCATACTCTTTGAACAAATCATTTTCCTTCATCGTCATACTTTATAGTTGCATACAGTCAGGTGCCATATCAAGGTTATACTTGTATTATCGGAGGAAAGCATCAGCGAAATCTTCCCAACTTTGGATCCGACTCTGCTCCAAACTCATATATCACCTCAATGATGCCCCACTCAAGTTGTCTTGGAAACAGTGTACGAGTAGTTTTTCATTTTTGGTGTAGGCAACTATTTTCCTGAAATACATTACCAAATGACTTTTTGGACAAGTTTAACCCCTGTATTTCTCAAAGTCAAGAGTTTTAAACTTAGCCGAGATAACCAAATTCAAAACTAAGCGCATGCTCATAACTGGTGTACCAAAGAGGATGTTACCTTCCATGGCCTTAACTTTCTTCTCTAACACACGAAGTCTTTCTGCAACAAGGTCTGGAAGAATTTTAGGTCTTTGTGGCTTAGGTATATAAAAAGCGTCATATTAGTCATCTTCCCCGACCTCAGACCAATGTTGAGTAGATACATCAGAGGGTTCTATGGGATCCATATTACCCATATTTCTCACCAGTATATGAACAGGGATTCCTTTAGTATGGGTGAAGCTATCATCTTGATTGGCCAAACCTGAGGTGTCAACCTGACTAGCAATCTTCTTAGCCCTAACTTTCATTTCAGCAACTCTCCCCCTTTGAGCAATCGCCAGCATAGTCTCGAGCAACTGATCCATCTTCTCTTGGATGGCAGTGATATCCGTTCTCATTGTGACTTGATTAGCCTTAACTTGTTCAAGCGTCATCCTGTAGTTGTTGCGCATCTCGTATCGGTGTTGAATAGTCAGTGTTGTTGGATAAAGGGTAGAAGGTGGTGTAAGTTTTAGATTTTCTGGTAAACGAAATGCATGGGGATGCAAATGATATGCGTATTATTTTGTTTTTAGGTAATCATTTTAATTCATTAGTTGTTAATTATTCATAAATGTAAGAGATACAAAGACAAGGTAATAATTAAGCAACTTAAACATCATTCATTCATTTAAGTATGTATTACAAAGTCCTAAAATCCCCAAGCCAAATACATCCCAAATAAAGAATAGTACAAAAAGAGAAAATTAAACTGCAGGTTTCTTTGCTTTGAGTTCTTCCAATTATTTTTTGAATCTCCTCAACATCTCTTTGTAGAGCAAGATGAAACTTACCACTGCAGGATGAGTGATGTCTCTGTCCAATTCTTCCATTATATCCCTTAATTTCCATGGCATGTCCTTAGCTGACTAGTTACATAACTCTACCAGCCCGTTGAGCTTTGCGCAATACTTATCCCTATCTTCTTGCAAAAAGTCAATAGTTCTCTTGAAGGCTTTGTAATCCCCAATCACATGCTTCTTTCTTTCAGCCATATCGAGATATCTTGATGCAAAGCCTCTAACTGGTTCTTCCAATACCTAGAGGACTCCTTAGCATCTCTTGCTTCTTGACATTTTTCCTCCCAAATTTTGGGTGTAACTCGAGAAGCTTTTGTGGCTATCTTTTGAGTCAGCGATCTTGTTCTACCCCTTTTTTTTAGTGACGAAGATAAATAGTAAGTTCTTTTATCTAAGTTTTTAGCGTGTCTCTTATTGTCTTGTTCTCTTTAGTAGAAAGATACCACCAATGCTCATTCTTTTGACATTCAATCTGATCCTACTTCAACTGATCCTTAATGGTATCCAAACAATGGTCAGCTTGCTCTATGCCCACTTTGACCTTTTCCATTTTATGCTCTTCCTTATCAACCTTTTCCTTATTTGCTTGAAGTTGTGCATTCTTCCGCTCAGGTTCCCATTTTATCTTACTTTTCTCATCAGTGACTTGTTGAAGGTTCAACTGCAACTCTTCATTTTCCTTCACCAATCTTGCTATGAAATATCATCTTATTGGAGGGATCCCATCTTCTGAGGCCAACTAGCACCCTTTTTCTCCACAAAAGGTCTTTTTTTAAAAAGGTGGCTCACAAGCCACTGATACAAGAGAGGAGTGTAATAGGCTACCATTCCTCTTTTCTTTGCATGTCTCCAACTCAAATAGTAGTAAACATCATCCAAAAGAGTAGGTACTGGATTCCTTGTAAGGAAGATATTAATGGAAGTCATGTCTATGAAACCCTCCATATTTGGAAAAAGAACAATTCCATGAATGGCCAACACAATCACAACATAGCAAGCCACCCAACTTTCAGCTTCCAATAGGGTACAAGCCCTCTCTATGAGGAACTTGAGTGGGAGTCTCGTGGTGTTTCCTTTGACTACTAAATTAGAGGTAACATCTTTCTTATCCATGTGAAGGGAATTGGGAATAATTTCATGCTTCAAAGATTCGTTCGTACCCATGAAAGGAAGTTTGTTCTTCATAGGGATTCTGACAAGGCACTTAAACTCTTCCACCATTTGTGCTAGCTTAAAATCTTGGAATGTGAAACATCTCATGGGTGAATCATAGAATTGGGCCAAAGTAAAAAGTGCTACATAATCCTTCTTTTGATTCAAGAGATCGAGCAAGTTTCCATAACCTTTCCCAAAGTTGATTTTGTAAATTGGATGCATCTGAGAAACCAACTTACGCAGATCATCCAACTCTTTCTCTTTGAACTTGTAAGAATAAGTGCTTCGCTTGTTTGATCCCATACTTCCTGAATTCCTGCAACTATGATTCTTAGATTCTCTAGAAACAGAAAATGTGAATGTGAATATTATGTTATGAATACGTAATGTTTTATGCATGGTATCGGGATTACAGGTATAGGTAATTTCACAACATTGATCATATTAACAGGTATCTCTAATTACTGGAACCCCATGGGTAGGCTCTATAGTTGGTAGGTTCCCTGAGTCATGGATCCTTCTTGAGAATACTATCATCGTGACGAAGGCTCATCGGACAATAATATCCTCAAAATGATCTTGTCTAGGTGAGGTCTTCGTATTGTCCTAACAAGGAAAGCTTCTTATGGGTCTCTACTACACAACCATCGAGTCCAAGGTTCTAAGAAGGTTCTCAGAGTCATAGTTCGAGGTTGGAAATATTACCGTATAATAGTAATACATCCAAGGGATCTTATCTGGTTATGGCTCTCGTATCAACCCAACAAGTCTGAAGTCTTGTAGATTAGTACTACACAACCACTATAGATGGAACAGGTTTTAAGAGGTCCCTAGAGTCACTGATCTAACTTGAAAACATTATTGTCGTGACGAAGGCTCATTGGACAATAACATCTCTAAGAGAATTTACTCTATGAGGGGTCTTCGTATCGTCCCAACAAGGAAGGCTCCTTGTGGGCATCTACTACACAACCACCATCTTAGTCCTATGGTTTTTCTCAGACTCGGGTAGAAAGCCTATCTCCCAATAGCAAAATAAGAATCAAACAAATACAAATAACAACTAAATACAAAGAGTAATAATACAGAAGAAAAGAAAGATAGAATAAAACAAATAAATGAAGCTAATATGAATCGCAAATTTAACTAAGTTAGGTTTATCTCTCTCTTGCATGGAGCTTATCCCTAACAGAGTCGCTAGTTGTCGCCTCTCGAAAAATATGATCCTTCACGATGGTCACATAAAAAATGATTCGAACAGAGTCGCCACCAAACTTTACTAATTCCAATGAAGGAAAGGGAAAATATCGATAAAACCCTTGAAAAAGGAAAATGGTTGTTGCAACCAAATTCAGGGTTCAATAATCGATTATGCAAGGGAAATGTGTTAGCACCCCTCACGTCCGTTGTACTCAATGGGAACCTTTTATTTAAATTTACGATTGAATGTTAGCTTATGTTACTTGTTTTATTGAGTTATGAAATATGTAATAGGAAAACAAAAAGGGTCGCAAAAATGTTTTTATCAGGGTGCTTAACGAGATTGCGGGTCTCACTCCTACGTATCCTCGGGTACAACGAGGAACTCAAAGCTTCGTAGTTCGGGGGAAGGCTACGGTTTATTGTGGGTGTTTTTTTAATGAGCAAGTGTTTATATTGCATTCTAATGGTTAAACATTGGCTTGTCTACTCTTAATGGAGGCTTAAGTGCTAGTTTGTATTCGCATTAGAAGGGATTGAACAATGTTCTTTTGAGAAAAAGTTTTGATCACACGGGGGTGAGAAGTTGAGTTAATGTGGTGTATGTTTTATTTGAATGATGATTACTCGAATGGTCGAGTATAGGAACTCGTATCCAAGTAATCGAGGAGAGGAATGGAAGGCTCTAGACCGTCTCCTTTTGCATCCTTAATTTGTAAAAGGGTTTGATATTGTTAAGATATTTTGAATGGATGATGAATACTCGAATAATCGAGTAAGGAAACTCGTATCCCAATATTCGAGGAAGCGAATAGAAGGCTCTAAACAACTTACTTTTTCGTCTAAGTTGTTATGAAAATGGGTTTGATTTGATTTGATTATAAAAAGGTTTTAAGGTGAATCGGATTGTAAGTTTTTTAGAGATGACAATTGTTTGAATAGTCGAGTAAGGGAACTCATACCCAAGCAATTGAGGAAAGGAATTGAAGGCTCGAGACCATCCCCCTTTTCATATTTAATGAAATGGCATTTAAATATAAGTTAACATTTTTAGATAAACGACGAATACTTAAATGGTCGAGTAAGGGAACTTGTATCCAAGTATTCGGGTAAGGAAATAGAAAGCTCTAGACCACTTCCTTTTTTGTCTAAATTATTATAAAATGATTTGGATTTGATCGGATTAGGAATGTTTAAGAGATGACAATTATTTGAATATTCGAGTAAGGGAACTCAACCCAAACAATTGAGAAGAGGAATCGAAGGCTCGAGACCATCCCCTTTTTCATCTCTAAATGAAATTGTTGTTAAGTATAATTATGTGTCTTAATTTTATTTGGATAAAAATACTCAATATTGATCGAGGTTTGCATTTGCGTTTGCATATGAGTTAAGAGTAATTTGGTGAACTAATCGCCTAATTAATTAAAATTGAATAGGTCTCATTGTAAGAAAACCCAAGAGTAACCTATGTGAGGTTGATGGAGATGCTAAAAGCAATCGACTTACAAAGGTGTTGAAATGGGCTCGACATTGAATCAAGAATTATTTGATTTTTAAATGGTTTAATATGATTTTAATGCTTGAAGTACTTAACAACTGGATATCATCATAAAAATAAAATGCAATACATGGTTTAGATGAAATGAGAAATCACACAAGTGAATAGACCAGTCAAGCACAAGATAATTACTCAAACAAATCCCACAAAAACAATTTAATAATTAATTAAATTAAATTAAATTAAAAATATATTTAATAGAATTAATAAAAATATTTATCAATAAAATAAAAAAAATTATTTAACTAATTTAAATAAACTCGTTAAATATTTACATGAAAAATAGAAAAGAAAAGAGAAAATAAAATAACATAAGAAAAAGGCAAATGGGCCTTTGAACAAAAACAACCCAATTTGGGCGCATAACAACAAACAGGGGGTGCAAGGAGAGTAAATTGTTCTAGGCCCAAGACAGGAGGCCCATGTAGATAGGGAGAGTCCAATGAACTCTCAGTCAACCGTGTTAACTAGGAGAGACAATCTACACCATCAGATCTGATGATCTGACTTAGTCAATGAGACTGGAAGGTGATGGAACGCGCATGAGCATGGTAAGGGCGGGGAGTCAGCGCGTAGGATTAAGGAACATGGTCACAAAACTGGTGACAAGTGTCTCAATGGTGGAAACACTTGTCACCACCAAGTCAGACCACCAACAACTCATTAACACACGAAAATCTTAAAACATCAACTCATTTTCAAATTGCTCTTCTCTCTCTTCATTCAAGAACAAACACCACACTCTGCAATTGAGCTTTCTTCTCCGATCCATCCTTGTCTGAGAAGACAGTGGTTACCGGCCAGGGACGGCGGCGCCACCTTCTTCTCTAGAGAACCACCACTAAAAATCTAAAGCACTAACCCCCACACGTTTTCGGCCAAGGATTACGAATCTGACCTCAAACAACTCAAAAACTCAACCAAAAAACCTAGATCGGAGATTGAATCCGAAAACTGTAACTTACATAAAACAAAATTAGATCATCAAACTTACGCAAATCAAACAATCACATGAGGGGTATGGATCAACGAAGGGAGCTCTACACATTGGTAACCACAAAATGGCGAGAAGGGTTCAAAAATTACCTAATTAGAGCTAGTCCAATGTAACTCCGGTGATGGAATGATGGTAAATATTTCTTGATTTTCGATCTTTTCTCCCTCTTCTCTTCCACTTTCTACTTTTTCTTTGATGCTTTTGTTTCTTGCTGCTTCAGTGAGGGTGAGGGTAAGCTCAGGTTTTTCTTAAGCTTTAATGGAAAACTTTAAGAAATCCTTTATGTTTAGAGCTTTTAGTGAGGGACTTAAGGGAATTCTTATAGAGTTTCGGTGTATAGAATCCTCAATGTAAATGAATGAGGGAGGTACTGTTATATAGGGGATTGGTGAGTGTGTGACATTTATGTGAATGAAAATATTAGGTGATTGTTTGTGTCAGTTGAATCATGTGGAATTTTTGTTTGAGAAATATGTGAGCTGGATTATTTGCAATCAATCGGTTAGAGAAATCCCTGATTTTATGGGATAGTTTGTGAGTGGAATTTCGGAACACATCCTTGTTTCTTTGCTGAGATGGTTTTCATTCACTTTTGTTTTTAGCTAATGATGTATATATATGATGATTATGGTGTATATGCTGATGGAACTCTGTATTTCACATATGAATTTTATTGTATGGTTCATCAAATATTTTGGCTTTTACTATTTTGCTCATGAGTTTAATCTATATGGCATGTGTATGATGATGGTGCTCAAATTTTGTCTTGCTTTTATTATGGTAACTTTCGTGAACGATGCTAACAGAAATTCTACTTTTGCTTTGTGTACGCAACCATGTGAGCTTTATGGAATGGTTAGGCTTGGCTTAGCTTGCATATGGGACAAGTAGATTGTGGAGTGCAAGGAATTGGCTTGCTGCTATCGGGCTTGGCTTTGGAATACTGGAGCTTGCCTTATTTTCGCTTTTTCTACATTTTATTGACTCCATATGTATTGATGTATACAAGGACATATGAAGTGTAATATGTAGGTAATGAAAATTGGAAAACATGGACTAATATGAATGTAAAACAAAAATTCAAATTGGAGTACAATTCATTTAATTGTAAAATAACATTGTTTGTATTCTTAAATTCAATAAACTTGAAATGTCAATGAACAAAGAAATAAACTAATTGTAAATTCGAACAAGCATTAAAAGCAAACTCGAAGTTCACCAAAATGACGTGCAAGGTAAAAGGGCAAAAGTAAAAGCTAACTTTCTTGACTTTCTATCTTATTCTCAATTATAAACTAATATGCATACAAAAATTGATAATGTATGCAATGCAAATGAACTAATTCTGGAAGTCAAACACTAATAATAATAAAAATAATGACTTTCCCCTCCAACCTTATTGGTCCATGTGCAGATCAATTACTTTTGCCTGCTATAGAAAAGTCAAGCTTATACAAATGAGTTTTTTAAAAATAAAACTAAAAACTGATGAAAGCACATGACTAGATGAAATGGTAGTGTTAATGCATGTGAATTGAGAAATATAATGCAAATTAAAAGGTAGGACAAATTTTGGATATGACAGCTGCTACATGTATGTTTGATGCATGCTTGTCATGACATGAGTGCATTGCTATGTATTGGTGTATATATGCTATGTATGTGGATTGATTTGTGGGTATTTTGTAGGATAGTTATATGCCAATGCATTAGACTAAAACTTCCAAATGTGAGCAAAATGAACATCCCATGGAAGTGATGAAAATAAAAAGTCATGCTTGCGTGCACATGAAGCACCATTGGATGGAAGATGAATAATGAAGAAATGAAGAATGAAGATTTATGTAAGTTTTGGATTTAAATAGAAAAAATGTGGGTTGACTTGGTCAAAGTTGATCAAAAAGTCAACTATGGGTTGACTTGATAATTCGAGATTTGGTCAAAGTTGTTATTTTTTTGAATTTTTCTTATTAAGAATTATGTAAACGCAAATGGAATGGACATTTGTATAACATGGCTCTCTTATTTCAATGAAAAGAATGCTTTAGTTTCAAATGACATTTTTCCACCAAGTTCACATTTGAATTGCTTTATTTTAAAACATGTATTATGAATTTGAATGAATGGATATAAACTCTATTAGTGGACTAAGGGATCATGTATGGAGTCATGAACTAGGAATGTCATAGTATGAATCGAAGCATTATGAATGATCTAATGAAATTAATTATAAACCATTAATTAAAGTATTATGAGTATGAATGAACTTGGATGAAACAAAGGAATAGATCACAAGGATCATCAAGCAAGCCATAATGATGAGCCTCTCAAACTAGGGTTTCATGTTCAATCCAATGCCACTAGGCAATTCACGTGAACAAGGATGATCAGACAAGTACCAATGAATCAAGAAACAAGGGTTGTAAGCCCCATGGTCCCCGTGATTGAGAATTAGGGTTTAGGCTCAAGTCATGACTATTGAACAAAACACAAGGTCAAAAAAGATTAGACAAGAAACAATGGATCAAGGACCTAGGGCTGCAAGCCCCATGGTCAAAATATGATCAGCTGAGCAATAATGTTCCAAACCAAAGACCCACAGAAAATTAGGGCTTCCATGATCACCCAAAGCAAGCAAAAGTCTCATAAACAAACTCACACCAAAGTGGCCCATAAAACTAGGGTTTTAAGGTCAACTGAAATATTATGATCAAGGAGAACAACCCATCAACAAGAGCTAGGGTTTAGGTTTGATACACATGAACCTTTGAATTTATGAAGATGATTGGACCTTGATGTGGATGGATGATACATATGTAATTGACATGAATGTATGCAGATGAATCTTAAACCAAAAGTCAGATGAAAAATGAAAAATGGAGGGAAAATTTTGGGGTATTACACAAGTGCTCGTCTTCCAACCCTAAAAACATTATCAACATATCAAACTATTTTCTCGCCCTCGCGCGATCGAAAACCTTTTCAAAAGGACATTTTTTAGTATGTTTTATCGCAATACAAACAAACACTTTAAGCCTCAAAGTAACATTACCTCTAGAGCATGATCTAAACATTCGTTCAATAAAACCATCCAGCCAATACATGGTTTTTAACGAAGAACTATGTAGCTTTGAATTCCTCATTGTACATGAGGATGCGTAGGAGTGAGACCCACAATCTCTTCAAGCACTCTAATAAAAACCTTTTTGTGACCCTTTTTTATTTTACTTTTAAATTTTTTGTCACTCGAAGAAAACAAATGAAATATGCTAACATTATAATCAAAAATTTAACTAAAAGTTTCCCGTTAAGTAAAATGGGCGTGAGGGGTGCTAATATCTTCCCCTTGTATAATCGACTCCTGAACTTGAATTTAGTTGCGACGAACATTTTATCTTTATTTTAAGGGTTTTGTAGATGTATTTCCTTTCTTTTTGGAATAAATGAAGTTCAGTTGTGACTTTGTTCAACCATTTCGCGAGCGTGCAAACACTAGTGAGGTCGTATTTTTTGAGATGTGACTACAGGTAGACTATCAGGGCCTTAGAGACGGGCTCCCTTTCTCAGGTGTCAGTGTGATGATAGGCGATTGAGGGAGGACGATGATGGATGGGCATGACAGTCGTCATGCATGGATGATTGACCGTCAACCCTTGTTTTAACCGATTCTGGGTCATTTCATCCGATTTATTATGAAGAGGAAAAATGTTGAGTTTATGCTGAGATATTTCGATTTAGTTGAGCAATTTATGTGGCCTTGCATTGGTGATGATTTATGCTGAGTTTTAGGTTCGAGAGGAACCAATGACAAGTATTGAAGTTGGAGGTTAAGATAAGTGTTACATATCTTTGTGTAGCACTTATGCAATATGAATATCATAGATAGGTAGGACTTAGGTCAAGTAACGAGTTAGGACTTCGGTCCAGTGACGAGTTAGGACTTCAGTCCAGTGACAAGTAGGACTTCAGTCCAGTGACGAGTAGGACTTCGGTCTAGTGACGAGTTAGGACTTCGGTACTGTGACGAGTTGGATGATTTAGTAACACACATCTATATATCCAAATTTTGATACCACGTGCATTGGAGTAGAGAATATTAAATTCATTGCATACATAATTTCATTTTTGAATGATTGTTGTTGTGGATGGATTGTATGATTGATTTTTTATGCTAATTGCACTATCCTTGTTGTTTTATGCACCGCTAACATATGTGAATGTATTCTCACCCCCTGTTTGTTTCTGTGTGGTTCTTTACGCTTGTGGTGTAGATACTCAGGTAGAAACTGAGGTGCTTTAGATGTTGCTTGTATTGGAAGATGGCATAGTTGGTCTTCTTCATTATTTATCTTTTTGCGTTGTTTAGTTTTTTACGTGTCGCTCTGGTAGTATAACATTGGGTTGGGAATACTTATTCCATTTTTCTGTGAGTTGTTGAATTAACTATTTTATGATTAAATGAAGTTGATTTCTATCTAAGAGACGATTAGAGTTATGTTGAAGTTTATTTTTTGCTACTATTGTGATTTGAGAATGTTATGCTCAGAAATATGGAACCCTTTTTTAGTATTTCATTATGCATGTTTTATACATTAAGTGTTTAGGGTTTTGGGAGTTACATCATCCTTCAAATTTGTCGATGATGGCATCTTCTAAACCTACTCTCTCTATCATCCAAAAGTAAGCCAGGGTCGCCATTGAGGCTTCCAGGAATCGACTACATGCTTCTCAAGTGGGGAAAGATTAAGTTCTAGCGACTACTCCATTTATTCATCCTTACAAGATCCTATCCAACCTAAGGAAAATCGGGGAGCGTTTCAACCTGCTTGATTCCTTGGATATGCATTAAAGTTGCACCAAGGCGAACCTTTGTTCAAACCTCTGTAACAACCTTCAATACTTGAACAAGAAATGTTGTCTGGATTTCAACTATTGTAGGCTTACCTTGGTGTGAAAGGAGCTAATGACCTACTGAATAGGGTTAACCAAATGGTGCAGAAACATAACTCTCAGATAATAACAGAGAGATTATTTTGGATTAAAGACAGTTCACACCATGCCAATCCTAAGAACAACATTGTATAAGAGGTGTATTCACATAAGAAACAAAACCTTCATCCCTAAACCAATGCAAGATGTAAAAATTGATAAGTCGTCGAGCCGTCAATAACGCAAGCACCTAACTCTCTCCCCTTATCATGAAGGAAGAAAAGGTAGCCATATTCCTTGTGAGCCTGTCATCCTCGAAGGAGGAAAATATATGAGGAAACTGTTCCTGTCAAGGCGAGGAAGAAAAATCCCCAATCTGCTTACATCTTGCATTACAGAAACCCAAAATCGCTAGAGAATCCACTAAAACTCCAGAGTTATGATGGGGCTGGGGATGTAGATGAACATGTTAAGCATGTGCATGTAGATGATAGTCTGGACTACTATCATGTGGGCAGGGTCATGAAGTGAAAACTCTTTGTACTAATCCTTATCAAATCAATTGTGGCCCAATACAAGTCTCTTATAAATGAAAGTATAAACTCTTGGACATACTAGTGTGAAGCTTCCACCGCCCACTTCATTGCTAAGAAAAGGAAATAAACTATTATGGGCATTCTTAGTGGAATCACACAAGGTAATAAAGAAAACCTGCATGAATACATTGATTGTTTCACCAAAGTAGTCATGGCTATCAGAGGCTCAGATGAAAGCCTAAAGCATTGGATATTTGAAAAGGGAAATGACTTGTTGGGTAGAGCACAAACCTACATGAACTATGAAGAAAAACACTTGGCTGACAGGGTTAGCTACGTACCAGGAAGTGCAAGATCTAGATCGTCATTAGAGAAAGACGTCGGGCGGTCCAAAGAAGAAAATGAGTGTGGACCCCACTCTAGGTTAGATGCTTACACACCCTTGAACACTTCATGGGAGAGAATATTGAAGAAATTTAATAACACATAGTTTAAAGAAGTTGGGATAAGAAATTTATACCCGATCAGGAAATCTTCCTGGACAGATAAGTCTAAATACTATGATTTCCACAAGAGTCACTACCATAAAACAAACAATTGCATTCAGTTGAAGGATGTAATTGAAAGGATGATTAATAAATGAAGATTGACCAAATATATCAAGGACGACAAGAGGGTTTAGGAAGACTCTCTAAAGAAAAAATAATCCCCTAAGAAACTTGTTGAAGATGTGGCAAGGGAAAAAGGCAAGAATATGAGTATTGGGGGAATAAGAAAGGAACGATTGAAAGTGTGAATACATTGCTTCCATCACGAGAGGCATCTCAAGGGAAAACAACTTGTCCAAAGGCATAATGAATAGGAATATTGTTGAGCTAATGGCCGTCAAAAAGAAAAAGAGGAACCAACTTGACCAAGAGGCCAATCCTCAGATTATGGGATAGAGAAAAAATGAAAGGGATCTCAAATAAGAAATTTCCATTGGTCATCATGTCAATAGTAGCCCACTTTGATGTCTCCAAAGTTCTGATTGGTGGAGGAAACTCCTATGACATAATGTACTCAAATCTCTTTGAGAAGATGGGATTGAAGAATGAGAAATTGTGGCCCTATGAAGGGTCTGACTTATAGACCTTTAACGACGTTGTAACCTGTCCTTGGGGATATATTGAACTGATGGTCACCTTAGGAGAAGGAAGGGATACTTTTACTTTTATTCATAATTACTGGTAGTTCCTTGAAGAAGTGTCTACAAATGAATCCTAGGCCATCTCTTCGTAACAATCATAGGTGTTGTAGCCTCCTTTGTTCACCTCAACTTGAAGTACCACAAAGGGCATGACAAATTAGTGATGATAAGTGTCAAACGTTCTAGAGAAAAAAAGGATTGACAAAGCCTTGCAACAAGATTAGAAAGATTGTGAGGGAAAAGCCATGGATATTAACATGGCTTCCATGATCGAATAGTTGAGGGACATGGTTATCCAACCTTCTATAAGTAAGGCATGTCATCCCATCCAAACAAGCAGAAATGGGTGATTTAGGTGAAGTAAAAAACAACTATTATGTTTCTTGTGGCCAACAAGAAGTGGCATGGAAATCTGGTTAATTTAAAGTTTTCTTTTATAAAACGCATTACACATTACTATAATCTATCATGATTGTTTGATTAAAGAAAGAAGAAATTCTCACTAAACTATATTTTTTCTTTGTGATTATGAAAGGGAACTATGAGTCTAGGGTATGACTAGAGGCATATGACTAAAGAAATCAAAACCTTAAAACACCAATCCACATACACAAACAAAGCAAGCCACGCAGTGGAAAATAAATAACTCATCCCCTCTTGGTAGCTAGTCATTCCATAGGTCATTGTGAGTTTGCCGTACGTCAACCTCGAACTAGGTTTTTGCCTAGGGGCATGGGAAAGGGTACATGCCCTTAGCCGAGTATGGTCCTCTTAGATATCAAATAAACTTCAAGCACAAACTCATAAGAAAAGCGGTGTCTTTAAGAATCAAACCCGATACCAGAATTGACACCATGAAATTGGTAAAATATGAGTAAGTTATAAACTTAAATGTATATATTACAAGGCAAGAAGAACAAAGAGTCGCATAATCCGTATCCAAACATGTGGGTAAACAATGGAATGGGGACACAATACTTCACCAAAGAGACTGATTTCCTGTCCTTGATAGCCTGATCAAGACAAACTTGATCTTAAGAGACCAACGTAGCAAGGTAAAAATATTCCCCATGCTTTAAGGCACTTTAAAAGGAATCGTCAGCAACAGAGAAACTTTCTTGCAGTTACTGGGTTAACTCCTTAGATAGATCAATATTTTCTTGACATATCACACTAAGGTCGTTTTTAACCTTCTTATGACCCTCCTGAAACTCATTTAGAGACTTCCCTTGCTCTTCTATCCTTTTTTAAGAAGGATCTAAAGATCGATTTATTTCTTCTAGAGCGGCATTCACCTTGGAAAAAGATGCCTAGGCGAGATCCAAAGCCTTATTTTTCTTATTCGCGTCCTAGTAAGCTATTTCACATTTTCAACTAGAGTGCCAGGGTACTTAAAAGACTCCATGGATTTCTCCATGGCTAAGAGTGAGTTAGAAAAACCTTGGATATCCTCCAGGTACCAATTCCGCTCAGCTCTAAGGTCATGAACCCATTCCTTGAGCTTCTATCTCACATGTCAAAGAAGGCCATGTAAAGATACCTCTCATCGGCCAACAACCTTTAATGTCTAAATATTCAACGCTTAGCTAGTATGGTAACCAATTTGATTAATTAACTTTTTTGACTTCTTCAAGAAAATGAAACATAGAAAATCCGACTCTTATGCTACCTGCCAATTTTTTTTTTCATTTTCTCCTTTGATTTGGCATCCTTCAGCCAACGGGTCTAGATGCAACATTTCAATTAGTTCCTTGAAGCCCTATAAAATGGGACGACCCCACTAATGTAACCAAGCTCCTTGAGAAGGCCATCAATTGGGTCTTCAAGTACAGCTTCTCTTGAGAGTGCCCCTTTCCTTGTAGAGATATAATTCCTCCCTCGTCAAGTAATAACTTTGGGTGTAATACTTATGGAAGGCGTTCATGCATACAGGTGAAGGACCAAGTTCCAAGTGGCATATCTTTTCATGAACTTCTTCATTAAAATGAATAACAAGGTAAAATTGATCCTTGAATTGCTTCGTGCTATCAGAGTAAGTCTCAAAATATTTGATGTTTTTCTTCAAGGAGAGTAGACCAGAACCATTCACATTATTGAGGTTGCTTTGAGTTTTAAAAAGATTAATGGACAATGTCATGGTGGGCTTACCCACATCATACTCACACCAATGCTGGAGAAATATAACAAATGCCTAACTTATTGGATGTAACTGTGAATGGGCGATAAACAAATGGTTGAATATGATGACTTCAAATTCATTAAAATGAAGGTGATAGACTATAAGGGAGAATAGGCATTCATGAAAAAGGACAACACACCCATCATATTGGCTACAAATATTCTTATCTTCATTTGGGGGAAACACTCCTCAGTTAGTTGCAAGACCCACGTCGGTCAACTCTTAGTCAAAACATCAACACGAACCAAAAATGGAAATAACCCCCGATAGGTATAGATCCACCCAGTTGACATAATCACCATGATTAAAATATGTTGTGAAATAAAATGAATGTAAGTACAATATAGCAAGAAATAAAGCTTAAACACTCATTATCTGAGAAACACTAAAAATGTGAGCAAGAGAAAAAGGAGAACATTGAATCTTAGGACTCAGAGGAAGAAACAATAAAAAGTAAAAGATCCATGCCAACGAAAAAATTGTATGAACTTGACCCAACGTTGGCACAAGAACACTCTCAGAGAAGAAAAATAAAGGAAGGAAACATACTCTTTTTGGCAAGTCGTTAACACTAGGAAAGATGAAAAGACACTTAGAAAGCCCTTTATACCTTCCTCGAGTATAAAGGAACATATGATCACCCCATACTATTGTCAATTATGATTAAGGGTTAGGCCTCAGGCCATAAAAATAGTTTTTTAATCCTATTGGGTTGACCTGTTTAAATAAATATAACTAATTTTATTATTATTATTATTACTATTATTATTATTATTATTATTATTATTATTATTATTATTATTATTATTATTATATTGTATATTATACTTTAAATTCAAACTACAAAAATAAAACTTTGTTATCTTGAAGAACTAATGAAAAATATTGAAAATACCTTATGAACAATGTCATGAGTTGTTTTCATAAGTTTTCCTTAAAAAATAGTATCATAACACTTATGCTACTAGATGAGCTTAAATAAACTAATGCAAACAAAGTTTTAGTACAACTGATCTTTTAGTCTTTTAGTTTAGATAAACATGAGTTAAATTTCTTATTTATATATGCTTAAAAGAATAGTCTTTTAAGTAGGTTAGTAGGATAATCAGGCCTTTGAAAAGGCCAAACTCAGACATAAAAATAAGCCTATGACAGGCTATAGGCCAGACTTAGACTTTGATATTTTTAGCAGGTCAGATTTGAAGGTGGCAAGAAACACAAGAAATGAGGGTTTGAGTTAGGTTTCTAAAAATGAAAGCTTCTTCAAAACCAACTCAATCAAACAATAACACGAACAATAAAAATAACAAGGTTATTTTTATACTGGTCCGCTGTTAACAAAGCTACCTCCAGTCCACCCTACCAAGGTGATTTTGCCTTCTCGACAAGGACTTAATCCACTATAACCAAAACTGATTACAGACACCACAAAGACAAACCATCTTTGTCTTCTTTAGTCTATCTGATTAAAACCTAGTCACTTAAGGAAACCACTAAAACAAATGAGATTTACAAGTTTGTGCTTACAAGTATTGCTTCTAAGAAAGCAGATTAACATAAATTTAATACAATGAAGATCACACACAATAACGAGCAAAAACTCTATGTGTGTTTACAAAAAACATACACAGAAAAAAATATACTTCAGCAAAAGCATTGTGTTTGAGCATAGTATGACACAATGAATTAGAAATAGCATGAGCAACTTCTTCCAATCTTCCAAGTCTCCTTTAAATAGTCAGTTAAAAGATCTGTTGGAGGGTATAATTGGAATAGAAAATTGCAGCTATCTCCTTTCATAACAGTTTACATATATGAGGAAAAATGGTATAATAATATTGTCCTTAGCCCAAAAAATCAGAGTAGTGAAGGGAAGGATGATCTTGTACTGTGTACTATTTTTCTGATGCAAAACTTTTTGATATTATCTTCTAATCTTTAGAGGCTTCTGATAAAATGATATTGAAGCATGCTTAGAAGGATCAAGAGACTAGTTGAGAGAGTCTTCAGAACCTCGACCTTCAGAGTCTTGACACAGATCCTCAAAACCTAGTCTTTAGAGTCTTCAGATCTTATTCTTCAGAATCTTCAGAACTTGACCGCAGAATCTCGAAGGCTGATAATCCTTCAAAGACTCTTCAATCAGAGTCATAGTCAGAAGCTTTAGGATACACATTCATCAGAATCGTTGCCTAAGAGCTTTCTAAAACTTGACAACATCTTGTAAAGCAATTGTATCTCTCTAGAGTCACAGTGTATTGATTCTAGAATCTGATGATCTCATAAGTCAGAACTTGTGAGTCAGAACCTGTTAGCAACATCTTGTAAAGCAATTGTATCTTGTAAATGCTTGTGAGTCAGAACCTGTTAGCAAAAGCTACACACTAGATAAAAACCATTAGTGTATAAAATTATTCTCTAAGAAACAATGCATTGTTATCATCAAAACTAAATGATAGATGCATAACCAAATCTTGCTCTTACAAGATTTAGTTTTGGCAAATCCTAACTCAACCCAACCTATTTCTACCCCTAATTGCGATCTCCTTAAAAAAGTTCAAAAAGCACTCGAATACTCTAAAGAAGGATTAATATCATTACTGACTAGTGTAGAGAGACATGTTATTCGTTCCCAGCATTACATTACAACATACAAGGGAGGCATTTAATGCACTTATTCTCAATAACGACAACATCCTATATATAACTTCCACATCTACAAACTTCGTGTTCAGGTAAAAATACGTGTAACAAACCCTCGCCTTGCCAATCAGAAATAAGGGCTTATGAGCAACTGTTCCAAGCCATCCCCAAGGCCAAGAAGACAAATGTCAAATAGTTGAGAAACGAAGCGTTGAATAGCAGGAAATCCTTCAAGCAAATGCCACATCAAACACCCAGATCAATCTAACGATTGACCGCATCCCACGTCGTTCCACATGCGCACAATTACCAATCATTTCTCCTATTTAAAGAGAAAAGTGTGTCACTTCACCGGTATTCAAATCCTTTCCAATTCAAAACTGTTTTTTCATTCACATACTATTTTGAGCATTTGAGTGCTAACCTTGCAGGTTGGTCTCCTCTCCACCACATCAAAAGCTCTAAATCGCCGTAATATATATATATATATATATATAATATAAACACGTGGATATTTACTTTTTCTCTATGATAAGAGATTTTTCTTTCAAGATGATTGTATGATATAATATTTTAATATTATTTAATAAAATAAATATTTATTGTAAAAAGATGATTATAATATAATATATACAATATTACATTTATTGTCTAATAAAAATATTTTAATTTTTTTATTTTAATAAATTTAGACTAATTAGTTTGTTTATTCAACAATATTCTATATTTAGTATTAGAATAGAAAATATATGTAATGCTGAAATAACTAATGCACTTATAATTATTTATAGTAGGCGATTGTTGATTGTAGAAAGGGTGTCGTGTTTCTAATTGGTGTAAAAAAAAATTCACTTGTATGCAAATGCTTGACGCGGTCTTAATGGATTGTGCCTATAAATTTGTCTCGTTTTAAAATGTCTTTAATAATTTGGAACACAATTAAAATATTTTCTTAATTTGATAAATATGACTTTTATTTTTTAGAATAATGAATAGAATTTTTTTTAACATAATGTAATATTTTATTAAATTAAATATTTATTATAAAAAGATAATTTTAATCACATGTATACAATATTATATATATGATATCTCAAATACAAATATTTTCTTTTTTTCTTTTATTAAATTTAGACTAATTAATTTGTTATTAACTAATACTCAATATTTTGTATTAGAAAAAATTTAGGAAGCCCCAAATTTTAGAAGGATTAATTTTTTCCATTAATATTAATATATTAAAAATTCAAATAAATTAAAAAAATGCATTAATAAAAGTTTTATATATATAAAAAATGAGATTGATCAAAAGTTAAAATAATTATAATAAAATATATTTTTGATTGATATATAACTATATTTTTAATTATTATAATTGCATATTCATTTTTAAATTTTTGTCTATTTTTTAAATTAGATCGAGGTCTCCAAATAGATTGAGTCGGCCCTGGTTGAAACAACTGTCATAATGCAATTACAATTGTCCATAGTTTTTCTTGACGTAAAGTGTAGGCGACCGTTAATTGGAGAAATTTTTTTATTTTCTATGTGGTGTAGAAAAAAACGAGTTCATGTGTATGTCAATGTTTTGCCCCAATCTTAATGGATTGAATTTTTTTTTTTAAAATAACCATATTTTTTAAAAAAAATACGAAAATAACCAACTTTTTAATTTTTTTTCTCCAAAATAACCATGTTTGGGGAGGATGCGCCGGGGGAGTTGGCGCACCCCCAAAAAAATAAGAGGAGGATGCATTGGCGCTGCATGGCGTGTGTGTTTCTTTTGAAAATAAAATTTATTTTTGCAACCAACAAAAATTAAACACACAATCTTTGGATCAATAGTGAAAGTCGTTACCATTGCACCATATATATTTCATCATATATTTAATGAGCCATTGTACAATTGTATTTTTTAAATTGTATTAAAATAAAGCATAAAATAATTTTATTAATAAAACACAAAATACATTATATATTAATAATGTATTTTGAATACATTATAAAATAGGAGTAACATAGTTTGGCGCCTGCAGCCAACAATTATTTTGTATTAATATAAAAAATATACTTTTTTCATTTTATTAAATTTTATCTCTATTCTTTAATTTTTAAAAATATTATATATTAATATATTATTTTATATTTAATGAGTCATTGTTCAATTGTTTCATCATATATTTTGTGTTTTATATTATATATTAACATGTATTAATATTTCAATTGTATTTATAATAAATATTATGAAGTTTTATTTGAATTTTTGTGTAAAAATTAATATAAAAACTTCATAATATTTTTAAATATAATTGAAAAATACAACTGAAAAATTATATTATTTTAAATATAATATATTTTTAAATATTATATTACTTTTTATAAATAATATAATATATTAATACATGTCTAAGTTATATAAAATAATACTTAAATATTTAATATATAAAAATTAATAAAATATAATACATTATAAAATAAAACACAAAATAATTGAATATTAATTTGAATATAATATATAATATTTTTTAAAATTAAAGAATAGAGATAAAATTTAATAAAATGAAAAAGAACAATATATTTTTTAAAAATAAAACATTATAATAAATCAGATTTATTTTAATAATAAAATAAATACTATCAATTATTTTTTAAAAATCGTGCATAACTCAAATAAAACTTCATAATATTTAATATAAATACAATTGAAATATTAATACATGTTAATATATAATATAAAACACAAAATATATGATGAAACAATTGAACAATGACTCGTTAAATATAAAATAATATATTAATATATAATATTTTTAAAAATTAAAGAATAGAGATAAAATTTAATAAAATGAAAAAAGAACAATATATTTTTTATATTAATACAAAATAATTGTTGGCTGCAGGCGCCAAAATATGTTACTCCTATTTTATAATGTATTCAAAATACATTATTAATATATAATATATTTTGTGTTTTATTAATAAAATTATTTTGTGTTTTATTTTAATACAATTTAAAAAATACAATTGATCAATGGCTCATTAAATATATGATGAAACAAATTAACATGAAGGTTCTGTGGTGCAATGGTAATGTCTTTCATTACTAATCTAAAGGTTGTGTGTTTGATTCTTGTTGGTTGTAGAAATAAATTTGTATTCTTTTTTTGGGTGCGCCAACTCCCCTGAAAAGTTGGTTATTTTCGTATTTTTTTTAAAAACATAGTTATTTTAAAAAAAAAATCAATGGATTGTGCCTAGAGATTTGTCTCATTTTAAAAGTTCTTTAATATTCTGGAACACAATTAAAATGTTTTTTTATTTTTGATAAATGTGACATTTATTATTTATAAGACAGAATAGAAAAATAGTTTTACATAATATAAAATTTTATTAACTTAAATATTTTTATAAAAATAATAATTTTAATAACATGTATACAATATTATATATATGGCATCTCTAAAAAAATAATTTAATTTTTAATTTTATTAAATTTAAAATAATTAGTTTATTTATTAAACAATACTCTATATTTTGTATTAAATTAGAGAATAAATGTAAGGTGGAAACGAAGGTCACAATGGAAGTTATAATTGCCCATAGTTCTTTTTTTGACATAAAGTGTAGACGATCAGTTGTAGAATAGGTGTCGTATTTCTGTGTGGTGTAGAAAAAAGAGAAGTTACATATAAGTTAATGCTTAACACGGTCTTAATAGATTATGCCTAAAGTTTTGTCTCATTTTAAAATATCTTTAATAATCTAAAACACAATTAAAATATTTTCTTATTTTTATAAACGTGACTTTTATATTTTAGAAAACTGAATAGAAAAATAATTTTACGTAGTATAATATTTTATTAAATAAAATATTTATTATAAAAAGAAAATTTTAATCACATCTATAAAATATTATATATGACATATCTGAAAAAATAATTTTATTTTTTATTTTATTAAATTTAAATTAATTAGTTTGTTAATTAAACAATACTATATATTTCGTATTAGATTAGAGAATAGATGTAGGTAGAAACGAATTTCACAATCCAACTATAATTGTCTATAGTTTTTCTTGACGTAGAGTATAGGCGACCAATAATTTAGAAAATATGTTGTGTTTTTGTGTGACGTAAAAAAAAAGGGAGTTCACGTGTATGTATGTTAATGTTAAACGCAATCTTATTAGATTGTGTCTAGAGATTTATTTCATTTTAAAAAATCTTTAATAATCTGAAACACAATTAAAATATTTTTTATTTTGATAATTATGACTTTTTTAGAAGACTGAATATCAAAATAATTTTAGATTTTATTAACTTAAATATTTATTATAGAAAGATATATTTAATCAAATGTATACAATATTATATGACATCCCCTAAAAAAATATTTCATTTTTAATTTTATTAAATTTAAACTAATTAGTTTGGTTATTAAACAATACTCTATATTTCGTATTAGATTTGAGAATAGATGTAAGGTGGAAACGACTCTCACAATGTTTTATAATTATAATTGTCCATAGTATTTTTTGGACGTATAATGTAGGTGACCGTTGATTGATGTAGAAAAAAAGTTCAAATGTATGTTAATGTTTGACGTGATCTTAATTGATTGTGTCTAGAATTTTGTCTCGTTTTAAAAGTCTTTAATAATCTGGAACACAATTAAAATGTTTTTTTATTTATAAATGTGACTTTTATTTTTTAGAGGATTGAATAGTAAAATAATTTTACATAAAATAATATTTGATTAAATTAAATATTTATTATAAAATGATAATGTAATCACATATCTAAAATAATAATTGTCTTTTTATATTTATTGAATTTTAACTAATTAATTTGTTTATTAAACAATAATCTATATTTTGTATTAGATTAAAGAATAGATGTAAGGTGGAAACGATTGTCAAATGCAGTAATAATTGTCCATAGTTTTTCTTGACGTAAAATGTAGGCGACCGTTAATTATAGAAAATGTGTTGTCTTTCTATGTGGCGTAGAAAAAAGAGAGTTCACCTATCTGTTTTTTAATAGATTTTACCTAGAGATTTGTCTCGTTCTAAAAAGTCTTTAATAATTTAGAACATAATTAAAATATATATTTTTTATTTTGAAAAATATGATTTCTTTTGGAAGATTGAATAGCAAAATAATTTATATAATATAACATTTTATTAAATTAAATATTTATTTTTATTTAAATATATTTTTAATCACATGTATACAATATTATATATATGACATCTCAAATACAAATTTTTTCTTTTTTTAATTGTATTAAATTTAGACTAATTAATTTGTTTATTAAACAATACTCTTTATTTTGTATTATATTCAAAGAATAGATGTAAGTAGGGGTGTGCATGGATCATAAACCAAACCAAATTGAATCATATATATGGTTCAGTTTGGTTCTTAAAACTATTTTCATAAAACCAATTTCTTTTTTAAAAATTGGTTTATAAGTGGATCGGTTCGGTTTTAAACCGGTTTTTTAAAAAAAAAAATTAAAAAAAAATTTAAATCAATTTCTTTAAAATCAATTTTTTCTTTTCTTAGAAAAATCAATTTCAAAACCAATTTTATAAAAAAAGAATACTTTTTAAAACTATATTTTTAAAAAATCAATTTTATATCAAATATAATTTTATTTTCTTTTAACTAACTTTTTTATTTTCACTAGTTATAAAACTATTTTATGTAAAAAAAATATTTATTTTAAAAAATTACTTTAAATTTGATTTTTATAATCATCATAAACAATATCTTGATTAAAAACAATCTCAAAGTATGATCTGTTACATAGAAACGGTCATAAAATAAAATAATTATGAATCATATCTCTATAAGTCATAATTGTTCATAAAATAAATAATTTATCAAAAAAATTATTCAAATTTCTAAAATCTCTCATAATTGTTCATAAACAAATTTTACGAGGTTTTAAAATATTTTTTCTTTTAAAATTTAAAAAACATAAAAAAAACAATTTTTTTTAGAAAAACAAATAACAAATATTCAGAAAAAAAATATATATAAAAAAATAAAAATAATAAAATTATATTATGAAAATAAAAGAAAATCTATTGTTTTTTAAAAAAACATTTTTTTACTGAAAAAAAAATACAAAATATTTTTGATAAAAAATATCTTTTTTATTTAGAAAAAAATAATAATTTTATTTGAAAAAAAATATCAAATATAATTTTTTCGAAAAAAAAAATCCAAATATAATATTTTTTGTGAAAAGAAAAAAAGATCTGATTTTTATTTTTAAAATATTTTTTTTATAAAATTTAAAAATATTTAAAATATAAAATTGATTTATAATGTGATAAAACATGAAAACATACAAATATAAAAATTTAACGCATAGTAAAATTTGGATACCCAATAAGAAAATCAAATTTTTATAATGGATAACGGTTTATATTTGGATAACAAAATAGATACTCCAATTTTTATTTTAGTATTTGGTTTGATTTTTTTAAATTGGAACAATTTGAATACCAATTTAGTTATGGATAACCGATTTTTTTGCACATCCCTATATATAAGGCAAGAGCAACTCTCACAATGAAGTTATAACTATCCATAGTTTTTATTGATATAAAGTATAGGCAAACGTTGTCGTATTTCTATTTTGTGTAAAAACGATAGTTAATAATTTGAAATACAATTAAAATGTTTTCTTATTTTGATAAAAGTTCTTGAGAAGAATGAATAGCAAAATAATTTGGCACGTCATCAACGTGATTACATGACCTTTAACTTTTAGAAGAATGAATAGCAAAATAATTTGGCATGTCATCAACGTAATTACATGCCCGTTTTTTTAACAATTAGGATAGAGTTACCGAAAATTAGAAAAAAAATTATGAAAAGAGGTGTGGAGTTGAAATGATAAAAGACATTTTTATTTATACTAAAAAAATACAATACACACTGATGTCAAGTCAATTGACGTCACATGAGCGTCAATTAAATTTAGGTGCATAAACCAATTCAATTGACGTCTGTCTTCTCTTAAAATTTGGATTCAGATGTCAATTGATCTATATCAATTTAGACGATTTTTTTTTAAATGGAGCAGTTTGAACAATAATTTGAAATGTAAATTATTTTGATTTTTTTTATTTTTAAAATTGAATTATTTAGGTAAAAAATTCTTATAATGGACACTAAATAATTTATCATTAAATATTAACATTTTTTTTCTAAAAGGATAATGATCAAAATTTCACAATTTAGAAATGAATAAAATAATAAAATAAATCTATATACGAAGAAAATATGATTTATTAAGATAAAAAAATTGTTTTTAGAGAGTTTCCACAAGATAATTTTCACATTTATTAAAAATAATAAGTAAATATATTTAATTTTCTTGAATTCTTATAAAAAGAAAAATACAACTATTACCCAATTGTTATTCACTAACAATATAAATATATAAATATGTAGATAGTTTAGATTAAAAGTATTAAATATATTTAAATTTGTTGAAATTTACTTATATATTTTGTTTTACAAAAATTTGAGACAACTTTTTTATATAGAAAAGGTCGGTGGAGTATATTTTATAATCTAACAGTAGTTGTTAAATGTTCTTTAATTATATTATATTAATAAGTCTTTTAAATTCACTATTTTTAATTTTAAATTATAAATAAATAAATATAAATATAATTACTATAATAATAAAAGTAATTAGTGCCTTGCATTAGAAACGTGATGGTAGCATTTCTTAGCATAGGCGATGGCAAGATACTCACCCCCACTCGATCTACGTTAATTTTAATCATTTTAAAAACCAAGTGTTGGTTGGCAATTCGTGTGAGCATGAAATAAAAAAACAAAAAGTCAAAACTGAATTACATAAAAAAAGGAAAAATATTCAAGAAATAATATTAAAAATTATATATAAATAGAAGATCTAGAAAGTTGAATTAGCTCAGTTGTTTTATACCAGCGACAGTTTCAGAGGGGTCTCATCTATCTCATCTAAGATTGTCACTAATACTTTCTTCTCTTTGGTGAGTTTAAGAATCCTTCAAATTCTTTACCATCGTTGTCGAAACAAAGTGGATTTGTTTTTTTTGTTTTTTTTCTGTTTCTGTTTGTGTTTTTTTTTTCCTTTTCGAGTTTTTAAAGGTTTATGTCAAAGGTTTCTTCGTGTTCTCGTGCTATATGTTCGTCTTATGTTCATTCTGAATCTTTGATTTATCATCGTGTTTAGTTTTTTTTTAGTCGATCGTAGTGGTTATGGGCTAATGCGGTCATTTTTTTTTGTCCAGTGAATTTTCTCGGGAAAATTCTGGGTAGTGTTTACTTGGTCGGAAATTGAGAAAAAAATAAACAATATGTTTGGTGTCTTACATGAGCCGCGTCACTCATGTGTATGCGTGTCGGGGATGTTTTACACTGACACGAAATCAACATGAGTCGCGTGTCTCTTACATCTTAACGTTAGACAATGACACTATATCAATACATGCTAGCAGCATGTCTTATTTCTTACGCTTAACGATATCAATACATGCCAGTAGCATGTTTCTTATGTCTTAACGTTAGGCACCGACACAATATCAATACATGTTATTGGTATGTCTCTTATGTCTTATGTCTTAACGTTAGACACTGACACGACATCACCGTGACTTTAACTTTTTGAAATTAAAGTTATGGCAACATGTTTGTGTTTGTGTTAGACACTCACAGAACATCAACACATGTCAATCACATGTCTCTTACGTTTTAAAATGTTATACACCGACAAAACATCAAACACATAGTTACGTTAGACATTGACCGAACATCAATACATGAGCTGTGTAACGTGTTTATGTTAGACACTGACACGACATCAACAGATAAAGTACTTGAATTTCACGAAATTAAAGTCGAAGGTGACGTGGTTGTGTTACTGCTTAAGAGAAAGTTTGAGCGGTTCAATTGGTTAAAGAGAAAAAAGTAGTGGGAAGTGAAGGAGAGACAGAAAAGTGAAAGATACAGACACAGAAAAAGGGGGCCAAAGTAGGATATTTTGGGTATAAAATTAAATACTGAAAGAAGCAAAGGGTAAGAGTTAGAGGGTGACAATTTAATGCTGTAACATACCCTATTGGTTTGAAGGGTATTGAACGGTAGGGTAGGGGCCTGTTTGGTGCTTTGTATTTTCATTTTGTAACGCATTTATTGCAGAAAACAGAAGGTGGAGGGTGGAAGAAAGAAAGAAGAGGTGGTGGGTTTAGAGAGAGAAAAGGGTGTTACAGTTGACCATAATGAAGCTTATATAATTACAACAACTCATCCATTATCTCATACTATATACTCTCTCTTCGGTTGCTTTTATTTTCAGTATTCATTTTTATTTAATTCCATTTATATATTCTTTTATTTTCATTCTTATAACCATTCAATTCAATTTATGAAACACAGTTACCAACTTGACCAGAAACTCCTGCTTTCTCTTCGTCTCTAGCTTTGGACTTTGGTAATTCTTCTCTTTTTCTCTCTTTGTGTTTTCCATGCTTCATGATCAACTAGTTTCTGAAATGGTTAATTCTCAAGGTGAGAGATAGTGGGAGTTTTTAATTATATTTTTTACTTTTTCATTTTTGGGATTAGAATTTAGAATAGTATATATAAAATTTCTTTATCAATTTTTGATGTTGTGAAGGCTTTGGGATCTGAGATAGGGATCTCTATTGATTTTCTTGACCATGTTCCCTAATTTCCCTTCATAGGGATTGAGGTGTAAGTTGCAAAAACTAACTCAACCCAGTTGGTGTTTTCACTTTACTTTTTCTGGACTTGTAAACATGTTTATTCTGTTCAGTCAGATCTATTCTCTGCTAAAAGACAAATAATTGGTAGGTTTTTTTTTGTGTGTGGGTTTTGTAGGCCTTTTGATTTGTAATTTTGTAGTTGAAAACCTTCAAAAAGTTGGGTGATTTTTTAGACTTTTTTTTCTTGTCCTGATACACTTTCTGCACTGTCTTTGGATTCTACTTGTGAGAATTCTTTTTTAATAAAAAAAAGTTACTGGTACTTCTCTTTTTTGTTTGTTTATAAGTTGTTTATTTTCATAGGCTCTTATAGGCTACTCATATTCTTAAACAAACTGAACTTGATTGGTATGTTTAGATGTATTTTGGTTGCATGTTAGAAGCTTAAGATAGAATATGGTCCCCATTTTTACTGATTCTAGTGCCAATGGAAAACTTTCTATATGCTACTTTCTTGTTTCTTTGGTTTATCTTATAATTTGGGTCACCAATTTCGGTTCTTTTCAATGGCATTTTGCGG
Organism: Lathyrus oleraceus; assembly: GCF_024323335.1. Lineage (NCBI taxonomy): Eukaryota > Viridiplantae > Streptophyta > Magnoliopsida > Fabales > Fabaceae > Lathyrus > Lathyrus oleraceus. The sequence continues at coordinate 291,543,629 of NC_066580.1, forward strand.
TTAAAGTCTACCAAAATCCAAGTTTTGAACAATACTGTGGATGGATTCGTTTGTTTCTCTTTCTTTTTAGTTTCGTACTTGTTTATCTTCTTTTACTCTTTTAAAATTGGTTATCGTTTGGTAGCGTTGAAATGGAATCATGATGTTAGTGCTTGGCTTTTGATACTATTTTAAAACATTTCCGTTATTGTTTATTTTCTTAATGCAGTGTCATTTTTATGGTTAGTTACTTGCTAATCTAGTTTTGCTTCGTTGCTGATTCGCAGGTTCTTGTTGAATATTGTATGATCAGATTAGTCTCTTTGATTGAAAGTAAACAAAATAGCGTTGGTTGTTGCGATTTGGAAAATTCACACATGTATTCGAATATAAGTACTTCATGAAACTAGGTAACAGACTGTTTATTTATGATATCTGCAATTGGGTTTTGAATACCTTCATAATGTTACTATGAATTAGGTTACCATTTTTTTATGTAGATTCTTTCGATGATTTACTGAAATCCCTAATGTTTTGAATGGTATGTGCGGCGCTTCTTATTTAAAATTTAAGCCTAACTAATTTATTTTGCATTTCGTCTGAAAATGAATGTACAGAAAGTGAACTATCTTTCCGCCATTCTAAAATGGGCGTCGAGTTGGAATCTCAATCGCTTGAATTTAATGATAGTGATCAAAACTCGCCTAGCTTCAAATCGTGGAACCAGAAGGCAAAGGAATATGACAACAAAGACTCGAAGAATGTGAAGAAGAACGAACAGGATTTTGATTCATCACCAAAAGATGAATTTTACGACAGCATTGTTGATTTGAAAAGGGGTTACGAAGCACAGGTAATGGACACACATGAGCCTGTATCTCATTCTTCGAAGGATATTGGATCATTTATGATGTTTGCAAATGATAAAGAATCGGTTAAAAAGTCTGTCGCTGCGCCAATCTCCAATCCTCAGCAAGTCGATAAATTTCAGAATCCGGTAGATGTCTTTGTGGACCGAACTGCTGCCGAATGTGAACCAGAAACGGAAGTTTGTTACAAAGAGAATAGTTACCATGTTGTGAAGGATATATGTGTTGATAAAGGAGTCTTTACTAAGCATAAATTCATGTTCGAGGAAAGTGTTGATGGAGCCGCTTATAATTTCTTTCCTTTGGAGAGTTTTGATGATACCCAAAATCCAAAAGACAACACTGGTATCAAGGTTTTAAATCAAGAAACTGATGATTCTGACGAGGCATCTTCTAATCATGATCAGCACAATGATGTGGTTCACAAAGATGACGGTGAGATTGAAGAACTTGTTGATAACTTCACCAAAGCAATGGGTTTACGTGAACACGTACAAGATTCTGTACCGACTGGTGGCAAGGATGAACAGGTACTTTCTTTGGAAACATACTAATCGATCAATTTCTGAAGATTTGAATGCTTAAGAAACATATCTATTTGTATATAACAAATCTTTTGAAACTTACATTAAAGGAAAAAATATTGTTTGCCTAAATTGTCATGTCTTCTTTAGAAATTTGTCATCTGTTTGTGTGCTGTAGTGCATGCATAAATGTGACTGGAATCAGGAAATAGCAGTTTCAAAACTGATGTTTATGCATTGTTTTGCAGCTTTCCGTTGAACATGATTCGCACTCCCAGTTGAAAAACTCGAGTAATATGATTGAGGAAGAAGTATTGGCAAGTCCCGCATTAGGATTAACCATTGATGAACCGGACAGTGATTATCATTCTGGGCCTTCAGCTCCTGTGGACTGTGTCAAAAAGGAACTTCACCAATTTGGTGGCTGTAACTGCGATGAAACTCAACTTCCTTTTACCACTGTTGAAGGTTCGTCCGGTGATTTTTCTGAAATTCAACCTGCTGAAACAAGTCAGATTCGAAGTGACTTAGGCGAGTCAAGTTTTTCTGCCGCAGGCGCAGTATCAGGCCGTATAAGCTACTCAGGGTCCATACCTTATTCTGGAAGCATCTCTATTCGATCCGACAGTAGCACTACCAGCACGCGGTCCTTTGCGTTTCCCATGTAAACTTCTAGAAAACCTTTTAATTCAATATACTTATCTGAATGTAATAGTTTATACAAACGTTCTAACGGGACTTGATTTCGATCGATCTTGTGCTTGCAGACTGCAACCTGAGTGGAATAGCAGCCCAGTGAGAATGGAGAAACCTGACAGGAGCCGCTACCGGAAGCAACGCAATTGGAAGACTAGCCTTCTCTGCTGTAAATTTTAAGAGATTATTATTTTCTCATATAATAGGTTTAGCTTAAAATTTATATATACCCTTTAAATTATAGTTGTTCACAGTGTGCAATAGGTTTAGTTTGCCTACTGCATATTCAATCACAGTGTGCAATAGGTTTAGTTGGCCTACTGCATATTCAATTCTCCATTGTCGTCGTGATTTCGAGTCAATGATCTTATATCTCTGCTGCAAGCAAAATGTATTGATTTTAGTTTTGCTTGTATCTGATCAACATTCCATCTTTGGTTATACATGGTTTTATTGATTTTTTTATTTATTTCAATCGCAAACGAATCGTCTTAGATAATTGATCATTTCAAGTATTTAATTTAGCATATGATTTTGTTTCTACAAATGATCAAAGAATACAAAAGAAGCATTACATGGAGGTTTTAAGGCCACATTTTAAGGCAATGTTTGGTTAGAAGTCAATTCAGGGTTTTATTGATTAACAACTTTCATGATGATAGTTCCATATATAAAAAAGCAATAAATAAGACAGTGGCATTTGATCCAAGCATAATGGAAAGAACTTAACTTTAATATCATTGTCATTATATTATATAGATATAGTGGATATTGTGAATGCTTTGGCAAAATCTCTGTTGACGTTTTTCTATTCAATTCTTTGTGTTTGTGCTTTAGTCTCTTTAGAATCTTGTGGCTTTGTTTGGCTTTGGATTCTAGCATTCAAGAGACTATGATTTTAAATTCACTTGTATGAATCCTAAATTTTTCCTTTTAAAATTTTGATTTAGAAGATGCACTGAATCTATTATGAATTGATTCTACTGATATTGTTTTCTGTTCACTTTAAAATAAGATCACATGAACCTTGCATCTATTATATACTGATTCTACAGATTTTTTTTAATGTCGACATTTATTAAGTATAAATCAAACATTGTCTAATAAGTGATTCATAAGGTGTCAACTATCTTAGTTTTAATAATTTTTCATTGACATTTTATTTTGTATGATAGGCTCCACCAAGCACACATGCAAATTGTATGAATATATATATATATATATATATATATATATAATATATATATATATATATATATAATATATATATATATATATATAATCCAAGCGGGGTTCCTAGGGGATTTAAGCCCCACCTCCACTGTACACATCCATTTTGTTTGATGAGTGTTGAATTATTGAACTTCAACAATTTCAACAAAACCCTTCTTTCCCTTTAATACACGAGTCACTTAACTCTAACATATGTAGAGGGGTTTTCTGGTTGGATTTTTATTTGTGAACAAATAAATAAGGTTTTATTTAGCCGCAACTTAATCGTGGATAAATAAATAAAGGTTTTATTTAACCATGACAAATATTTTTATAAAGTTTTATATAATAATAGTTTAACTGTGATAAATTTTAGATCATGTGCGGCAGTAAACCTATATGCTCTCAAAGCCGACCCTGATGCTAATTTAGTTTTATTTATAAAGAGTAATCATAATCATATCTATATCAATATCAAAGAAGGTTATGCATCTAATGACTTCTTTCATAAAGTTTATTGATTAAGATTTCCAATACATTTATTTATGATGTTTTCATTTTTATTTTATGTAACGCCTAAGGGATAACTTGTTGGGCAGAGGAATTGAAGGGAGATGAATGAGGAGAAAGAAGTTTGTGAGGGACAAATTAAAAAGACGAGCCAGCTTCGAGTGGAATAAGAGAAAGAAGTTTGTAAGGAACAAATTAGTGAGAGAAAAGATGAGCATCGTCCCAAATTTCTTTTCTTTTATCTGTGTGTGAGAGAAAGAGAGAGAGTATCCATAACTTTCTTTTCTTCTAATATGACACAAAAATGATACTTTCTAAAATGACATAAAAATGAGAGTATCCATAACTTTCTTTTCCTCTAATATGACACGAAAATGATGTTTTCTAACATGACATAAAAATGAGAGTATCCATAACTTTCTTTTCTTCCAACTGGTTACCACTCTTTGTAACTAACCAAAATTCAATCAATGAAAAGTTAGTTATAACTTAAATGAACATCACTGTTACCAATACTATCATGGTATTTGCTAACACGGTCCTAGACCATGGCGTCTCCACCTCTAGCTTCATTGTCTGCTTCCACTCAAGTCTCCACAACTTCAGCGCTGCTAATGATGTCTGCAAAGAATGACTTGCTTCGTCTCAATTTCTCGCTCAAGATTGCATAAAAATTGGATGAGAATAATTTTCATCTTTTAAGTCAATAAGTTGAACCTTACATTAAGGCGTAAAATATCATTGAATTCGTGGTTTGCACAAGAATTCCACCTCATTTCCTTGATGATGTGGCTTGCAACTCTGGATCTATAAATCGTGAGTACTTTGTATGACCTCAAAAGGATCAAATGTTGTTATCTTGGATTCAATCCACATTCTTTAGCGAGATTCCCCCTCGCGTGCTAGGATGTTCGCACACACTTTAACTTATGGGATCGATTGCTCAATTACTTTCAAAAGAAAATGCGTTTAAAGTTGTGTATGGAATTTCACGCTATTACTTTCAATATAGGACTATTTTATCAAGATCAAGACTATTGTTGATGCCTTAGCCTCTATTGTTAATCATCTACCAAGTTCACATCACATAGATGTGATACTTGAAGGCTTGTCTTCAGTTTATGCTCTGGTGATTTCTCTTATTGAAAGCATGTTTGGCATCACGAAATTGATGAAGTTAAAATTAGGTTAGTTGTTCATGAGCTTAGACTAGAAAAGTTCAAGAAAAGTTCAGTTCCAGATCTTGTTTCCTTAAATCTAACTCATATTATGCCTTCATCACCTTTTCTTGTTGACTCTCAAACTTCTACTTATGAACCTCCTCATCATCCTCCTTAAGTCAGTCAAAAAAATCCAAAGTATGATTACCAATATTTTAGAGGTGCCAAACCTGATCGTGGTGGTAGAAATGGTAGAGGTAGAGAAGGCCATTTTCCCAACATACAATGACATGTTTGCTCAAGTTTTGGGCATTCTGCTTTTAACTGATGGCATAAATTTAACCAATAGTTCCAGGCTTCTTCCTTCAATGGCAATCCTTACAATCAAACTTCGTGTCAGGGTTATACTACTCCATACGAAAATAATGTTTGGATTAGGCCACCTCAACCGCCAAGACATGTTTTTCCTCTTCTAAGTCCTCATGGTACCTATGTGGCCAACACTCTACGTTTCACTTCTAGTACCTAGGTGCATCTTATCATGTTACTAGTGATGCAAAGAATCTTCAGCAACTCACTCCCTTTAAAGGACATGACCAAATTTACATAGGCAATGGCCAAGGTTTGCACATTAAATCTAGTGACTCTAGCTCTTTCCTTCTCATTTCCAACCTCAAGCACATATCACACTTAGTAAACTATTTATTGTTCCTTCCATAACTAAAAAACCTCATGAGTGTTAGTAAATTCAAAACAGATAACAATGTTTATTTCTTATTCAATATATATATATATATATTATATAAATATATATATATATATATATATATATATATATATATATATATATATGATGTCGTCCTTTCTAGAAGGTCATGTTGGGAATGTTGGCTTTATGAGTTCCCTCCTATGTCCATGTCAAATCCCGCTAAGTCCACTTTATTATCTTCTTCCTTTTCTGTTAATAAAGTTGTACCTAGTGCTTATTCTACAAGTGTATATGCTAATTTGCCTAATGTGTGGCATCTTAGACTAGGGCATTCCAATGTTCATGCCTTAAAACTTGTGTTGCAGAGTTATAATATTTTTTTAATAATAAAGATCATAATCCATTTTGCTTATCATGTTGCATGAGTAAATCCCATAGACTTCACTCATCTACCTCACACACCACACATTCTAAACCTTTAGAACTTGTTTACAATGATCTATGTGGCCTCTCTCCAAATTCCTCCACCTTAAACTTTAATTACTAAATGTATTTTGTAGATGCCTATTCCAAGTTCACCTGGATTTATCTACTCAAATCTAAAGTTGGGACTCTCTGTACATTTAAATAGTTCAAAACCATGGTTGAAAATTCAACATGGTTCCCCCATCAAATTTATTAAATCATATCGGGGAAGGGAATTTATACCCTTCACTAAATTCCTAATTGACTTAGGTATCATTCATAGAGTCATATGTCCTCATACACATCATCAAAATGGCATGGTTGAGAGAAAACATAGACACATAGTGGACTTTATCCTCACTCTCCTAAATCAAGCTTTTTTTCTTTTATCTTATTATGACTATGCCTTTTCCAATGTAGTCTATTTCATCAATAGGCTACCTTCATCCCTTATACCTATTGTTCAAGTTAAAACTTAACTACACTTTCTTAAAAGTATTTGGTTGTGTTTTTCCCCTCTTGTTAGGCGTCACAATACCCACAAACTTGACTTCAGGTCTCAAGAATGTCTCTTTCTTGGTTATCCAACCTCCTACAAAGGTTACAACTACTTATCCCCTACTGACAGATTGTACATCTCTAAAGATGTTATGTTTAACGAATCTAGGTTCCCTTATATTGAGCTTTTTTCCAATTATACCACTAGTCTCCCATCTAGAAAATGTACTAATCTATCCCCTTTAGGTATTAATCCTATTCCTTCATCCTTAAGTCCCCTTACTTCTTCTTCTTTAGAACCCATTCCTCAACGACTAAACCACCTCAGTCATATGAACTTCCTAATCATACAAATAATTCCACAACTTCTACATAAGCCTCCACTAATTAGCACTTCTCTATGTCCCAGTCCACAAATGAGTCCACTCTAGTGTCTTCCATCTCCATATTCTCTCTAGTCTCACACCTGGAGCAATTCCTCCATCTAGTCCTTTAAATTAATCCAGGCCTTCTAACCATTCTAGTCCCACCAGTGCTTCATCATCCTCTGATAAAAATCACTCCATCCATCTCTGTGAATCTTAGCAATATGCAAACCATATCCATGTTCGAGTTTTCTCAACCAAGGCTTGAACCTAGACTGCTTCTAACACACTATGAGCCAAAGACAGTTAAGCAAGTCCTTGTTGACCTATAGTGGAAGTCAACTATTCAAGCTGAATTTGATGCGTTCATCCATAACAAAACTTGGTCCTTGATTCCCCTACCTCATGACAGGAAAGGTATTAGATGCAAATGAGTGCTTAGGGTCAAGGAAAACCCTTATGGGACAATTAACAAATTTAAAGCCAGGCTAGTTGCAAATGGGTTTCATCAAAGACATGGGTTTGATTTTACAGAGACATTCTCTACAGTTGTTAAACCTAGCCCTATCAGGGTAACTCTCACCATTTCTATTACCCATCAATGGGAAATCCAACAACTTGATGTTAATAATGACTTTTTAAATGGCCTCCTTGATAAAGAGGTTTACATGGAACAACACCAAGAGTTTGTAATTTTCAATCCCTCATTTGTGTGAAAATTTCACAAGGCTTTCTATGGCCTCAAACAAGCTCTTAAGAATGAAGAGACTTTAAGTTGCACTTCTCAAACTCTAGTTTAAGGAAATAAAATATGATCATTCTCTCTTCAAATACTTCTCTAACGAACACACTATATACCTCATAGTGTATGTGGATGACATAATCCTCACTAGTCATTCTAAGGTCATGCTTAAAGATATTGTCACCAAGCTAAATCTTTCCTTCTCACTCAAGTACCTTGGTGATCTTGACTATTTTCTGGAATCTAGTTAAGCAAGCTTCGCATGAATCTCTCCTTATCACTCAATTTAAATACATCATGGACCTTACTTATAAAATTAACATGATTTAGTTATCTTCTATCAACATACCTATGCAGTCCACCTACAAGTTTACGAAAACGGACTCGGTTGCCTTACTAGATCTTTTCCTTTACATGTTAGTTGTAGATGCCTTATAGTATACAACCATCACTATACTTGACATTACCTATGCATTCAAAAAGTTCTATCAATTCATGTCTCATCCTTTTGAGACTCATTAGGTTGTAGTGGAAATAATTCTAAGGTACCTCAAAGGTACCATAAGTCATGGTTTGCATCTATTTTCTCTCTCACATACTTCATCTGCTTCCTTGCAAGTCTTTTGTGATGAAGACTAGTCTTATGATCTAGATGACGGGAGAAGTACTTTAAGGGCATTCATTTATTTTGGCACTAATCTCATCTCATGATGGTCCGAAAAGCAATATGTTGTGGCCAAGTCGAGTACACAGTACAATACATGAATTTAGATAAGGAAATTACTGACTTGCTTTGGGTTTAAATTCTCCTTCAAGAGTCAAGCATTATTACCAAACCTCATGTTATCTTCTGTAATAATCAGTCAGCTATTATGCTTGCTCACAACTCTATCATGCACTTAACAACAAAACACATGAAAATTGATTTGTTCTTTGTAAGAGAAAAGGTCATGAAAAAGCATCTCTAAGTTGTGCACAAACCTGGGTCTGATCAATTGGTATATGTGTTTACTAAGCCTCTAGCATCCTATAAGTTTCTTGAACTAAGGAACAAACTCATGATTGTCAGGTTTGTGTGTGTGAGTGTGTGTGTGTGTGTGTGTGAGAGAGAGAGAGAGAGAGGGGGGGGGGGGATATTAGAGGTATGCTAGGATAGTTAGTTTAGAACTATCATAACTACCAAAATTGACATGTTTCACCTTGAATTGTATCTCATCTGCTGCTACAGCAGGTTAACTTGTTGCTACTATAAATGCAATAAGTTGCTCACTCTTTGTAACTAAACAAATTCAATAAATGAAAAATTTGTTTGAAATGAATAACACCATTACCAATTCTATGAAAATTATATTTATTTTCTCTTTTATGTTAAAATATATCAAAAGTAAATATATAAAAAAGTTCACATTCTTAACCACTAAAAGATGTTTAAATTACCCACCATCACTAATTTTGGCCTGAAACACTTGGTTTTAATTGTTTGTTTATTTCTAACCATTTTAAAGCTTTTAGAGCTTTAATTTTTTTTGGATTCTATTTCCAAGCAAATAATGGGCTGAAGAGAATAATAGGCAAAGCATTGAAGGAGGGAACGAGAGAAAGGCGTGGCTGCATTAATCAAATTTTCTATAAATTTCTATAATTCATCAAGGAAGTAAATATCCATTTCTTCCCCTATGTTTTAGTGTGTGACCTTTCATTCCCAAGCCATTATTAAAAGAATAGTATCCTGAAATGTTAGCATTTCATGAGTAGAAAGGAATTTAAATTTTGTTAAACAAGCACATTATGTGAACTTGTGAGCTTTGTTCCTTTGGTTCTAGATTGGACCAAGTTTTTGATCTTATCAAGAAACCAAGTTTCATGTGTTGATCTTTACTTAGACTTATCATCTTTTCTAATTCATAGAAAGAGTGTGGCACCCCATTTCTATCATTTTCCATCAATTTCTTTCTAAATTTTATATTGTTACAATTCTGTCCCAACTCAAATAATTACTTAAAATTTGCATCCTTACCATAAACACATTAAAATCAAAAGTTTCATAAATTAATCAAATAAAAATAAAATTGGCTGAATTTCAGATTGGTTATCCATCAAATAGTATCACAACTTCATTAGTGCATGGAGAAATATGATGATGAAGTACTATGTGATGTGTTGCCCTCCAAAATGAGATATTTGTTAATCGGGCTTCTATGGAGGCAACAATGTTGATCAAAGAATGATTTTATCACCAACAAATACTTATTATTATTTGACAACTGAAAAATTGCTCTTATTCTAGAAGAAAAGAATCAAGATTAAATTCGAAAAATAAAAAACAAAAAAAAAAGTATAACGAAAAGTTATGTCAATGAGGAAAAGAAAGAGGGAGTGAGAGTGATTGAAAAAATAAATAGAAGTGATAAGGAAATGAAAATAATATACGAAAAAGAGAGAAAGAAAGTCTAGAGGATGAAGAGATGAAGAAATGTCAGTAGAAGATCTTGCTGAAACATGTAGAGAGCTACTCACTGAATGGAAGCAATCTTGCATGAGCTAAGAGAAACAAAATAAGACCATAAGTGCTCTACTCCTTGAAAAAGAGAATTTTGGTTCTACCATTGCAGGTCTGGAAGAGGAATTCACATTGTTAAAGTATAAACTTAACAATATGAAAAAATATGTTCTTATGCTGAATATTGGTTCTGATATGATAGATGAGATCATGAAGATTGGAGAAAAGAACTTTATAGTGTTTGACTACAGTTCCATGAAAAAAAAGGTCAAACTTCCTTCTAAGAAGATTGTGACTCCTGAAAAGAAAAGAAAATTCCTGGTGAATGGCCACATGTTCCAACATCCTACTCAACATGTGTACCCTCACAACAGAGACAACGATAAGTCGTCTAGGAGGTGTCACCATTGTGGTAGATATGGACATATAAGACCTTTTTTTACAAATTGTATGGTTACCATAATCTTTATGGTCAACAAAGGTCCAAAATAAATAAAAGGGAAGAACACTCATGCGAAGGAGAGGAAACCTAAGGAAACTGTCACGTATCTTATAGCTTATACATCTCTTAGAGTTTCCTCAAGAGAAGATTGGTATTTTGGTAGTGATGTTCCAGGAACATGATTAGAGAAAAGACTTATCTTGAGGATTTGAAATCTTACTCAAATAGCTATGCCACTTTTGGTGATGGAGCAAAGAGAAGAATAAATGGCATTCTAAAAATGGTTAGTCATGGACTTCCTTGCCTTAATGATGTATTAATGGTAGAAGGGTTAACTGCCAACTTGATCATCATAAACTAACTCTACGATCAAGGCTTTGAACATAAACTTCAGTAAATCTGAGTGTCTTGTCACCAACAAGGATCATGAAGTTCTCATGAAGGGGTTACGATCCAAAGACCCTTTTTCTATCCCAAAATACTTAACATATAATCAGAGTAAATAAGCACGCATATAAACAAAAGGGTGTCACATCGATGTTTTCAAAAACTAAAAGCTTTCAAAAACCAAACATCATTCATCATCAATATACAATACACCTGGTCATTTAAAATAACACATTTCAGTTCTCATGAATATTCACGAATATGCGTTCGCAGCGGAAAATAATGAATACTCATGTATTGCATAAAATGATTCATGTCCCATACCATGATCATCTCTCAATAATCTCTTCAAGATAAACTAAAACCATATCCATAATATTTGGCACTATGGCATCTCAAACAACAATTGCAATCAAACATGTTCACAAGTAATAACATAATACGTATCCAAATAAGATATGAGTTCAATACTACTAATCTACCCCGTGTTACATGACCAGAGCATTGACTCACTACCTAGTCTCCAAACTAGAATACGAAAGCTCTCCGGCTAAATCTCGAATGAGCTACCTTCCACTTACTTAGTAATACTACTCCTGAGTATCTGCGTGATGCCCATGTAAAGGCAACATTCAAATAGAAAGGGTGAGAATTCAAATCATTATGAAGAAGTATAATAAGGCACAATGATTAAATCAACAATTAACGGAATTCATCACACCTTGTATAACCATGTCAATAATATCAACTAACATTTATTTCACATGTTTCAACATCCATCAAAACTCAAGGAGTACAATATTAAAATCCAGTATTATATTCCCAAATATACACATAAATACAATTATCACATAATCACATATTTTGCCAAATTATGTATCCAAACATCACCAAATTCAATTACCATATCTCATACACACCTCACAATCACATCAATACATACATTCAATTATCACATAACTCTAATGTGACTCAATGCAAGACATGTGACTCTATGCATGCGGTACCTCAATGTGAACCCAACGTTTCACCGCTTTCCGATTCAATATCTAGAATCTAAGCCACGCTTCCGATCCGGACAAGATCAAAGCCACTACGCCTATTTCCAATTAAGGATCAACGTCTGCTACGCCTATTTCCATTCAAGGATCAACGTCTAATACCATGTGAACCCACAGTTTCACCGCTTCCACTATGAAACCGACCATGCCATGAATGAATGTATAAATACCAATACATATGCAATTAAGATCATCTCTACCATCTTAACATTCCACATATCACCATAATTCAACTTTATGAATTATCCACCAATGGTACATATACACATTCATAACAATATATCATTCACAAATATAGGCTAATTATCAAATACGCACACTTAGATTTTATTTCAAAATGAATACAACTTTTAAAATCTCAATTTTTCATTTTTCAACAGTGTTAACCGGTTAACGCATATGGGTAACCGGTTAACGCGAACCAAAACGCACTCCCTGGCAATTTTCAATAGTGTTAACCGGTTAACGCATATGGGTAACCGGTTAACGCGTAACAGAAAGAAATTCCTAGCAGATTTTTAACAGTGTTAACCGGTTAACGCCTTTGGTTAACCGGTTAACGCAAAACAGAATGCTATTCCTGCGTTAACACAAAACAGAATGCAGAATTTTCTGCGTTTTTCATCGTTGGAGGACTTTCGGACCTCCGATTTCGATACCGTAAAAAGCCAAACGTTCAGAAAATTATAACTCATACAATACTCTAAGTATATAACGTTAATTTGCAGTTTTAACATAATCAAATCACCACAAATCAAGAATACTCATCAAAACCTAACAATTTCAAACAATCATACAAAATTAGGGATTTTAACCTAAACATACTTCTACCCATTGACCCCATCATACTAACCCATAATAATAAGGATTCCCCTCTTACCTCTTCAATTTTCTAGAAACCTTAGCTTCTCTCTTGTTCTTCCCCTCTTCTCCTTACTTTTCCTCTTTTCTTTCCCTATTGCCGTCAAATGATTCAAATAATCCTACTCCTCACTCTCCTCACCTCTTATATACTAGTATTATATTTGGGCTTAAAGAGTGATACCTCTAATTTAATTAATAGGCCCAATAAGACCTAATATTTAAATATCTCTATTTAATTCAAATAAATCAAACCAACTCAATATACACACCAAGTTAATTAATTCCATTATTCATTATATCTCATATCAACTAAATAATTAATTAACACACCAAATTAATTAATATAATCAATTATTACTACCTAACAACCAATTAATTAGTTAACCCTCCAAATAAATAAAATAAAATATAATAATAATAATATAAGAATTAAATACTAAAAATCGGGTTGTTACAACTCTCCCCCACTTAAAAGATTTTCGGCCTCGAAAATACCTCAAACGAACAACTCCGGATACGATTCCTTCATCTTATCCTCAAGTTCCCAAGTAATATTGCCATTGGCGACTCCGCCCCATATCACTTTCACCAAAGAAATCTCCTTACGAAGAAGCTTCTTCACTTCTCGCTCTTTGATTCGCATAGGTGATGTATCAACCGTCAAATTATCCCTCACTTGAACATCGTCTAATGGAACAACATGCGATGGATCCGCAATGTACCTCCTCAATTGAGACACATGGAACACATCATGAAGATTAGAAAGTGACGGTGGTAATGCAATCCGATATGCCACTTCACCTACCCTCTCGGAAATCTGATAAGGACCAATGAAACGCGGCGTCAACTTACGCAACTTCAAAGCTCTACCAACACCCGTTATTGGCGTAACTCGAAGAAATACATGCTCATCTCTCTCAAACTCAAGAGCTTTCCTCCTCTTATCATGATAACTCTTTTGACGACTCTAAGAAGCCTTCATCTTCTCTTGAATCATCTTAATCTTATCCGTAGTCTCTTGAATCAACTCGGGTGCAACCACAACACTCTCTCCCGATTCGTACCAACATAAAGGAGTTCTACACCTTCTGCCATAAAGAGCCTCAAAAGGTGCCATTCCAATACTCGAATGGAAACTGTTGTTATACGTAAACTCGATCAAAGGCAAGAAACTATCCCAATTTCCTCCTTGTTCCAAAACACAAGACCTCAAAAGATCTTCAAGTGACTGAATAGTCCTCTCCGTTTGACCATCAGTTTGCGGATGATATGCCTAACTCAAACGCAACTTCGTACCCAAAGCACTTTGCAAACCTTCCCAAAATCTCGAAGTGAACCTCGGATCTCTATCTGAAACAATGCTCGACGGAATACCATGCAAACACACAATCCTCTCGATGTACAACTTAGCAAGTCTCTCCATCGAATTATCCATCCTCATCGGAATAAAATGAGCACATTTCGTCAACCTGTCCACAACGACCCAAATCGCCTCACAATTACTCAATGTCCTCGGCAAACCCGAAACAAAATCCATAGAGATACTATCCCACTTCCATTCAGGAATAGGTAACGGTTGCATCAAACCGAACGACTTTTGATGTTCAATCTTTGACTTTTGACAAGTCAAACATGAATACACAAATTCCGCTACATCCTTTTTCATACCTTGCCACCAAAACATCTTTCTCAAGTCTTGATACATTTTAGTAGCACCGGGATGAATACTCAGACCACTTCTATGCCCTTCCTCAAGAATCCTCTTTCTCAAATCCGCAACATCCGGAACACAAACTCGATCACGACACCTCATGATACCATTCTCATCAATCCGAAAGTCACCACCTTTGCCTTGATTAATCAATGTCATAACATCGACTAATTTCAAATCTGACTTCTGACCTTCTCTAATCTCGTCAAGAATGCCACATGTAAGCTTCAACATACCAAGCTTAACACACAAAGGCGTCGCTTCACAAACCAAACTCAAATATCTAAATTGCTCCAACAATTCAAACTCTCGAATCATCAACATAGACATGTGCAATGACTTCCTACTCAATGCATCAGCTATAACATTCGCCTTTCCAGGATGATAATTCAAACCAAAATCATAATCTTTCAAGAATTCCAACCATCTCCTTTGCCTCATATTCAATTCTTTCTGATCGAACAAGTACTTCAAATCTTGTGATCACTAAACACCTCAAACCTCGATCCAAACAAATAATATCTCCAAAGCTTCAACACAAACACAACGGCGGCCAACTCTAAATCATGCGTCGGATAATTCCTCTCATGAACTTTAAGTTGCCTTGAAGCATAAGCTACCACTTGCCCTTTTTGCATTAGAATACCTCCCAAACCCAACAAAGAAGCATCACAATACACAACGAAAGTTTCTAACGGATCCGCTAAAATCAAAATAGGAGCCGTAGTCAACCTTCTCTTAAGCTCTTGAAAATTCGCTTCACACTGCGAGTCCAAATGAAAGCTTGACCTTTCCTAGTCAACTGCGTCAACGGTAACGACAACATAGAAAATCCTTCAATGAACTTCCTATAATAACCAGCCAAACCAAGGAAACTTCGAATCTCAGCAACAGACTTAGGAGCTTCCCACTGAGATACAACTTCAATCTTCGTAGGATCCACAGAAATATCACCACTCGAAATCACATGTCCAAGAAAACTTACTTCACTCAACCAAAACTCACATTTGGAGAGTTTAGCAAACAACTTCCTCTCTTTCAACACCGATAACACAACCTTTAAATGCTCGACATGATCCTCTTTACTCTTGGAATAAATCATTATATCATCGATGAACACAACAACAAACTTATCCAGATAATCATGAAAATTCTATTCATATACTCCATAAATACACCAGGTGCATTAGTCACACCAAAAGGCATCACGGAGTACTCGTAGTGACCATACCTTGTCCAAAAAGCAGTCTTTTAAATATCCTCAGCCTTTACACGAATCTGATGATACCCAGACCTCAAATCAATCTTGCTAAACACACACACTCTTGTTAGACTATGGCACAGATCTAGAAGAGGGGGGGGGGGGGGAGGTTGAATAGATCCCAATTAAAAATTGAGTCGGCGCTACCAATTTAAAATTGGTTTTGAAAATTTGTTTTAAGTGCGGAAGCGGCCGAGGAAAATATAGTCTAAAACGAACTGTTATTGGAAAACCGGATATGCGTCAAGCCTATGGATTAGTGATAATGTGGAATAAGAATTACTACACTAGTCACACAATCAATGATTTGTTTCACTTACTAGGATTCCTAGTTCCAATGATTTTAATAGCAAATCAAACTAGATACACACTTAAGATAATTTTGGTTTAGGCAAATTATCAAACACTTGGTGTGTGAAAACACTCCAAGTGATATTTGTGTTGAGTAAGTGATTCCAATTAATCTAGTACAATATCCTATTGTACTTTGGATTCAAAAACAGAGTTTTAACCTCTTACTCAATTAATATCAAGGTTTGATAAAAGTGCTTATACAAAAATCACTTAATTTTTAAGCTGAAAGCAATTATGTAGAAAATTAGAGAAGACAAAGATTTGATGAGGCAGTTCCCCCACCGTCCTCGCTTCGGGGTACGTCTGCCCTCAATTCTAAAACTAGAATTGAGATGATTTAATAGATATCACCTGTTGAATTTAACCGTTTATACAAGGATTGCAAAGCAAATATACATCAGAACTCTCAAGACGTTGAATGTTGCTTCCACTCCTTGTTCCTTGATTCAAGATGAATCAAGTCCTTCGATTGTTGTTGATAGACCTCCGATTCCAGCCCCTTTGTTGAATAACCCTCAGTTCTTCAAACCCTCGGCCCGACTGATCTCAACTACAACAAATCGAACCCGAATTCTTCCCTTCAATATCACTGAATCCGCTACTAGACTGATGAAGACTTCCTCTTCTCAATCACCTTCGCTCAGCTGAAAATTGATGAAGCAATTTGTCCAAAAACCCCCAAAATCAAACCTATCTTGGAGGATAAAACCCTAAAGGTTTTATTCAAGAAAAAACCTGTCACAAGCTTCAACCCGAACCGGATTCCCCAATCTCGGCTTCGAACCTTATCACCTTTAACCAATCACAAAGCACCTCAAAAATGGTTGTGTGTAGTTGATGTGTTGTGAGATGTTGAAGATGAAGAATCTTGGACACCTATTTCACTTTTTCTTGTTCTTTGAACACTTGAATCAAAATATCAAAATGTTAGTTGATACAAGTAACTTGAAATTCTATTTATAGTAACCAACCAACCAACCCACTTAACAACTTTTCAAACAGAGTGGGAAACATCAGAAAACTGAATTTGCGCACGAACGGTCGACCATAGCAGGACTATGCGTCGACGCATGGCCTGTAGTTTTGGTCAGACTGAACAATGCTTCAGTATGCGTCGACCATAGGTCGGCGTGCGCTGACCCCTGCGGTCGACGCAAGCATCTTGTACGCTGACCCGTGGGAAAAGCACTGTGTTCATGCGCTGACCCGTGGGGAATGTGCTATGTCATGCGCCGACCCTACGGTCGACTCATCCCCTGCAGATCTGCAAAAATAACATTTTTGTGGTTTTCATGCCTTTTGTCATGACCACACTTTGTCCACATATGTTGTACAAAATATACCAGTACAGATGAGCAATGAAAAGGATATGATAGGTGATACGTTGCATTTGTTTTGTAGAGGTAGAATCGACATTGCCGATTCATCCATGGTGGTCATTTGTCATCATCGAAACCTATGATTGTATGTTGTATGACAGTTTGCCCTTACATACTCCCCCTTTTTGATGATGACAACCTGTGTGAAACCAAAGAGAAAACAACATGCAATATTTACACATATTTTACACACTCCCCCTTTCTTTTGTAATCTAAGACTGTCTAACAAACTGTTGTGAATATCATTTTGGCTTTGGTTTGGTACATGGTCTTCTCCCCCTTTGACAACATCAAAAAGAGAAAAAGAACGAGTAGTCAACGTAACAGAAAATACAACAGGAGATAACAATATCACACCAAATATCATTACTGAACGATAATCATTAATTAAACGGAGATAATCATTAAATTTGATTTGCATAAACAAGCATAACAGAAAAATGAATACAGTCAAACAACAAAAATGTAGATGCATATGTGGTTCTATGTCCTAATGGCCTCGTCCTCGAATGAAACAAGCATCCGTTATTTGATCAGCAACACTACCGAGATACTTGAGGCCCACATCGACGGACCGCTCCTGTCGTTCAAACGTTTCGGTGAACGCTGCATACCGTTCACTCATGCTGGTAGAGAGGCTATCGAGCCTCTCATTTTGTGCTTGAAGCTGGCTGCTAATATGAGCATAACGCTCATCCTGAGTTTGTATGAAGGATTGTTGAGCCAACTGCATATTTCGCATGATATCTAAAAGCTCAGATGAGTTGCCTTGTTGCGGAGGAGACGGTGGAGATGCTTCAGCGCCATGTTGATATGGCTGATAGAATTGTCATTGCGTTGACCAGCCCATATGTTGCCATTCACCCCAGCCACCCTGATTGGGAGCATTTTCTTCAGTTGAATGTGAACTCTGAACCCAAGTGGAGTGATTGTAGTCGTGTGTGTCCGCTTGTAGAGGACTATCATGCTGGTCAAAGGCTTGTCCTGCTCCTTCTTCTTAGTTATCCTCTTGATCTTCTTCACTTTCATCACTTTCATCATCTTCTTCAACACTCGTAGGAACAAACCCTCTACGAATAAACTTGTATATTCTCTGTTCATCACACCAAAAATATCCCATTATAGACAAAGTTTTTGGGCTGAATTCTTTGTCTGAGGAAAAGGAGGTATACGGAAAGGACGGATAATCAATGTCAGTTGCCGTAAGGACCTCTTGAATGAAAGATCCATAGGCCAGAGCCGTTCCTCGTCCGGAGTCTCGTAAGCTGAACATCCTACTAGCAATGTAGTAGGGCCAGTTTATTTTCCGCTGATTCTTTAAGATGTATATGAGATGAACTTCAGCTTGTTCAACTCGGGAGAGACCACCCTTCTTAGGTCGCAGTATGCGTGACACAATCCACTGGAGAATGCGCTCACCTGTTTTCAGTTTCCCGGCAGTCACAGTTCGTGGGAACGCGTCACTGTTTACAATGTGGTCCGGGTAGGGTCGTTTCTGCATAGCGTTCAGAGCGCTCTTAAATTCATACCCTTCGATTGTGTTAGAATCAGTTACCTCAGCGAGAGGATTTTCATCAGCAGCCACAGTCGTGTCAAAATATTTATTCCAAACGGCAGACTTAAAGGATACCTTTGTTGTGCCGATTCTGGAGTGAAACCTTTGACCACGAAACTTGTCATGAAGACAGGTGTAGAACACACGGACCAGGTCCTCACTATATTTGGCATTGCATTCTAGTAAGTTGACAATGCCGTGATACTGTAGCAGAGACATGATTTCTACGAGATGCATCCGCTCTGTTGTGAGTTTGTAGAAAGTATGTTGCCGCACAACTCCTCTTTTACCAATGTCCTTGTTGAAGGTGTCGACAAGTGCTGGTGGAACTAATGACACAACGGTGATGGGTAAGGAGGCAGAGGATGTTTCCCTTGATCTCTTACCGGTAGGTCTTCGGGATGAGGAAACCATGGGTAATGGTTTTGAGGCTTTTTGCCAAAGAGAGAGTGAAGGTTGGTGTAAGTGTGTTGAGAATGATTGTCAAGAAAGAAGTTTGCCCTTTTTGTAGATGAGGATTTAGGGTTTTGGGAAGAGTAGAGGCCAAGAGACAATAGGCACTAGGTAGATGCAACTTACGATGTAATGAGTTGAATGCACAATGAATTCAAAATTTGAAATGGTAAATGCATGGGAAGTTTGAAGGTTTTCTGCAGAGAAAAACTGAGTTTTCGTGCGATGCGTCGACCATACACTGTGCATGCGTCGACGCATACTATTTGGATTTTGAAAAACATAATGATTTTTAAGTGTGCGTCGATCATTGCCCTGTTACGGTCGACTCATACAGGCAAAATTTCCAGTTTTTCACTTTTCTGCACATACGCTCACATGTTTGATGCATAATTAGAATGCCACACAACATTAAACATCCAAAGAGATACGTCATATATATACAATATTATTATGTAGTACATCTATTTAACCATGAAAATTTGGAGAGAGAGAGAGAGAGAAAGGTAAAGGAACAATATCTCCTCGATGCCGGAGTAACTTGATGAACAATAAACTTGTGCTTGCAACAACATCAACTTGTTAGAAGTACAAGATTATAGTCTTAAATGAAATAAGATAAAACCAGCAATTTATAATGCCCGTTCCGAAATATCGAGAATACCAAGTTCTCGGCGAATATGAAAGAAAGGCTCAGTAGCTAGCGGCTTTGTGAAAATGTCCGCTAGTTGGTTTTTAGTGTCAACATGTTGAAATACAACATCGCCTTTCTCTACATGGTCCCGAAGAAAATGGTGTCGAATTTCGATATGTTTGGTGCGAGAAAGCAGCACAGGATTTTTGGTAAGGTTAATGACACTTGTATTGTCACAGAAAATGGGAATACGTTCGAGTTTGAGATTAAAATCCAATAGTTGTTGCTTAACCCATAGGATTTGTGCACAACAACTACCGGCGGCAACATGTTCCGCTTTGGCGGTTGACAAAGCAACAGAAACTTGTTTCTTGCTATGCCAACTGACCAAAGAATTTGAAAATAAGTGACAAGTGCCACTAGTGCTTTTCCTATCCGATTTGCAACCGGCAAAATCGAAATCGGAGAAGCCTACCAATGAGCAATCATTCCCTTTGGAATACCATAGTCCATACTTCGGAGTACCGGATAGGTATCGAAGTATCCGTTTGACAGCTTTTAGATGGGATTCCTTGGGACATGATTGGTATCTTGCACACATACACACGCTAAACATAATGTCGGGACGAGAAGCAGTAAGATAGAGAAGAGATCCAATCATACCTCTATACCTTTTTACCTCTACGTCCTTACCGTTTTCATCTTTATTCAAGTTTGCACATGTCGGCATGGGGGTGTCAATGGCCTTAGCTTTTGCCATGTCAAATCTCTTGATAAGATCCAAACAATACTTTGTTTGACTCACGAAGGTTCCTTCATTGAGTTGTTTAATTTGCAAACCGAGAAAGTATGTGAGCTCCCCCATCATACTCATCTCAAATTCACCCTGCATAAGATCAGAAAATTCTCTCACGAGATTCATGTTAGTAGACCCAAATATAATATCGTCAACATAAATTTGTACTAATATCAAGTGCTTTCCTTGATGTTTAATGAAGAGTGTTGTGTCAACCTTTCCTCTTGAGTAACCTTGATCAAGCAAAAATTTACTTAGTCGCTCATACCAAGCTCTAGGAGCTTGTTTGAGACCATATAAAGCCCTTTTTAGTTTGTAAACATGATCAGGATACTCATGAGATTCAAAACCCGGAGGTTGTGCGACGTAGACCTCTTCATTTATGTGACCGTTAAGGAACGCACTTTTAACATCCATTCGGAATAGTTTAAAGTCTTTCGCACAAGCGAAGGCAAGGAGAAGGCGTATAGCCTCGAGTCGGGCAACCGGCGCATAAGTTTCCTCATAGTCGATGCCTTCCTCTTGGTTATACCCTTGCGCGACTAAACGCGCCTTGTTACGGGTTATTAACCCGTTTTCGTCCAACTTGTTCCTAAACACCCATCGGGTGCCGATTACTCGATGACCTCGCGGAGGAGGGACAAGGTCCCAAACCTCATTTCTAGTAAACTGATTTAGTTCCTCCTGCATTGACAAAAACCAGTGTTCATCGAGTAGGGCTTCTTTAGGGTTTTTAGGTTCTATTTGTGAAACGAAAGCGAAGTGATAACAGAAATTACTTAGCTTCGATCGAGTTGTAACACCCTTTGAGATATCTCCGAGAATGTTGTCAATTGGATGGTCTTTGGAAGACTTCCAAGCTTGAGGGAGATCATCGTTTGAAGGCGGATGAGCTACCTCGGTTTCCTCATGGTGTACATCTTTATCCTCCTCAACTTTGACTTTGTCGGGTTGATCAATCCCCGGCTCGCCACCCTTGAGTATGTCTTCCGTAGATGTACCTGCACCATGAACAACACTACCTTTTCCGACGTTTCTCGGATAGGATTCATCAAAAGTGACATGTACAGACTCTTCCACAGCAAGTAATCGTTTATTATATATTCTATATGCTTTACTCGATTGAGAGTATCCGAGGAAGATACCTTCGTCGGCCTTGGAATCGAATTTGCCCAAGTTTTCCTTTCCATTATTTAATACAAAACATTTGCAACCGAAAACATGTAAGTGAGAAACATTTGGCTTTCGCCCTTTTAAAAGCTCATACGGTGTTTTATTTAGAATGGGGCGAATGAGCACCCTATTCAAAACATAACACGCCGTACTAATGGCGTCGGCCCAAAAATATTTCGGTAAACCACTTTCGTTAATCATTGTTCTTCCCAATTCTTCCAAAATTCGAATTTTACACTCCACAACCCCATCTTGTTGAGGAGTACGTGGAGCGGAGAAGTTATGATCGATACCATGGTTACCGCAATATTCTTCAAATAAATGGTTTTTGAAGTCACCCCCATGGTCGCTTCTAATTGAAACAATGTTTGTATTTAATTTATTTTGGGAAAGCTTAGCAAACCTTTCAAAGGCGGCAAACGTATCGCTCTTGCTTACTAAAAGGATAGTCCAACAAAATCTAGAAAAGTCATCCACTATTACGAAACCGTAATAATTTCCTCCTAGACTTTTAATCCTAGACGGCCCAAATAAGTCCATACGGAGAAGTTCGAGAGGTCTCGTTGTTGAAACGATATTTTTGGATTTAAATGAGATCCTCGTTTGCTTCCCTTTTTGACAAGCATCACAAAGGTGATCCTTGGTGAACTTTATTTTGGGGAGACCTAAGACTAGATCTTTTGAGACTATTTTGTTTAGTAAGTCAAAGTTAACATGTGCTAAACGCCTATGCCATAACCATGAATCTTCACTCATTGTTACAAGGCATTTGTCACTTGTTAACGATACTTCGTTCAAGTCTAACATATAGACATTATTCACTCGCAGGCCATTAAACATACTCTTCTTATCATCATTATGTACAATTTTGCAACAATCTTTTGAAAACGATACATTGTATCCTTTGTCACATAATTGGCTGATGCTAAGTAGATTGTGTTTAAGACCTTCGACAAGCAATACATCAGAAATAGTAGTGGAAGAAGGGTTACCTACACTACCTTTACCAAGTATTGCTCCACGGTTGTTGTCACCATAGGTTACATATCCTTTCTTCTTAGCCACGAAGTCAATGAAGAGTGATATGTCTCCTGACATGTGCCTTGAGCATCCACTGTCGAGAACCATCTTCTCTCGGTAGTCTCGAGGCATTGTACCTATGGAAATGCAATTGACACGAGAAGGTACCCAATGGCTTATTGGGTCCTGAATGGTGAGGAACGAAATGGTTGCATTTGGGCAGCCATTGATAAATGCCTTTAGGAACTAAAAATCTCCTAAATCTGCATTTAGCAATGGAGTGGCCTTTCTTGCAACAATAAAGCCAAGAGAAATTTACATTTTGATTGCCTTTGCTATCTTCATCCTTTATAACATATTTATATTTTTGATATGGATTAACCATACTTTTTCGAAAGTTTGATTTATCGATAGCAAAGGTAATCTTGGGCTCAAGAGCCTTGTCAAGTTTGGCCTTTAGATTTCTTACTTCACCTTGCCAAATATAACAAGTATCACACCCAAAGTTAATCATCCTACTTCTAAGGTCCTCACAACCTGCTTTTGTGCTTTCTACTATAGAAGCTTTAAGTGCCTCAAGTTTACTTTCGGATTCTCGATTTTTTTGTTCCAAATGAGTAAAAATTTTGTTATTTGAGGCAAGCCTTTTAAAGGTCTCTTTAGCTTCACAGTCTAAAGTATCAAAGCAGCTTGTAATTCACGATGAGACATACTAGAGGATTTTTCATATTTAGCATGTCGTACCTGTTTCTTTTTGTTCTTTTGATGAGCAGATAGGCATAGGTTTGCGGCTTCTTCTTCATCACTAGAACTTTCATCATCGGAGGAGTCGTTATCGCTTTCCCAAGCTATGTATGCTCTCCTTGGCTTTGATGATCTCTTGTGTGATTTGGATGATTCCTTTTCCTTTGTCTTTTTGTTCATCGGACAGTCCGGTTTGTAATGACCGGGCTTCATACAAGTGTAGCACGACCCTCTAGTCATTCTACCTTTTGATTCATCATTTTTAGAGTGCCTTGATTGTTTCCGGAAGTTTACCAAGTTCTTCTCGGAATGTTGGATGCCGTTCTTTCTCACGTAACGATTGTAACGTTTAACGAACAACACCATATCTTCGCTCTTGTCCTCTTCTTCTTCGTCGCTCGAGGAATAATCACTTTGCTCTTTTGCTTGAGACTTCGAGGAGGAAGTCTTAAGAGCTATGGATTTCTTTTCACTCACCTTTGCTTTGTCCTTCTTTTCTTCTTTTCGTGTTGTTCTAGGCTCAAGAGTACTTGTTCATGCTCTTGTAGTTTACCAAATAATGTTGTCAAGTCTAATATGGTAAGATCATTTGCTTCTTTGATGGCGGTCACTTTCGGCTGCCATTCCCTGTTAAGACATCTCAAGATCTTATTAGTAGCAACATCATTGGAAACCGGCCTACCTAGTGAATGTAATCGATTGATAAGATGAGTAAATCTCTTTTGCATGTCAGCAATGGTTTCCTCTTGCTCCATGAAAAAGAGATCAAACTCTTGTGTTAGTGTGTTGATTCTTGCCAACTTAACATCGTTCGTCCCCTCATGGGAAATTTGTAGTGAATCCCACATGGCCTTAGCAGTAGGACAATGGGATACACGATAGTATTCATCTACACCTAATAAGGAGATTATGATATTTTTGGCTTTCCAATCATAATTGTATTTCTTTTCATCATCATCGGTCCATTGTGCTTCAGGCTTAGGCACTAATTCATTATTCTCATTGGTCATGGTTATTTCAATTGGACCATTAAGAATAACGTTCCATATTTTTCTATCTATGGAATTTATGTGCACCTGCATACAGTATTTCCAATAACTATAATTTTCACCATTGAAAACGAGAGCTCTATTATAAGCCCCTTTAGGTTCGTTAGCCATTTTCTATCAAAGTTATATTTTGAAGCACGGAGTGAACCGAAGCTCCTGATACCACTTGTTAGACTATGGCACGGATCTAGAAGGGGGGGGGGGGGGTGAATAGATCTCAATTAAAAATTGAGTCGGCGCTACCAATTTAAAATTGGTTTTGAAAATTTATTTTATGTGCGGAAGCGGCCGAGGAAAATATAGTCTAAAACGAACTGTTATTGGAAAACCGGATATGCGTCAAGCCTATGGATTAGTGATAATGTGGAATAAGAACTACTACACTAGTCACACAATCAATGATTTGTTACACTTACTAGGATTTCTAGTTCCAATGATTCAAATAGCAAATCAAACTAGATACACACTTAAGATAATTTTGGTTTAGGCAAATTATTAAACACTTGGTGTGTGAAAACACTCCAAGTGATATTTGTGTTGAGTAAGTGATTCCAATTAATCTAGTACAATATCCTATTGTACTTTGGATTCAAAAACAGAGTTTTAACCTCTTACTCAATTAATATCAAGGTTTGATAAAAGTGCTTATACAAAAATCACTTAATTTTTAAGTTGAAAGCAATTATGCAGAAAATTAGAGAAGACAAAGATTTGATGAGGCAGTTCCCCCACCGTCCTCGCTTCGGGGTACGTCTGCCCTCAATTCTAAAACTAGAATTGAGATGATTTAATAGATATCACCTGTTGAATTTAACCGTTTATACAAGGATTGCAAAGCAAATATACAACAGAACTCTCAAGACGTTGAATGTTGCTTCCACTCCTTGTTCCTTGATTCAAGATGAATCAAGTCCTTCGATTGTTGTTGATAGACCTCCGATTCCAGCCCCTTTGTTGAATAACCCTCAGTTCTTCAAACCCTCGGCCCGGTTGATCTCAACTACAACAAATCGAACCCGAATTCTTCCCTTCAATATCACTGAATCCGCTACTAGACTGATGAAGACTTCCTCTTCTCAATCACCTTCGCCCAACTGAAAATTGATGAAGCAATTCGTCCAAAAACCCCCAAAATCAAACCTATCTTGGAGGACAAAACCCTAAAGGTTTTATTCAAGAAAAAACCTGTCACAAGCTTCAACCCGAACCGGATTCCCCAATCACGGCTTCGAACCTTATCACCTTTAACCAATCACAAAGCACCTTAAAAATGGTTGTGTGTAGTTGATGTGTTGTGAGATGTTGAAGATGAAGATGAAGAATCTTGGACACCTATTTCACTTTTTCTTGTTCTTTGAACACTTGAATCAAAATATCAAAATGTTAGTTGATACAAGTAACTTGAAATTCTATTTATAGTAAGCAACCAACCAACCCACTTAACAGCTTTTCAAACAGAGTGGGAAACATCAGAAAACTGAATTTGCGCACGAACGGTCGACCATAGCAGGACTATGCGTCGACTCATGGCCTGCAGTTTTGGTCAGACTGAAAAATGCTTCAGTATGCGTCGACCATAGGTCGGCGTGCGCTGACCCGTGGTTCATGCGCTGACCCCTGCGGTCGACGCAAGCATCTTGTACGCTGACCCGTGGGAAAAGCGCTGTGTTCATGCGCTGACCCGTGGGGAATGTGCTATGTCATGCGCCGACCCTACGGTCGACTCATCCCCTGCAGATCTGCAAAAAATAACATTTTTGTGGTTTTCATGCCTTTTGTCATGACCACACTTTGTCCACATATGTTGTACAAAATATACCAGTACAGATGAGCAATGAAAAGGATATGATAGGAGATACGTTGCATTTGTTTTGTAGAGGTGGAATCGACATTGCCGATTCATCCATGGTGGTCATTTGTCATCATCGAAACCTATGATTGTATGTTGTATGACAGTTTGCCCTTACATACTTCCCCTTTTTGATGATGACAACCTGTGTGAAACCAAAGAGAAAACAACATGCAATATTTTCACATATTTTACACACTCCCCCTTTCTTTTGTAATCTAAGACTGTCTAACAAACTGTTGTGAATATCATCTTGGCTTTGGTTTGGTACATGGTCTTCTCCCCCTTTGACAACATCAAAAAGAGAAAAAGAACGAGTAGTCAACGTAACAGAAAATACAACAGGAGATAACAATATCAGATAATAATATCACACCAAATATCATTACTGAACGATAATCATTAATTAAACGGAGATAATCATTAAATTTGATTTGCATAAACAAGCATAACAGAAAAATGAATACAGTCAAACAACAAAAATGTAGATGCATATGTGGTTCTATGTCCTAATGGCCTCGTCCTCGACTGAAACAAGCATCCGTTATTTGACCAGAAATACTACCGAGATACTTGAGGCCCACATCGACGGACCGCTCCTGTCGTTCAAACGTTTCGGTGAACGCTGCATACCGTTCATTCATGCTGGTAGAGAGGCTATCTAGCCTCTCATTTTGTGCTTGAAGCTGGCTGCTAATATGAGCATAGCTCTCATCCTGAGTTTGTATGAAGGATTGTTGAGCCAGCTGCATATTTCGCATCATATCTAAAAGCTCAGATGAGTTGCCTTGTTGCGGAGGAGACGGTGGAGATGCTTCAGCACCATGTTGATATGGCTGATAGAATTGTCGTTGTGTTGACCAGCCCATATATTGCCATTCACCCCAGCCACCCTGGTTGGGAGCATTTTCTTCAGTTGAATGTGAACTCTGAACCCAAGCGGAGTGATTGTAGTCGTGTGTGTCCGCTTGTAGAGGACTATCATGCTGGTCAAAGGCTTGTCCTGCTCCTTCTTCTTCGTTATCCTCTTGATCTTCTTCACTTTCATCACTTTCATCATCTTCTTCAACACTCGTAGGAACAAACCCTCTACGAACAAACTTGTATATTCTCCGTTCATCACACCAAAAATATCCCATCATAGACAAAGTTTTTGGGCTGAATTCTTTGTCTGAGGAAATGGAGGTATACGGAAAAGACGGATAATCAACGTCAGCTGCCGTAAGGACCTCTTGAATGAAAGATCCATAGGCCAGAGCCGTTCCTCGTCCGGAGTCTCGTAAGCTGAACATCCTACTAGCAATGTAGTAGGGCCAGTTTATTTTCCGCTGATTCTTTAAGATGTATATGAGATGAACTTCAACTTGTTCAACTCGGGAGAGACCACCCTTCTTAGGTCGCAGTATGCGTGACACAATCCACTGGAGAATGCGCTCACCTGTTTTCAGTTTCCCGGCAGTGACAGTTCGTGGGAACGCGTCACTGTTTACAATGTGGTCCGGGTAGGGTCGTTTCAGCATAGCGTTCAGAGCGCTCTTAAATTCATACCCTTCGATTGTGTTAGAATCAGTTACCTCAGCGAGAGGATTTTCATCAGCAGCCACAGTCGTGTCAAAAAATTTATTCCAAACGGCAGACTTAAAGGATACCTTTGTTGTGCCGATTCTGGAGTGAAACCTTTGACCATGAAACTTGTCATGAAGACAGGTGTAGAACACACGGACCAGGTACTCACTATATTTGGCATTGCATTCTAGTAAGTTGACAATGCCGTGATACTGTAGCAGAGACATGATTTCTACGAGATGCATCCGCTCTGTTGTGAGTTTGTAGAAAGCATGTTGTCGCACAACTCCTCTTTTACCAATGTCCTTGTTGAAGGTGTCGACAAGTGCTGGTGGAACTAATGACACAGCGGTGATGGGTAAGGAGGCAGAGGATGTTTCCCTTGATCTCTTACCGGTAGGTCTTCAGGATGAGGAAGCCATGGGTAATGGTTCTGAGGCTTTTTGCAAAAGAGAGAGTGAAGGTTGGTGTAAGTGTGTTGAGAATGATTGTCAAGAAAGAAGTTTGCCCTTTTTGTAGATGAGGATTTAGGGTTTTGGGAAGAGGAGAGGCCAAGAGACAATAGGCACTAGGTAGATGCAACTTACGATGTAATGAGTTGAATGCACAATGAATTCAAAATTTGAAATGGTAAATGCATGGGAAGTTTGAAGGTTTTCTACAGAGAAAAATTGAGTTTTCGTGCGATGCGTCGACCATACACCGTGCATGCGTCGACACATACTGTTTGGATTTTGAAAAACAGAAAGATTTTTAAGTGTGCGTCGACCATTGCCCTGTTACGGTCGACTCATACAGGCAAAATTTCCAGTTTTTCACTTTTTTGCACATACGCTCACATGTTTGATGCATAATTAGAATGCCACACAACATTAAACATCCAAAGAGATACGTCATATATATATATATATATACAATATTATTATGTAGTACAACTATTTAACCATGAAAATTTGGAGAGAGAGAGAGAGAGAGAAAGGTAAAGGAACAATATCACCTCGATGCCGGAGTAACTTGATGAACAATAAACTTGTGCTTGCAACAACATCAACTTGTTAGAAGTACAAGATTATAGTCTTAAATGAAATAAGATAAAACCAACAATTTATAATGCCCGTTCCGAAATATCGAGAATACCAAGTTCTCGGCGAATATGAAAGAAAGGCTCAGTAGCTAGCGGCTTTGTGAAAATGTCTGCTAGTTGGTTTTTAGTGTCAACATGTTGAAATACAACATCACCTTTCTCTACATGGTCCCGAAGAAAATGGTGTCGAATTTCGATATGTTTGGTGCGAGAATGCAGCACAGGATTTTTGGTAAGGTTAATGGCACTTGTATTGTCACAGAAAATGGGAATACGTTCGAGTTTGAGATTAAAATCCAATAGTTGTTGCTTAACCCATAGGATTTGTGCACAACAACTACCGGCGGCAACGTATTCCGCTTTGGCGGTTGACAAAGCAACAGAAACTTGTTTCTTGCTATGCCAACTGACCAAAGAATTTGAAAATAAGTGACAAGTGCCACTAGTGCTTTTCCTATCCGATTTGCAACCGGAAAAATCGAAATCGGAGAAGCCTACCAATGAGCAATCATTCCCTTTGGAATACCATAGTCCATACTTCGGAGTACCGGATAGGTATCGAAGTATCCGTTTGACAGCTTTTAGATGGGATTCCTTGGGACATGATTGGTATCTTGCACACATACACACGCTAAACATAATGTCGGGACGAGAAGCAGTAAGATAGAGAAGAGATCCAATCATACCTCTATACCTTTTTACCTCTACGTCCTTACCGTTTTCATCTTTATTCAAGTTTGCACATGTCGGCATGGGGGTGTCAATGGCCTTAGCTTTTGCCATGTCAAATCTCTTGATAAGATCCAAACAATACTTTGTTTGACTCACGAAGGTTCCTTCATTGAGTTGTTTAATTTGCAAACCGAGAAAGTATGTGAGCTCCCCCATCATACTCATCTCAAATTCACCCTGCATAAGATCAGAAAATTCTCTCACGAGATTCATGTTAGTAGACCCAAATATAATATCGTCAACATAAATTTGTACTAATATCAAGTGCTTTCCTTGACGTTTAATGAAGAGTGTTGTGTCAACCTTTCCTCTTGAGTAACCTTGATCAAGCAAAAATTTACTTAGTCGCTCATACCAAGCTCTAGGAGCTTGTTTGAGACCATATAAAGCCCTTTTTAGTTTGTAAACATGATCAGGATACTCATGAGATTCAAAACCCGGAGGTTGTGCGACGTAGACCTCTTCATTTATGTGACCGTTAAGGAACGCACTTTTAACATCCATTCGGAATAGTTTAAAGTCTTTCGCACAAGCGAAGGCAAGGAGAAGGCGTATAGCCTCGAGTCGGGCAACCGGCGCATAAGTTTCCTCATAGTCGATGCCTTCCTCTTGGTTATACCCTTGCGCGACTAAACGCGCCTTGTTACGGGTTATTAACCCGTTTTCGTCCAACTTGTTCCTAAACACCCATCGGGTGCCGATTACTCGATGACCTCGCGGAGGAGGGACAAGGTCCCAAACCTCATTTCTAGTAAACTGATTTAGTTCCTCCTGCATTGACAAAAACCAGTGTTCATCGAGTAGGGCTTCTTTAGGGTTTTTAGGTTCTATTTGTGAAACGAAAGCGAAGTGATAACAGAAATTACTTAGCTTCGATCGAGTTGTAACACCCTTTGAGATATCTCCGAGAATGTTGTCAATTGGATGGTCTTTGGAAGACTTCCAAGCTTGAGGGAGATCATCGTTTGAAGGCGGATGAGCTACCTCGGTTTCCTCATGGTGTACATCTTTATCCTCCTCAACTTTGACTTTGTCGGGTTGATCAATCCCCGGCTCGCCACCCTTGAGTATGTCTTCCGTAGATGTACCTGCACCATGAACAACACTACCTTTTCCGACGTTTCTCGGATAGGATTCATCAAAAGTGACATGTACAGACTCTTCCACAACAAGTAATCGTTTATTATATATTCTATATGCTTTACTCGATTGAGAGTATCCGAGGAAGATACCTTCGTCGGCCTTGGAATCGAATTTGCCCAAGTTTTCCTTTCCATTATTTAATACAAAACATTTGCAACCGAAAACATGTAAGTGAGAAACATTTGGCTTTCGCCCTTTTAAAAGCTCATACGGTGTTTTATTTAGAATGGGGCGAATGAGCACCCTATTCAAAACATAACACGCCGTACTAATGGCGTCGGCCCAAAAATATTTCGGTAAACCACTTTCGTTAATCATTGTTCTTCCCAATTCTTCCAAAATTCGAATTTTACACTCCACAACCCCATCTTGTTGAGGAGTACGTGGAGCGGAGAAGTTATGATCGATACCATGGTTACCGCAATATTCTTCAAATAAATGGTTTTGAAGTCACCCCCATGGTCGCTTCTAATTGAAACAATGTTTGTATTTAATTTATTTTGGGAAAGCTTAGCAAACCTTTCAAAGGCGGCAAACGTATCGCTCTTGCTTACTAAAAGGATAGTCCAACAAAATCTAGAAAAGTCATCCACTATTACGAAACCGTAATAATTTCCTCCTAGACTTTTAATCCTAGACGGCCCAAATAAGTCCATACGGAGAAGTTCGAGAGGTCTCGTTGTTGAAACGATATTTTTGGATTTAAATGAGATCCTCGTTTGCTTCCCTTTTTGACAAGCATCACAAAGGTGATCCTTGGTGAACTTTATTTTGGGGAGACCTAAGACTAGATCTTTTGAGACTATTTTGTTTAGTAAGTCAAAGTTAACATGTGCTAAACGCCTATGCCATAACCATGAATCTTCACTCATTGTTACAAGGCATTTGTCACTTGTTAACGATACTTCGTTCAAGTCTAACATATAGACATTATTCACTCGCAGGCCATTAAACATACTCTTCTTATCATCATTATGTACAATTTTGCAACAATCTTTTGAAAACGATACATTGTATCCTTTGTCACATAATTGGCTGATGCTAAGTAGATTGTGTTTAAGACCTTCGACAAGCAATACATCAGAAATAGTAGTGGAAGAAGGGTTACCTACACTACCTTTACCAAGTATTGCTCCACGGTTGTTGTCACCATAGGTTACATATCCTTTCTTCTTAGCCACGAAGTCAATGAAGAGTGATATGTCTCCTGACATGTGCCTTGAGCATCCACTGTCGAGAACCCATCTTCTCTCGGTAGTCTCGAGGCATTGTACCTATGGAAATGCAATTGACACGAGAAGGTACCCAATGGCTTATTGGGTCCTGAATGGTGAGGAACGAAATGGTTGCATTTGGGCAGCCATTGATAAATGCCTTTAGGAACTAAAAATCTCCTAAATCTGCATTTAGCAATGGAGTGGCCTTTCTTGCAACAATAAAGCCAAGAGAAATTTACATTTTGATTGCCTTTGCTATCTTCATCCTTTATAACATATTTATATTTTTGATATGGATTAACCATACTTTTTCGAAAGTTTGATTTATCGATAGCAAAGGTAATCTTGGGCTCAAGAGCCTTGTCAAGTTTGGCCTTTAGATTTCTTACTTCACCTTGCCAAATATAACAAGTATCACACCCAAAGTTAATCATCCTACTTCTAAGGTCCTCACAACCTGCTTTTGTGCTTTCTACTATAGAAGCTTTAAGTGCCTCAAGTTTACTTTCGGATTCTCGATTTTTTTGTTCCAAATGAGTAAAAATTTTGTTATTTGAGGCAAGCCTTTTAAAGGTCTCTTTAGCTTCACAGTCTAAAGTATCAAAAGCAGCTTGTAATTCACGATGAGACATACTAGAGGATTTTTCATATTTAGCATGTCGTACCTGTTTCTTTTTGTTCTTTTGATGAGCAGATAGGCATAGGTTTGCGGCTTCTTCTTCATCACTAGAACTTTCATCATCGGAGGAGTCGTTATCGCTTTCCCAAGCTATGTATGCTCTCCTTGGCTTTGATGATCTCTTGTGTGATTTGGATGATTCCTTTTCCTTTGTCTTTTTGTTCATCGGACAGTCCGGTTTGTAATGACCGGGCTTCATACAAGTGTAGCACGACCCTCTAGTCATTCTACCTTTTGATTCATCATTTTTAGAGTGCCTTGATTGTTTCCGGAAGTTTACCAAGTTCTTCTCGGAATGTTGGATGCCGTTCTTTCTCACGTAACGATTGTAACGTTTAACGAACAACACCATATCTTCGCTCTTGTCCTCTTCTTCTTCGTCGCTCGAGGAATAATCACTTTGCTCTTTTGCTTGAGACTTCGAGGAGGAAGTCTTAAGAGCTATGGATTTCTTTTCACTCACCTTTGCTTTGTCCTTCTTTTCTTTCTTTTCGTGTTGTTCTAGGCTCAAGAGTACTTGTTCATGCTCTTGTAGTTTACCAAATAATGTTGTCAAGTCTAATATGGTAAGATCATTTGCTTCTTTGATGGCGGTCACTTTCGGCTGCCATTCCCTGTTAAGACATCTCAAGATCTTATTAGTAGCAACATCATTGGAAACCGGCCTACCTAGTGAATGTAATCGATTGATAAGATGAGTAAATCTCTTTTGCATGTCAGCAATGGTTTCCCCTTGCTCCATGAAAAAGAGATCAAACTCTTGTGTTAGTGTGTTGATTCTTGCCAACTTAACATCGTTCGTCCCCTCATGGGAAATTTGTAGTGAATCCCACATGGCCTTAGCAGTAGGACAATGGGATACACGATAGTATTCATCTACACCTAATGAGGAGATTATGATATTTTTGGCTTTCCAATCATAATTGTATTTCTTTTTTTCATCATCATCGGTCCATTGTGCTTCGGGCTTAGGCACTAATTCATTATTCTCATTGGTCATGGTTATTTCAATTGGACCATTGAGAATAACGTTCCATATTTTTCTATCTATGGAATTTATGTGCACCCGCGTACAGTATTTCCAATAACTATAATTTTCACCATTGAAAACGAGAGCTCTATTATAAGCCCCTTTAGGTTCGTTAGCCATTTTCTATCAAAGTTATATTTTGAAGCACGGAGTGAACCGAAGCTCCTGATACCACTTGTTAGACTATGGCACGGATCTAGAAGGGGGGGGGGGGGGGGGGGTTGAATAGATCCCAATTAAAAATTGAGTCGGCGCTACCAATTTAAAATTGGTTTTGAAAATTTGTTTTATGTGTGGAAGCGGCCGAGGAAAATATAGTCTAAAACGAACTGTTATTGGAAAACCGGATATGCGTCAAGCCTATGGATTAGTGATAATGTGGAATAAGAACTACTACACTAGTCACACAATCAATGATTTGTTACACTTACTAGGATTCCTAGTTCCAATGATTCAAATAGCAAATCAAACTAGATACACACTTAAGATAATTTTGGTTTAGGCAAATTATCAAACACTTGGTGTGTGAAAACACTCCAAGTGATATTTGTGTTGAGTAAGTGATTCCAATTAATCTAGTACAATATCCTATTGTACTTTGGATTCAAAAACAGAGTTTTAACCTCTTACTCAATTAATATCAAGGTTTGATAAAAGTGCTTATACAAAAATCACTTAATTTTTAAGCTGAAAGCAATTATGCAGAAAATTAGAGAAGACAAAGATTTGATGAGGCAGTTCCCCCACCGTCCTCGCTTCGGGGTACGTCTGCCCTCAATTCTAAAACTAGAATTGAGATGATTTAATAGATATCACCTGTTGAATTTAACCGTTTATACAAGGATTGCAAAGCAAATATACAACAGAACTCTCAAGACGTTGAATGTTGCTTCCACTCCTTGTTCCTTGATTCAAGATGAATCAAGTCCTTCGATTATTGTTGATAGACCTCCGATTCCAGCCCCTTTGTTGAATAACCCTCAGTTCTTCAAACCCTCGGCCCGACTGATCTCAACTACAACAAATCGAACCCGAATTCTTCCCTTCAATATCACTGAATCCGCTACTAGTCTGATGAAGACTTCCTCTTCTCAATCACCTTCGCTCAGCTGAAAATTGATGAAGCAATTCGTCCAAAAACCCCCAAAATCAAACCTATCTTGGAGGACAAAACCCTAAAGGTTTTATTCAAGAAAAAACCTGTCACAAGCTTCAACCCGAACCAGATTCCCCAATCACGGCTTCAAACCTTATCACCTTTAACCAATCACAAAGCACCTCAAAAATGGTTGTGTGTAGTTGATGTGTTGTGAGATGTTGAAGATGAAGATGAAGAATCTTGGACACCTATTTCACTTTTTCTTGTTCTTTGAACACTTGAATCAAAATATCAAAATGTTAGTTGATACAAGTAACTTGAAATTCTATTTATAGTAACCAACCAACCAACCCACTTAACAGCTTTTCAAACAGAGTGGGAAACATCAGAAAACTAAATTTGCGCACGAACGGTCGACCATAGCAGGACTATGCGTCGACGCATGGCCTGCAGTTTTGGTCAGACTGAACAATGCTTCAGTATGCGTCGACCATAGGTCGGCGTGCGCTGACCCGTGGTTCATGTGCTGACCCCTGCGGTCGACGCAAGCATCTTGTACGCTGACCCGTGGGAAAAGCGCTGTGTTCATGCGCTGACCCGTGGGGAATATGCTATGTCATGCGCCGACCCTACGGTCGACTCATCCCCTGCAGATCTGCAAAAAATAACATTTTTGTGGTTTTCATGCCTTTTGTCATGACCACACTTTGTCCACATATGTTGTACAAAATATACCAGTACAGATGAGCAATGAAAAGGATATGATAGGAGATACGTTGCATTTGTTTTGTAGAGGTGGAATCGACATTGCCGATTCATCCATGGTGGTCATTTGTCATCATCGAAACCTATGATTGTATGTTGTATGACAGTTTGCCCTTACAGCTCCAACCAGCTGATCCATCAGATCGTCAATCCTCGGAAGTGGATACTTGTTCTTAATCGTCACTTTATTCAGTTGTCTATAGTCAACACATAATCTCATAGAACCTTCTTTCTTCTTGACCAACAGAACATGTGCATCCCACGGCGACACACTAGGACGAATAAACCTCTTCTCGAGCAAGTCTTCAAGTTGACTCTTCAACTCTTTCAACTCACAAGCAGACATTCTATAGGGTGCCATCGATACAGGACTAGTTCCAAGAACTAAATCAATCGAAAACTCAACCTCACGTTCCAGCGGTAAATCACTTATATCTTCAGGAAATACCTCCGCAAACTCACAAACTATTGACAATTCTTCAATCGTCCTCTTCTCACGAATATCCAAAGTTGCCAACAACATAAACAACTTGGCGCCATCTTGCACCGATTCATCAACTTGCTTAGCAGACACAAACCAATCTTCCTTAGCACCAACCTCAGGAAAAATAACCGTCTTCTCGAAACAGTTGATATACACCCGATTAACTTCTAACCAACACCATCCTCGAATCTGACCTCTCTTCGGGTTCAGGAAAAGCACAACATTCTCCAAAATAGGTTAACTAGCCAACACTGCACTCTTGCATGCGACAACATAATGTCCAAGCTCGATACAATTGGAACATCCAAGTGAAGCAGACGCTTCTCCCCCACTTGTTTCCTTCCTAACCTGCCAATGGAAAATAAAATAAGCATCGACAGTGTTCTTACACACATGTCGCATACTAGGGAACAAACATAATTAAACAACCTGGCCGGACGGACCAACCAGACAAAAAGTATCGATCATGTCAGATACACGAATCAAATACAATAGGATGGAAAACCCTAACGACTATTGACCAACTGGTCGACCATGCTCTGATACCACTAATGCAACACCCCTTTTTCTATACCAAAGTACTTAACATATAATCAGAGTAAATAAGCACGCATATAAACAAAAGGGCGTCACATCGACGTTTTCAAAAACTAAAAGCTTTCAAAAACCAAACATCATTCATCATCAATATACAATACACCTGGTCATTTAAAATAACACATTTTAGTTCTCATGAATATTCACGAATATGCGTTCGCAGCGGAAAATAATGAATACTCATGTATTGCATAAAATTATTCATGTCCCATACCATGATCATCTCTCAATAATCTCTTCAAGATAAACTAAAACCATATCCAGAATATTTGGCACTATGGCATCTCAAACAGCAATTGCAATCAAACATGTTCACAAGTAATAACATAATACGTATCCAAATAAGATATGAGTTCAATACTACTAATCTACCCCGTGTTACATGACCAGAGCATTGACTCACTACCTAGTCTCCAAACTAGAATACGGAAGCTCTCCGGCTAAATTTCGAATGAGCTACCTTCCACTTACTTCAGCAATACTACTCTTGAGTATCTGCGCGATGCCCATGTAAAGGCAACATTCAAACAGAAAGGGTGAGAATTCAAATCATTATGAAGAAGTATAATAAGGCACAATGATTAAATCAATAATTAACGGAATTCATCACACCTTGTATAACCATGTCAATAATACCAACTAACATTTATTTCACATGTTTCAACATCCATCAAAACTCAAGAAGTACATTATTAAAATCCAGTACTATATTCCCAAATATACACATAAATACAATTATCACATAATCATATATTTTGCCAAATTATGTATCCAAACATCACCAAATTCAATTACCATATCTCATACACACCTCACGATCACATCAATACATACATTCATTTATCACATAACTCTAATGTGACTCAATGCAAGACATGTGACTCTATGCATGCGGTACCTCAATGTGAACCCAACGTTTCACCGCTTTCCGATTCAATATCTAGAATCTAAGCCACGCTTCCAATCCGGACAAGATCAAAGCCACTACGCCTATTTCCAATTAAGGATCAACGTCTGCTACGCCTATTTCCATTCAAGGATCAACGTCTAATACCATATGAACCCACAGTTTCACCGCTTCCACTATGAAGCCGACCATGCCATGAATGAATGTACAAATACCAATACATATGCAATTAAGATCATCTCTACCATCTTAACATTCCACATATCACCATAATTCAACTCTATGAATTATCCACCAATGGTACATATACACATTCATAACAATATATCATTCACAAATATAGGCTAATTATCAAATACGCACACTTAGATTTCATTTCAAAATGAATACAACTTTTAAAATCTCAATTTTTCATTTTTCAACAGTGTTAACCGGTTAACGCGAACCAAAACGCACTCCCTGGCAATTTTCAACAGTGTTAACCGGTTAACACATATGGGTAACCGGTTAACGCGTAACAGAAAGAAATTCCTGGCAGATTTTCAACATTGTTAACCGGTTAACGCCTTTGGTTAACCGGTTAACGCAAAACAGAATGCTATTCCTGCGTTAACACAAAACAGAATGCAGAATTTTCTGCGTTTTTCATCGTTGGAGGACTTTCGGACCTCCGATTTCGATTCCGTAAAAAGCCAAACGTTCAGAAAATTATAACTCGTACAATACTCTAAGTATATAACGTTAATTTGCAGTTTTAACACAATCAAATCACCACAAATCAAGAATACTCATCAAAACCTAACAATTTCAAACAATTATACAAAATTAGGGATTTTAACCTAAACATACTTCTACCCATTGACCCCACCATACTAACCCATAATAATAAAGATTCCCCCCTTACCTCTTCAATTTTCTGGAAACCTTAGCTTCTCTCTTGTTCTTCCCCTCTTCTCCTTACTTTTCCTCTTTTCTTTCCCTATTGCCATCAAATGATCCAAACAATCCTACTCCTCACTCTCCTCACCTCTTATATACTAGTATTATATTTGGGCTTAAAGAGTGATACCTCTAATTTAATTAATAGGCCCAATAAGACCTAATATTTAAATATCTCTAATTAATTAAAATAAATCAAACCAACTCAATATACACACCAAGTTAATTAATTCCATTATTCATTATATCTCATATCAACTAAATAATTAATTAACACACCAAATTAATTAATATAATCAATTATTACTACCTAACAACCAATTAATTAATTAACCCTCCAAATAAATAAAATAAAATATAATAATAATAATATAAGAATTAAATACTAAAAATCGGGTTGTTACAGTGGACATCTCATCCCTTAACCTGTATGCTATCCAAAGTTGATGATACCAAGCTATAACACCAAAGACTTGGTCACCCCAATCTCAAAGGCATGAAGAAGGTTATATCAGCTAAAGCCATCAGAGGTTTTCCAAATATTAATATTGAAGAAGGCAAAATTTATGGAGAATGCCAAATAGGAAAGCAGACCAAGATGTCCCATAAGAAGCTCTAGCATCTAGCCACCACAAAAGTTCTTGAGTTACTACATATGGACCTCTTGGGGCCTATGCAAGTAGAAAGTCTTCATATAAAGAGATATGTTTTTGTATGTGTTTATGATTTCTCAAGATATACATAGGTCAACTCCATTAGATAAAAATTTGATGCTTTTGACGTATTCAAAGAATTAGGCCTTTTATTCCAAAAGGAGAAGGGAAGTGAAATTGTTAAGATAAGAAGCGACCACGGCAAGGAGTTTGAAAACTACAAGTTTTCTAAATTTTTCTCTACTAATGGGATCAATCATGAATTCTCTGCACCTATCACACCCTAATAAAATGGAGTGGTAGAATGCAAGAATAAAACCTAACAAGAAGCTGCTAGAGATTAGTTACAAGAAACAACAATCACATATTCTTATCCTGCTCTCAGAAAACTGCATTCTCTCCTCTTCTCATCTAGTTATCTCTTTCATAATGAGTCAAAGGTCTGAGAATCCAAAGAAGCGATCCTCTAACAAGGGAATCCCTATCATGAAGGCTATTAATAGATTCGACGAGTCTGAGAAGAATAAGGATAAGGGAACGAGTTCTAATTCTTCTACAAATGGTGTGGAGACTCATGCTGGATCATCAGGTGGAGCATCTGTAAATGGGAAGAAAACTATGACCAAGATGAAGTCCTTAAAAAAGAGACCGATTTAAACTCATGAATCTGAATCAAAGGCTGATGAAAACTGGAAAGGATGGATAAATGAATAACTCTGAACTGCAAAGGATGGATAAATGAATAACTCTGAAGGATGTTTAGTTAAGGTGTTTATGATTAGTTTGTTTAACCATTATATTTGGGCATATTTTGCTTCCTTGTTTGGGTTTGTAATGACTTTGTTGCCAATGATTATGCCTGATGCTCTAGCATCATGCTAAAACATCTATGAAATTCTGGTGTAGTCAGAGTTCAAATGTTCTACTCCAAGTCATGACATCTGATCCAACATTGTTACTAATACAACACGACATTTACAAATTAAAACCCAATACTGATATGCACACATTCACAGATGTCACGACATCTGTTACTATATTACCATAGTATGGAAGAACACTCAGTTCTGTCCATCTGGTACAAAGACACAGCAGAGATCAACCATATCACTTACTTCTGTTGAGCCTGCACAGTTATCAGCATGATGTCTCAACATTGATTTGAACATCACCCGTTACAGCATTACAGGTTTACCTTGTTTTATAACAGACAGAATTATAACGTGCAGAAGGTAAAAACACAAGTAATTATTATCCCAGTTCGGTGCAACATCACCTACTCTGGGGGCATACCAAGCCAGGAAGAAGATCCACTATCAACAGTATTAATTCAGAGTTAAACTCCCCCGTTTACAACTCTTCACTTAATCCCTACCCAATGCAATCTATACCTAGGAACTCCTAGATAGAAACCTCCAGTTTCCATTCCTATCACTACAAATACAATGTAATGCTAAACAACTTGAACTTGCTTCACAACTTCGTTCAAGACCATAACAAACTCTTACCTACAGGCTTTGAGTTACAAATAATCTCATGCCTTCGAGCACTGAGAAACACATGGTAACGTTCCCACAGGTTGGGAGATTTACCTCACACACACCCCTAATTTTACATTATTTGAGGCTTGCAAAACCTAGGTTACAATCTGCTATTTATAACCTAAACACCCAACTGGATTTGGGCCTTCAGAAATCGCAGCAAACTTCTCCTTTGCTGTTACAAAGCCAGCAGAAAACTTCTGCTACAATCAAGGTCTTCAATCTTTTATTTCCTAAAATATCTCCATATTTAGAAACTGTATATTCACCAAATATTTTGATTGAGTCTTCAAGATCTCCACCAATAACGCCACCTAGGATTTTGACTAATCCCAGAATATTAAATCAGTTAACACATACCAGAATTAACTAATTCAGTTTTATACACATGCGTGATGTCACAGTCACGATGTCGTGACATCTTATATGACATGTTGGTCCAGATGTTGAACTTCTTCAACCCAACATATTAAAACAATAGAGGTGATTACATTATTTGTTTTACAAAATTAATGCCAATCCTAAGGTACTAACAATCTCCCCCTTTGGTAAATTTTAGCTAAAACAAATAAACATTACACTAGACACCACATCCCAATATGGGTCTGCACTTCCTCTTTGTCATTGTCAGCACCATCACCAACACCAACTTTGGTGTACATGAAGAAGAAGCTGCACAAGAATCAGCTGCATCACAACCCTTCCCCTCAACCCTAGAGCTTCCTGAAGAATATGTAATGCTGAGTACATAGATAATGTAACTCAGATCATATGACACAACTATCCTCTTAACTCAGATCACAAGTCACAAGTGATATACCCAGTTAGTGCCTTTTGTGCCTGAAACCAACTTCTGCTTGCTGCCACATTTTGCTTGCTTCTAGTACATCCTCAGGACAATGTTTCTCTCCCCCTTTTTAGCTAAACATTTATAAATGAAACCTTCACAAAACCAGATCTAGGCGCAGTATGCCCAAATCTTAACAAACCCCATGGATTAGAGGGAATGGAATGTCGTTCTTGTGAGAAGAGGAGTGCTGATACATCCTTTAAATAGGCCAGACCATGCTTAGGAATTAACGGTAGGAGTAAATACTTGGTCAAGATCCATAAATATATGCTTAGGAATTAACGGTAGGAGTAAATACTTGGTCAAGACCTATAAATATTTGTTGAGAATCAGTCAGAGAATCACCACCAATATCCCAGACTATCTTTGAATACCTTTTATAGCTCTTGACTGTTTCTTTTCAGAAACAACAGTTCCAATGCGTGTAGACTATTCCATAAATGCTGTCAG
Organism: Lathyrus oleraceus; assembly: GCF_024323335.1. Classification (NCBI taxonomy): domain Eukaryota; kingdom Viridiplantae; phylum Streptophyta; class Magnoliopsida; order Fabales; family Fabaceae; genus Lathyrus; species Lathyrus oleraceus. Next base: position 291,586,326 of record NC_066580.1, read on the forward strand.
ACACGTTGCAAGTGATGTCTTAACATTCGACACTGCTTTTGTCTGCATTCTTCATGTATTCTCCCTATCACCATTTGCTAAAACCACTTTCTCACCTCCAGTGGTAGCTTGACATCTAGCAGCACACATCCATATTTCCAGCTTGATTGGAAAATAAGTGAATCTGGTTGTAATCCATGATTGAATGCGCCAGTTAGCCATATCTTCAATCATCCAAAGATTGCCATTAATTGTGCAATCAAAAAACACCAGACATTCATACTGAATGTTCTGTGTACAGGATGTCATGACATCGGGTCTGACATCCTGGAAAAATCCTGCATAATCCAATAATTCCTTTTATAACTTCCAGCAGGTACAACCATATCAGATGCCATGACATTGTGTATGTCATCTGAAACAATTCTGCATGAACATGTCTTTCATCTAAGCTCCAGCAGGTACATCCAATATCAGAAGCCTTGTCATTGTATGTGGCATTCTGAAACAATCCTGCATGCACATGTTCTTGAACTCCAACAGGTACATAGGATATCTCATGTTAAGACATCACACATGACATCTTGTGAACACTCTTTGTTTTACCAAAATTGCAGCCAACACTTAGAATCAACAATCTATACTAATAATTGTCGACATTTGTCTTCTCCTGATTTGTGTGTATGTGTTAAACATACTAACCTATGAGCTGACTGATAAATCATTTTGAAGATCATCTTTGCCAAATTTTGGTAAAAAGGGGGAGTAATGGTGTGTATGGATAGTTTCTCTGACTAATGATTGTGAGGAGTTGATATCTAATGATCTCTAATGTTCTAAGCACTAGTTGCTAACTGATACTAATTGATTTTCTGTGTGCACACTTGCTGATGCATTTGACCTGACATCAGGCCCTGACTTTGTGTGCTAATTTTTTCTGTGTTAGTAGTAACTTTTGACTATTAACTACTAACTACTAACCTTTTGTGCATGCATGACTAATTTAAAATTTAAAATTGAAATATTGCATATTGTCGTACCTCGAAAAATGAGAATGCGACTTAGCGAAGCGTAATCGCAGGCTCGCATGATGGACTGAACAGAGTCGCCACCGAACTTTATTTATTCCCAAATAGGGAAAAGGGAAATATTGATAAAACCTCTAAAAGAAAGGATAAGATATAGTCATCGCAACCAATATCAGGGTTCGGGAGTCGGTTACGCAAGGGGAAGGTATTAGCACCCCTCACGTCTGTTGTATTCAACGGGAACCGTTTAGTTAGTTTCATTTTGAATGTTAGCTTATGTTAGTCTTCTCAAGTTATTATGAGGGAAAGAATAATAGGATCAAAAGAAAAGAGAAGATGTTTTTGGATTTTTGCAACAAAGGGGGACTAAACCTAAGTTTTTTATTAATGGGCCTCACAAGATTTCGCAATCCTGCTCCTACGTATCTCAATAAAGAACTCAAGGCTTACGTAGTTCTGGGTAGAAAAATATTTGTTTGTTGGTCGACTTTAGCGAAAGCTATATTGTGTTAATCGACGAAAATATTGTTTTACCCAAAACAAATGAGGAGAGGACATATACCACACATCGAATGGATTTACGAATCAACATTCGGAAAAAAGTCACTTATCTCAACTCAACAATTGTGGACGAAGCATTGTTTCACATCATCTTAAGACAATATGTCTTTTGTTTATGAAAAGGTTTTTCAGATTAATTGCACGGTGGCGAGAAAAGAGTTTGATGTGTTGGATGTATTTTATAGGTGAACGACGAATATTTGATGAGAACGAGACATGAGCCTCGGGATCAATCACTCGGCGTTCCACCGGAATGCTAGATTCCAATGGTCCTTTTTCGTTAGAATTAGTTGAGAAATTTGTTTGATGGACAACGAACGCTTGATAAGAATCAATTGCTCAAAGGGTTACATCAGAATGCGAGATCCCAACGACCCTTATTTGTCCAAGTTAATTAAGGTGTTTTAAGAAACGAAAGAAAAGAAAGAACGATTAACCCAAAACGCGTGGCTCAGGATCGATCATTTGAGGGTTCCCGCCGGAATGCTAGATTCCAATGGTCCTCTTCTTTCGTGTTTATTTTAAAAAAAGGTTTTAACATTGCGTTTGATTCTAAGAAAAATCACTCGATATTGATCGAGGTTTGATTTGTGTAAGCTTGAAGATGATTTGCAAATAGTTTGAGTTTTTGAAAACTAACTTGATATTAATCAAGTGTTTATTGCATTAGTGGAAGATGATTTTGCAAAATAGTTTGAAATTGTGGAATGTTAATATGATCATTTACACACGCGATAATATGAACATAAATCAAAGAAGAAACCTAATAAAAAAATATACAAGTAATCTATTTAATAATTAAAAATAATTAATTAATTAAAATCTAATTAACTAATCAAATAAATAAATAATTGAGTAATTATTGCTAAATTAAATAATTAAAATAAATAAATAAAAACAAGAAAGTTGAAGAAAAGAAAAAAAAAAGGGGGGTGCACATGCAAATAAATGAGATATGGGCCTAAATGCCATTACCAACAAAAACATAAACCTAAATATATCATAATAATAATAATTAAATATCAAACAAGTGAAAAATAAAATAAAATAAAAGTAGAAAAATATTGCTACGGTTGAGAGGTTAGCGGTACCCTCGTAGCTATCACTATTTTTTCTTAATTTCAAACAACAAATCTATCATATTGTAAAACATGGAAATTCATTTTATAAAAATAAAATTAAGAGAATAAAAAAATAAAAATAATTCAAAGTGCCACTCTAAGAACTTTTTCTCTTTCACTCTTATCCACAAACATTTTCTTTTTAAAATATGCAGCAACACCATTCTCTTCTTTCTCAAGCTCTCAGCATCTTGTATCATCTCTTCATTCATAAATAACAAACCACACTCTCTCACTCATATTTACAAAGCATCACAAATTCAAATCAACATTTAAGAAAATCAAAGAAAATGAAGAATACTGAATCAAGAAGGTGGTGTACGGCGGTGGTTCGTTTGAAGCAGGAGCATGACGGCGCCGATTTCGACAGCGAGGAGATACAATTTTTGGTGGTCGGAGAGGGAAGCACAACGGCTGAAAAGTGGTGTTACGGTTGTGCTTCTATCGTTTTTGAGTACGTAATGTTCTTAATAAACAAAAGAAAGTAATTTTTTAGATCTAGCTTCTTTCAGTGCTAAAACAAGACTAAATATATATCAGTCTTTTAAACTTTAGCTATGATATTACTACTGTTAGTGGAATAATGAAGAATATCGGAGAAGTGTAACTTGTGCGTTGTTGTGCGGTAAAAATATACGTTCATGTTTGGAGATGGTGTTAATGTGTTTTTGTATGTGCAAGAGAAAGTAATATATGTTTTATTTTGTAAAAATAAAGAACAAGAAATGGATTTTATGGGTGACTTTTGATTGGGATGGTGATAAAGAACTAAGGTTTAGTGTATGGTTATTTGGAATGGATAATATGAGATGGAGGGATAGGTTTTAATTTCTCTCTTTCAATTCATCAAAACTACAATGAGTTACCATAACATAGCAAATAAGATCAATAATTAAAAAGAAAGAGGAAGGTACCCTTTATTTTTTGAGTAGTTGATATCTCGTCGAAGTTTGTTGTCGTCGTGAGTGATGAAGTAGAACGGTAGTGGTCGCGTCAGATTTCTTTCGTGTGGAGGTGTTGAAGGGAGTTTGTATCTACTGTTTTCTTTGCTTGGAAGAGAGGTGTTTCATGGGTTTTTATGGTGTATTGTTAATGTGTGTGTGAGAGAGAGATGATATCATGAAAATATAAGAGATGTAACATTTTTACATGGCCATGAAAAACTGGGTTTTGAAAGGTTTTTATTTTGTGTGTATGGTTGGTGTCGCCCTCTGTTAGTGATTGTTATGGTGCTCCTTTTTTCTATCTATTCAAGAGTCGTTATGTGTGGTTTTGTAGGTGGAGTTTTAAGGTGGTTTATGGTGTAAAAAAACAAAAACCAAAAGGTAAGGTGGTTCCCACAAAAAAAAGGATCCCTTTCCTGTGTTTGAGTTTTTTGCACTTTTTGTTTACGGTGTTGGTGGGTCTATTTGAGGTGTTAATTTTGAATTGAGAGAGAATAAAAATGGCGCTACTTTTTGGGTTTTTTCAAAATAATACAAAACTAACTAGGTTTTTCTAATTTTACAAACAATGACAATAATGCCCCTTTTGTTTTTTAGTGATAAAAATGAATTAAAATAAATTGAAACACACAAAATTAAATATGTTAAAATAATAAATTTAAACACACAAAATTAAATATGTTAAAATAATAAATATAAGATTAAAGTGAAACCACAATTAATTCTATTTTTTTTAACATTTTGACGGAAAAACTAATAATAAACTGACACGAAATGAATAAAGTCTAGCGTGAAAAGTGCTCGAAAATTAAATTGAATGCACCAAAATAATCAATACAAAATAAACTTTTCGGAAATATACAGTGTTTGAGCCAATTTTGAAATAAAATTTGATCGGTTAAAAGGCTCAGTCTGACCGAGATGCTACCGAAAAAGTAGTTTTTAAAAAATAAAGCGAGCATGCCATGTCAAACTACGCGAACTGTAGAATAATAAAACTGACGTCTACAAGCTAAATTTTGAAATTTTCCGACCTCCAATTTCGCATAAATTTGAGAATAAGTTCGACCAGTCTGTCTGTAAATTCGAATATTTATTCTGTTTGACATTTAAAGCATTGTACGAGATGAATGCATGTTATGATGTGCAGATGATGTGAAACCCATGATGAGTGTATCGATTTACTAAATAAGGGGCGGAATTGGGGTATGACAGTTGGTTACTTTTGAAGTGTGAGAGTTTGTTTTGATCAACTAGTATAAACCTCTGTTATATTTGAATTTGTGATAGCTTGTATTTGCTTTCTTCATATTTTGGCTCTTTGCTTTGTCTCTTATTCTGAAATGGTGTTAACTTGATGCTCTGTTTTACTGCAGGTACAAGACAAAATTCTGCTCCACACGTGTACTATGGTTAAGGTGTAGAGATGGTAGCACGACCTAGTCAATTCAAGCCTTGAGAGATCAACTTTTTTTTGTACTTATTCTTTTTTTTTTTAATGTAGTTTGTTACTGTAAAAACTTGTACCTTATTATAATGTAAAAACTTATATTTATATATATTTTTGAAATCTTTTTATTTATTTGTGATGTAGAAGACAAAGTGAAATTAAATGTGACTACTTTTTTTGAATTTTAAGATAAAGAAATGATATTTATTTATCAAATGTGACCAAATATTTTCTTAAATCCAATTAATAAAATCAAATTATCATGACTAAGATTATCCCCCCTTTTTTTATTCTTGACTTAATTCTATCCTTTGTCACTTAGTTCAAAATCTCAAACCAACCTAATTACTTATATTTCCAAGCCATGAAAGAATTATGTTAAAAAATCTAACAACAAAGATCAAAACCAAATAGGTCCAAATTAAATCCAAATTAATTGAATTTAAAAATGCAAATCAAAGCCAAATGGATGCATGGAAAGAACAATTATATGAATGGCATGGTAAAATGAAGAAAAAAAAGTCTAATAAAAATTAAATAAATGTCATTAAAATGAAATAAAAAAATGGAATAATTTATGTCAATGAGTGGGTGCAAGTTGATAAATACAAATGCTTGAAATGTAAATGAATGCCTTTAGGCGGGGACAAATTTAGGGTATGACACATATGTTATCTGTTATAGAGCATAACTATTGTGTAGCAACTTTCTTTGCTATTGTTTTCTACTGGTGGCTACTCTGATTTGTATTACTACTAGCTTGCTCTATTGTGTACTGCTGCTAATATCTTCTGATTTCTTGTGCTATTGCTATTGCTCTGTGTGATGTGCTTATTAATCAACTTTATGTATTGCACATCTTGTATGCTCTTGAAGAATGTTGTTTTTCCAAATTATGCAAAGGGAGAGATTATTATTCCTTTTTGGTTGGTTGCATCATGCAAAACAACAATGGTGTTTCAAGCTATTTTAGAGTAGAAAGACACATGTGGGAACCGATGTCCCGACATGTGTGCATCATTTGTCCTTTATCTACAGAACAAGGTTGCTGCTATGTGCACATGTTTTTCAGTTGCATGAAATGTGTATTGCTAATGTGTACAACAAATATTGTTGTTATCTTTTAGCAATCTGATTTATTTGATTATTTAATTAGAGTAAATTTAAATAAATATGATTTAAATTCAAATTCAAATCAAATCAAATCTTATTTTGTGGAGCTGATTTAGAACAACAAATCTCAACAAAATCTCCACTATTTTTGGACGAAATTAGATGATTATCCAAAGGAGAAAGGCCCATAATGGATTGTTATAAATAGATACTCTGTCATGCCTTGAAGACGAAGAAGCAGAAGAGACAGTTTAAAGTCTTATGTTGAGTATGTTTATTGTATTCCACACTAATCCATACTTGGATTAGGGTTGAATCTTTATGTACACCATCATGTTTCAATAACTTGGCATAGTTGAGTTGTCTTAGTTGAGTTGTAAATTCAACAATAAATAAACTTGTTGTTGAGGTTGATCACTAGGGTTTAGTGATAAAATAAAGTGAGTGGGTTCTCATATTTAGAGGAAAACCTAAATAGAAAGTCACTAGAATTAGGAGAGACATAGAAATTCATAGGTGTTGAATGTTCTTGTAAGACTAATTATTTTAATTTGAAGTAGTGAATTTCCTTTCTTGGGTAGAGTGTCCCCAGACGAAGGTGTGGTTTCACCGAACTGGGTTACCAATCTCTTGTGTTTACAACTTTCTGCATTGATTTATTATTATTGTCAAACTGGTTTAAGAAGTTGGACAAGTTGTCCCAACATTTGGTCAAACATCTATCTTCTGAGGAACAAAATTTCAATAAAGAAATAGAAAACCTTGTCAACTGGACTACAATATATAGTGGTAGATTATCATTTAAGGTTACACATGTACTATTGATTGATATCTTTCTCGTTGACTTGACAAAACATGCATGTTCTTGCAACTTTTGAGAGTTGATTGACATACGTTGCAGACATGCAGTAGCTACAATCACTAGAAAAGTATATGATCCTATTAAGTACTTCAATATGTATTATCATAGGAAACCATATTTCTAATGTTATGATAAGGGAATCACACCTATAGATGGACAAAACAAATGGCTAAAGACCGATGGTTTTGAAAATTTCCCTCCACAATATAATTGTGGTCCAAGGAGGCCTAAGAAACTTCTAGAAGAAAACCAGACAAAGCAAACCAACTAAGTTTAAGAAGTTAAAATACAACCCACTGGTGCAAACATAATAAATGATGCCTTTGCAGTTAACCCAACCCCTTCACTCAAGCCTATTAAAGTTATCCCAACCCCTTCATTCAAGCCTACTAAAGTTGTCCTAAACCTTCCACTCAAGCCTATTGAATGTAAGCCCATTGAGTCCAAGTCTAGTGGTGTTAGGCCCAAAGTTGCTGGGCCTATTGCATTCAAATAATAAGACATAGTCAAACTTGTTGATGACAAGCCATGAAGCATTTAACTTGACACCCTCACTTGAACCTCGTACCCCCTATTTGTATGAATAGACAATATTGCCCCTGCAAAAAATTTCACTCATTTTCGAAATTTACAATTTCCATGCGCGAATTTGATTTCTCTCCGGCGATACCAGAAATTTCGTTTCTTCTATTGGAAATTTCAAAATCAGTACATTTTTTTACTGCAAATTACTAAATTTCCGTGATTTCGTATTGGAAATTTCAAAATTTCCGATACAAATCATCTGGAAATTCCCAGAAATTTTAGAATTTTCGATAGTGATAAAAACTTTGTTTTTACGATAAGTTCCTGGTAGTTATAGAAACTTTCTTTTTTATCAAAAATTTCAGAATTTTCGGTAGTTATAAAAACGTTATTTCTTACCAGAATTTTCGGTAGTTAATAATTTTTAAAATTTTTTTTCCTTCTTTTGCAGTGAAATTCAAAGGCAGGGACGACACTAATCCAGGCAGAGCGACAAATAGAATGGCAGACCAATCTAGGGTTGCTGAGGTTGAGTCTTCCTAAATACGAGCTGGACGAGTGGTTCTAACTGGTTCACATCGAAAATATTTAACTGAGCATGGTCCGTTTTGCGCACCTTATAGAACTAGACGCCAACCAATATGATCAGTTGAGCAGCCCAGAGATGAGGTGACAGTTGAGGTGGTTCATCGAGATACTATTATTGCAGATGAGGTGGTTGCTGATGAGATGGTTATTGATGAGGTGGTTGCTAATGAGGTGGTTGCTGATGAGATGGTTATTGATGAGGTGGTTGCTGATGAGGTGGTTGTTGAGGTGGTCCAGCCAGATGTTGCTTTTGCTGATCCGGTCCCATTTATTACTACTGACATAGAGGTTACTATTAGGCATGACAACATAATCCGTACCTGCGAATACCCACCCGAACCCGCCCCGAAATTGACGGGAAAACCCGTTTTGACTGGGTTGGAAGTTTGAGTTTTACCCGATTATAAAATATGGGGATGAGTTAGGTGATGGGGACACTAGTACCCACCCCGAACCCGCCCCGTTTATTTCATTATGTACATTATTATTTATTTTTGATAATTTAGAATATTAAATATGTGGTTAATATTTTGAGATTTTAATTTAAATTTATTATTTAAAATATTTGAAATGTATGTATGGAATTTTTTTAGATTGTTTTATTTTATTATTTGTAATGTAATTTTATTTTGGCAAAAATTAATATTTCTATTAAAAAATGGATTTCACTAAATGAATGGTGACAGGGCGGGGATACCTGAACCTGTTTGGGACGGGTTTGGGTTTTGATTCTCCATCCCCGTTTGGGTTTGGGGAGGGGAACGGGGACTGTTTAGGGATTCGGGTGTCATCAGAAGCCAATGAACTTGAAGATAAGATCAAATGGGCACGTGATCAAATAGTACATAGTAAAAATCAAATATCCTTTCCACTACCTGATATCATGGGCAAGGACAGTATTATACATCACACATGTCACTGAATTTGTGGATGAAGGACAGTACGTAGTATCACTCCTTTCACCATCCAACAATGTATAACCGCTCTATTTGGTTTCCCCATTTCCCCTCCAACAGTATTCTTTTTATGCTATATAAGTGGGACTTGGAGACTTGAAGAAAAATAACTCCTAAAAATGTCGAAGCACTGCTAAACTTGACAAAGTCTATTTCTTTTTGAAAAGCTATTATTCTCTATACACATATTTTCTTTAAGTAATTGTTTATCATTTGTGTAAAATTTGCTTGTATAAAAGCAACTTGTAACACACAAAATATTATTCAAATTGTTTGTTTGATTCTTTAAGGAGACTAGGGTATAGTTAGATCCTTGAGAAGACAAAGAAGGGTATTATTTGTGATTCATTAAGGAGACTAGGGTATAGTCGGATCCTTGAGAAGACAAAGAAGGTTATTCTTTGTAGTTATTGTAATAAGTGATTATAGTGGATTAAGTCATTGGGTATAAGGCAAAATCACCTTGGCGGGTGGACTGGAGTAACTTTGAGTGTCAAGCGAACCAGGATAAAAATACTTGTGTTTTTATCTCTTTGTTATTACAATTTAAGTGGAGTTCTTGAGTTGGTAAAAAGATTTTGTTTTGTAAAACCTAACTCAAACCCCCATTTCTTATATTTTTCACACCTTCAATTGACATCATAGCTCCGTTTCTGATTGTGATAAAATGTTTATCAACATTCCATCATGTTCAGTATCGATCCAAGTTTGTGTGAGAAATAATGGTCGCTGCTAACGCTGCTAATGTTGTTAACAAAAATAAAAGAGATCACTACAGTGAAAAACCACCAATCTTTGATGGTCATAAATTTGATTATTGGAAGGATAGAATAAAAAGTTTCTTTCTTGGTTATGATGTTGATCTCTGGGATCTTGTAGTCGATGACTATATTCACCCAGTTAATGTTGAAGAAAATAATATAGCAAGAAATGCTATGATTGATCAACAGAAGAAAGATTTCAAAAAACATCATAAGGCTAGAACTATATTGCTAAATGATATCTCTTATACTGAGTATGAGAAGATAACAAACAAAGATTCTACCAAATCTATTTTTGACTCTCTAAGGATGACTCATGAGGGGAATGCTCAAGTAAAGGAGACAAAGGCCTTGGCCTTAATTCATAAATACGAAGCATTCATAATGGATGATGATGAAATAATTGAGACTATGTTCTCAATATTTCATATGCTTGTTGCAGGACTGAAAGTTCTGGACAAAGGATACTCTACATCTGACCACGTCAAGAAGATTATCAGAAGTCTTCCTAAAAAATGGAGTCATATGGTAACTGCTTTGAAGCTTGCAAAGGATCTTAATAATATTAGTATTGAATAACTTATTAATTCTTTAAGAAGCCACAAGATTGAGCTCGAGAAAGATTAACCTCAGAAGCAAGGTGAATATGTTGCTTTAAAGTCTAAGCTTAAGAAGACAAAAGCTTATCAAGCTGAGGAAGAATAAGAAGATTCTGATGAAGACTCAGAAGATGATGATGAGTTGTCTTTGATTTCTAAGAGAGTCAACAAACTCTGGAAGCATAGGCACAATGGTCAAGGTAAGTTCAGAGGAGCTAGAAGGGCCGCTGGTCATTTTGATTCTTCGTTTAAACAGAAGAAGCAAGGTCCTGGAAAAGAAGTTATCTGCTTTGAGTGCAAGGAGCCAGACCACTACAAAAATGATTGTCCTAAGCTGAAAAAGGATAGAAGGCCTAAGAAAAATGTTTCTAAAGGCAAGAAAGGGTAAATGGCTGCTGTAGCGGTAAATTCATGATCATCAAGTTATGGATAAGCTAGACATCAAATAACAAGAGTCACCACCACACTTTTATTGTTTCCAAGGGAAAAGGGAAAAAGTACGAACAAAACCCAAAAGTAAGAAGTTTTCAAATCAAAACTAATAAAATATCAGAGATTACAGGTAAGGGGGGTTGGTTACACAGAGAGAATGTGTTAGCACCCAAAGTGTCATAGGTACTCCTAGGGAGCCATTTTTTGTGTGCATATGTATTTTGTACAAAGTGATGTTTACAAACAAATAGAACGGGGGGATGAGAAAAGAATTCATTAATTATATTTTTTTTTTGTGTTTGACAAGACCTTCGGACTTGTGCCTACGTACCAACATAAAAATGAGGGATCAAAACCTCGTAGTTCGTGATACAAATTTTAAAGTGGGTGGATTGCTTTTAATCAAAATTTAAGTTTGAAAGGCATAAGAGCCTAGAAAGTGGTTTGAATGAGTTAGTTCTTTTTGACTTTTTGAAAGTTTAGGTCAAATATAATTAAGTTTATTTACAAGTTTGATTGAGAAAAGAAGTTTGAAAAAGCAATGGCATAAGACCAACGTTTCTAGTTTGCAAAGTGGTCAAAGTTTAGAAAATAACAAGTTCAAACAAAGAAGTTTTTAAAAAGGAGGGAGAGATTTTGAAATTAAAGAGACGGGGACGAGATGAAGAGACTAATCCTAAGCATAAATTTAAAAGTTAAGAGTTGAAAAGATCTGACCGATGGGTAGCAATCCAATAGGCAAGAATGCCATATAGAAACCCCAAATTCCCTTGGATATTAGAATCAAGAAACAAACAATGCATACAATATTAACTTGAAGAGCAAGACATCAAATGAAGATAGCCCCATCCAAGCTTTAGCCACTCCATAATCTTCTTCAAATTGTCCTATGTAGCAGATGAATTCCACAAGTCACAGGTTCAAAGTAATAACTTCATTGTGATCATGTTGCAGATGAACTTAAAGGGATCTTCAAATATGTATCAGATGAAGTTTCAAATTGCAAGCACTTGGTTACATGATAGTTGGCATTTGCCAAGTCCTTTAGCATAGGAATGTTGCCTAAATTCTAAGTCCAATTGTCCAAGATCAAGTCAACAGTTCACACAAAAGTTTTTTAGGGTTTTGTTGTTGTTATTATGTACATTAATGGTCAAATACCACACAAACAAACAAAATTAACACAAACAAGATATATCACACAATATGGTCCAAGTGGACAAAGTGAAAAGGCATTAATATAAGCAATTAGAATGGTATGAATAATGGCAAATGAATAGAGCTTAAAAATTAAAATGCATTAAAATAAAAGACTTGAAATTAAATGTTAGTTGTTAATGAGTTAGAAGTTAGTATTGTTTTGCTTTTGCTTTTTAAGTCATTCTTTGGAGAACACTCAACCCACTTATCACAAGCATGGATCCTTGAGTCAAGACATATTCCAAAGGAAGGAAAAAAGGCCAAGTTTCCACACAATACCATGAAAGAGGGGGGACTTACAATCTCACTAACTAGAATGCTATGCCTTTTTGTGTCAAAAATTTTAGCGTTATGTTAAGCAATCGTAATTGGACTTATGTAAAAGTCACAACTATTTGAGGTCGGGCAATAGAATTTTGATGTTAATGCATGTTAGAGACATAGTATAATGGACTATGCTCATGAAACATACCACACAGAAAAATAATATGCAAAAGAGGTGGTATAATCTCATCCATACTCATGTTGATTTTTCATTCAACTAGCTTTAGGACTTTGAGATATCATATGCCAAATGAAATGGATGCATAAAGAAGGGGAATTAGATGAAGAGGGGGGAGGGGGAATGGTTCATAACTCAATTTGGTCAAAGGATGACTTTTACCAAATTAATATCATTCATTCATTTTGGGAGATGGAATGTACATTCCATCAATCCCCTAAATCCAATGATATTAACCTAGCAAAGTCAAATCAACCTTGACCAAGGCCTAACAACACAAGTCAAACTTACACAAACCATCACAAGAGATCAACACAATTATTTGGCATTTATTCAATTTAAAAATACTAAAATAATGCATTTAAATTAAATATGGTTTGTCAAATTCCTAAAACCTCATCAAAACACCAAAGAAATGGCCATGAGATTTATCATAGGTCAAACAAGGTCAAAGGACCTTGGAGGAAGACTTTCAGAATTTTTAAAGACTTAAAAGTATTTTTAAACAATTAAAAATAATCATAAAATCAATTAAATCATGAAAAATATTAATTCAAAATATGAAAGAGGAATTTATTTACAATTTTTTGGTGAAACTCTCATATTTTTTGGATCAATATTAAAATTAGTATGAATTAATGAAAATCAAATGAATTAAAACAAAAATAAAAAAATCAAAAAAATATGAGCCACTTGATCTCCCTCATTAATTGAGGTGGCAGATCAAGTGGATGGAAACGCGCGTTCCATGATGGAACCTAGTTAGTGCGCCACACGCGTGGTAATCAAAACCAACGCTTAAGATTAAAACAATTTGAATAGATCTTGTGGCTGGGAGACGTGCCAACACACCGTCAGAGCCAGAGCTCCGATCTTCTTCTCCGGTGGACCTCACCAGAATGGTCCACCCTCAATCATCACCAAAATAAAAAAGGAGGACATGATATGAAAGAAAAAATGGCGTAGAGCATGAATCTGACCTCAATTTCAACTAACTCCAAATATATAAAAAGATATGAGGAGTTGAATTTTGAGGTGTGACAACTGAGTTGCTTCGATTTGACCTCAAAGCAACTCAATCTTCTTGCCTACATTGGTAGGACTTCAGACAACCAAAGATTCAAGAGAATTGATGAGAATTGAGTAAGAATCGAAGAGAATAAGTTCTCTGAAATTTACCTTCAATGTTGTGCAGAAATGGATCTTGCTTGCTTCAACCTTGATCCGATCACACTTGAGAAGCTTGCAGGAGAGGTTTGGCAATGGTGCAAAGCTTTGGATCCTGGATGAAATTCTGGTATCAGATATAAGATGTCGAAGGTAATGTCACGACACTAATATCTGTTAACACAAACAGGATAAAGATACAGAATGGTAAAGCAAAAGACACAAACAATTGTTAACCCAGTTCGGTGCAACTCACCTACGTCTGGGGGCTACCAAGCCAGGAAGGAAATTCACTAAAATAGAATTAGTTCAAAGACTCTACGTACACTTCAACAAGTTACAGTCTTTCTCACCTAATCTCTACCCGTGCAATTTCTACCTAAGCACTCTTAGATATGAGAACCCACTCACTTCCCTACAATCACACCTGTGATCTTAAACAATAATCCCTTGAGAAAAGAAAACACTTTTCAATAACACACTCTTGATTTTACTTCACAACTTCAATCAAGAAGACACACACTTGATCTTGCTTCACAACTTTGATCAAGTAGACACACACTTGATCTTGCTTCACAGCTTTGATCAAGTAGACACACACTCTTGCTTAACAGCTTTAGAGTGACAAATTACAACCACAAATCAGTCCAATTCAATCATCAAAAGATGACTTGAATGGCTTACAAGTCTCACGACTAAACAAACACAAACCCTAGCTCTCTCTCTATATTTCCTCAGTATTGGTTGTGTTGTAAAATAGGTTTTCTAAGTCCCTTTTTATAGAAGCTTTCAGCTGGGCTTGGACATCTTGAAAACCCTAAATTTATTTTCCAATTAAATCTTTTCATAACAGCTGGTTAGATCTCCTTGGAAAATAAGTAAATCAGGTTGTAATCCATGATTGAATGCGCCTGCAAATCAGATCTTCAATCATACATAGATTGCCATTAATTGTGCAATCACAAAACACCAGACATTCATACTGAATGTTTTGTGTACAAGATGTCATGACATCGGGTCTGACATCCTGGAAAAATCCTGCATAATTCCATAATTCCTTTTATAACTTCCAGCAGGTACACAAACATCAGATGTCATGACATCGTGTATGACATCCTGATACAATCCTGCATAATTATGTTTTTCCATTTCAACTCCAGCAGGAACACATTATCAGAAGCCATGGCATTGTATATGACATTCTGAAACAATCCTGCATGATCATGTTCTTGAACTCCAGCAGGTACATAGGATATCTTATGTTAAGACACCACACATAACATCTTGTGAACTCTCTTTGTTTTACCAAAATTGCTGCCAACACTTAGAACCAACACTGGAGTTTCTGAATCTCCAAACAGTGAGATTCAAACTCAATTTTCAAGTTGAAAATTCTCAGGTTTTCCTTTGAATTGTAAGAGTTTCAATTGGGGGGCAAAGCTGGTGCGCAAGGTGTCTTTGAATTGAGCTCCAAGGGCCTGTATTTATAGCAGTTGGGACTGATATTTGCACACTTGAAAAACTGCTAAATTTGGACATTTCATGCACAAGCTTGCATGGGCGTGTGCAGGCCCATGAAGAAGTCCAATTTGATCCACTTGCAACTGTTCTGAAGTTTAAATGAGGCTTGGATGTCAAGGCAAAGTGAAATGTGATTTTTGGCATTTGATTTCTTCCAATCGTGCAACTATGTTAAAGCCAAGCGCAGACCTAGCAAACTTTATCCAAAATGCATGAAATCGGGTTCTTTGTAAAGCTTAGATAAAGGGGGACAACTTTTATGTTGGATACTTTTTAATTTGGAACTTGGATCATGGTGAATTTTGAGGTGGAAGTTTGGAAATTTCAACATGTTGAAAATGTTTCTAAGTGTCAAGCCATATATCTCAATATTCCACCTTGCTTAACTTTTTATGTGAGCTTCAAATGAGAAACGTGTCTTCATCAAAGTTGTATCTATTTCAAATACCTTCAACATTGTCACCAATTTCATGTCATTTTGATTTATAATTATAGAGTTATTCATTTTTGAAGTTGAGGAAAATCACTTGTTCAATGGTATAGGGCAAAAATGACCTATAATGTATACTCATATAACATGCTCATACAAGTTGAATTAGCTCTTACTCCAAACATAAAAGTTTAAGTAGACATATTGAATTTGATTGTGAAACTTGGAAATCTTTCATATCATAAAAATTGAGCAAGTTATGGCCTTGGGAAGTTGACTTTCAAATTAGGGTTTAGACAAAATGACCTATAATGTTTCAACATAGAAAATGATTTTCCAAGCAAAAATAGCTCTAGGTCTCAACATGAAAGTTGTTTTTAATGTAATTTAGAGTAACCTTTCTATTGGAATCATTTTTATATGATGAAAAGTGTAGGAGATAGGGTTTAGGGAGACCCGGTTTTGATCAGATGAATTCATCTGGCCAACCACCATCAACCAACTTGCTAATCTTCAATTATCTTGACTTTTTAGGCTCATGGTAGATCATATATGCATAAGATGATGAATTTTGAAGTGACCCTTGAGAAATTTGATCAATTGGTAAGATAGCTTGTTGGAGAAGTTACTCAAGATACTCAGTCAAACTAGGGTTTCCAAGGAAAATCACCTCCAAACTCTTGAAGAAAACTTGATCAATATAACATGTAGTGTGTCATACCCAAATTTTGTCCGGTCCTTGGTAACATCAAGTCTTTAATGATGCTTTCATCTGTTAAGATCCTTAAGAAAAATATTGGCTGCATGTGTTTTTACTAAAGCATGGGATGGTATATGCATTTTTGGATAACAAAGCCCATTGTGGTTCACCCATGAGATCTCTTTGTTTCAAAGGCCCATTTGCATAAACGTGTCCATAATTTAAAATGAGGTTTGAATCTTTTTACGCTATTAATTCAAAATCCATTTGATTATTGGTAAGGTATTAAGAGCCATGGATGTTTTTATGATCACTCATCATTAAACCTATTTGCACGTCCCAAATACATATGCCACATCTATAAACCATTCATAAAAAAAATCCTTAAGCTAAGCTTGCATCTACTCCAAGTGAGTATGTTGGTTTAAGATTAAGACGTTACGTGCATGGGTATTTAATTAGTTTCTATGATCAAAGTTTGAAAGTGCAACATTTTGTGACATGTTTTATTTTAGGCTTTTTTTTGGCACATTTTATTTTCGATAATATTAATGTGTTTTTTTCCCCATAATATTAATGTGTTAAAATCAATCAGATTGAAAATCCATTAAATTGCATTGTTGAGCCCAATCCATTTTCGGTTTGAATTATAGTTTAAGCTTTCTTTTGATTAACATAATTAAATTATTAAGGTAAGGTTTAAAACTTTAAAAAAGGATTAATTGCACAAATCATATTCCAAGTGGTGTTCCAAATCATATTCCAATAATCCAAAATTACAAATAATCAAAAAGGCCAATACATAATACAAGGGGTGGGGTTACACGTTTAACCCAAATTCTCATAGTCTAGGATATTCTAAACTCTTAATGGACCAAATATTTACATAATTATCTCAATAATTTTTTTTAAATTAAAATATATAACATGCCCAAAAGTTCTGTTACAGCTAGGAAGTTGAAAAGTTGGAAATAAGCTGTAAAATACAACAGTTTGAAGCAACTCTTCAAAAGATTTTTCCAAAAACTTCTTGAAATTCACAAGCGCCCAATTCCAATCCCTAATTATAGCGCCCCAAATCCAAAAGCAGAGCAATTTTCTTCTTTTCATTTAGAACGAAGAGAGAGAGTGGAAGGAGGGGAATGACCTCACTTCCTCCGTTTTCTTGTTTTTATTATATTATTATTATTTTGGGGCGCCATGTGGCCCATTTCCAGTGGCGCCACGTGTTTGGCCAGCCAGGGGATCCTGTGTGGATCCCCGCATCATATGGTGGTACACCCCTTACATGCATTCCCTTTGATCTTTGACCCAATCAAAGTATGCTGAATGCGTGGCCATGATTTCCTCATATCCAGTCAACCTTTGACCAAGCCTTTAGGGCTTTTGTTGATTTCGTTTGGGCCAATGCTGTTTGGGTCCAAATACATGATTTCTATTTAAACCCCCATTTTATTTCCAGCAATATTTTGGTTTGGGCTTCTCTCCCACTTGGGCCATTTACTTGCATTTTTAGTTTATTTTATTTATTCTGTTTTATTTCTACATATATAAAAAATACAATAGATTTTTATGACTATTAAGTAAAATAAAACAATACTTTAGTTTACTTACTTCATTTCAAAATTATAATTATATTATTATTATTATTATTATTATTATTATTATTATTATTAATTTTTAATAGTAAATATGTAATCATATTATTATTATTATTATTATTATTTTTAATAAATATGTGATTATATTATTCTTATTAATATTTAATAAATATGCAATTATTTGGTTATATTCATTATTTTTTTATATATTATGTATTATTTAGTTAAAATAAAATAATCCGTTAAACATTCAATTAATTAAATAGTTATATCATCACTAATGTCCTTCATAACTTAGATGTTTGTTTATCTTGTGGAGTGTATGTGCATGATTATTTTGTAGTTATTTATTTATACCGAGTCTCGAGTGCATATGGATGACAATTTACAGTTGTGACAAATTACGTCGTTTTCACTAATTTAAAAATCATTCAAGCCAATTTCAAAATGAATCACATACTTCTCGATCCAAAGTCGAGCCCATTTTCAAGCACCTTTGTAAGTCGATTGCTTTTAAAGCATCGCCATCAACCTCACATATCTTAGTCTTGGGCTTTCTTATAATGAGACCTAGTCGATTATTAATTAATCGATTAGATGATCGATTCATTAATTATAACCCAATTTATCCACCAACATAAATCTTAAAACCTCGATCCAACGCCGAGTATTGTTATTCAAATGAATTAAAATACCTAAGCACGGTTAAACACCATTTCATTTGGAAATGAAAAGGGGGATGGTTTTGAGTTTTTAGCTCCTCTCCTCGATTATTTGAATACGAGTTCTCTTACTCGGTTAGTCAAATAGTCGTCATTTCTATCCACCTAAGCACAATCAAATCAAATTCATACTCATATTAATGAAATGAAAAGGGAGATGACTTTGAGTTTTCAATCTTTTCACCTCGATTATTTGAATACAAGTTCTCTTACTTGGTTAGTCAAATAATTGTCGTTCCTCTACAAACCTCCATACCCCGATTAAATCAAAATATTTTCACAGTAAGCTAAATGAAAAGGGAGTTGACTTTGAGTTTTCAACTTCACTCCTCAATTGGTCGAATACGAGTTCTCTTACTCGGTCAGTCGAACAATTGTCATTTTTCCGCAAACATGCAACTTAAACAAATCATTTTCTTAACAACTATACGAAAAGGGAGATGGTCTTGAGTTTTCAATTCCTCTTCTCAAATTCTTGGATATGAGTAGTCTTACTCAGCCATTCAAGTACTTGTCGTTTATTCTAAAATACATCAACCGTATACAACCTTATTTTCATAAATACTCAGATGAAATAGAAAGCGGTCTAGAGTCTTCTATTCCATTTCCGACTATAAGGATATGAGTTGTCTTACTCGATTATCTGAGTATTCGTCATCCGTCCAAAACACCTTAACTATTATCAAATATTTCCTATAATTAAGGATGAAAAAGAAAGTGGTCTAGAGTCTTCTATTCCCTTTCCCGACTGTTAGGATACGAGTTGTCTTACTCGACTATCTGAGTAATCGTCATTCAACCAAAAACATCTCAACCAATCAAAAACACCCAACATATTAATCCAACTTATCACCCTCGTGTGACCAAAACTATTTTTAGAGAGAACACCATTTAATCCTTGCTAATGCGCATAACAAACAAATGCTTCAACCTCCGCCGATAGTAGACAAGCCAATGTTTAGCCTTTAGAACGCGATCTAAACAATTGTTCACTAAAAAATACCAACCAACCGTAGTTCCCCGAACTACGAATGCTCTGATTTCCTTATTATACCATAAGGATACGTAGGCAGGAGATTACTGTATCTTCGCGAGCACACTAATAAAAAACCTCCCCTTTCCCCTTTTGAGGTTTTCATCCATTTCTATTTTCAATATATTTATAACCCAAATATAACAAACAAACATAAATTAACACTCAAAATGCAAATTAGAACTAAAAGGTTCCCGTTGAGTACAACGGACATAAGGAACGCTAATACCTTCCCCTTGCGTAATCAACTCCCGAACCCAAATATGGTTGCGACGACCATTATTCTATTTTTCAAAGGTTTTATCGATATTTTCCTATCCCTTCATGGGGACAAAATAAAGTTCGGTGGCGACTCTGCTCGAACACAAATTTTTCCGCGACCATCACGAGGAATCGTATTTTTCGAGATGCGACAGATGGAGACTCTGCTAGGGACTAGCTCCAAGCAAAAGAGACTGAAGCCTAATTTAGTTCCTTTTCTGTATTGTGTGTTAATCTTGTTTGTTTATCTGTTATTTTTTATTCTGTTATTATTATTCTGTCATAATTATTATATTGTGATTTATTGACTATGTCTTATTTGGGGTTCTCTGGTTGGCGATACTTTGTGAGATAGGCTCTCCACCCGAGTCTGAGAAAAACCATAAGATTAAGTTGGTGGTTGCGTAGTTGGCGCCCACAAGGAGTCTTCCTTGTTGGGAAGAAACGAAGACCCCGCCTAGAGGAGATTCTCTTGAGATATTATTGCCCGACAAGTCTTCGTCACGAAAATAGTATTCTCAAGTTGGATCAATGACTCTAGGGACCTTTTAACCCATTATATCTGGTGGTTATGTAGTATCTACCTGAAAAGTCTCAGACTTATTGGGTTAATACAAAAGCCCCAATCAGATGAGATCCCTTGGGCGTATTACTACCTTACAGTGGTATTCCCAACCTCGATTTATGAATCTGAGAACCGTATTAGAACCTTGGACTCGAGAGTTGTGTAGTATGGGCCCACTAGGAGTCTTCCTCTTCGGGACCATACGAAGGCCTCACCCAAACGAGACTCTGTTTAGGGATGTTATTAGCAGATGAGTTTTCATCGTGACAATAACTTTCTTAAATATTGATTGATGACTTTGGGAACCTCTTACCTTTAGAATTCTACCAAAAGGGTTTTGTTTGGTAACCAAGAATACCCGCTCTCACGACCTGTATATTAACCTACATGTGACACGCATAATATCATTCATAGCATAACATTCATACTATTTTATTTCCAAGGAATCTGAGTATCATGAGTTGCAGGAATTCAAGAAACATGGAATCAAGCAAAAGAAACATTTACTCCTTCAAGTTCAAGGATCCCGATCTAAATAACTTACGTAACTTGGTCTCTCAGATGCACCCGGTATACAGAATCAACTTTGGAAAGAATTATGGCAATTTGCTCAGCATCCTCAATCAACAAGTGGACCATACAGCCTTAATCACTTTAGCCCAATTTTATGACTTACCTTTAAGATGCTTCACATTCCAAGACTTCCAGCTAGCACCAACGTTGGAAGAATTCGAGCGTCTTGTTAGGATTCCTATGAAGAACAAGTCACTATTTGAAGGGACAAATGAATCTTTGCCCCTTGAGGTTATTGCTAGTGCGCTTCACATGAATGAAAAGGAAGCAGAAGCTAACTTAGAGACCAAAGGGAATACCAAAGGATTTTCACTAAGTTTTCTTTTGGAAAGAGCTCATACCCTATTGAAGGCAGAAAGTTGGGATGCTTGTTACTCTACTATTGCATTGGCCATCTATGGCATCGTCCTGTTCCCGAATATGGATGGTTTCGTAGACATGACTGCCATTTGTGTTTTCCTTATTGGGAACCCAGTACCCACTTTGTTAGCTGATGTCTATTATTACATAAGTCATAGGTATACTAAGAAGAAGGGATTGATTTCTTGTTGTGCTCTTTTATTGTATCAGTGGTTTCTAGAACATCTTCCGAAGACAGGTGCTTGGATTGAACAGACAAATATTAGTTGGCCTCAAAGATTGGGATCACTCCGATCTGAAGATCTCTATTGGTATTCCAAAGAATACATCAACATGGATATCATATTCAGTTGTGGAGATTTCCTAAATCTACCGCTTATTAGAACTCAAGGATGTGTAAATGCTAATCCAGTTCTATCACTCAGACAACTTGGCTACCCAATGGAAGGCCCTCCAGAGGCAAATTCTTTGGAAGCTTTCTTGTTACTTGACTTTGGGGTTGAGAATCCTAGCTTATTCCAGTGAATCAAAGAAGCTTGGAAAAATATCATTCGAAAAGGGAAAGCTGAGTTAGGGATAGCAAATGGGATTACAAAAGAACCATATTTTCAGTGGGTAAAGGAAAGGGTGCAGATGATTAAAATGCCATTTGTCATTCAGACACCTATACCTTTTCCTGAACCTAAGCTCACCCATGTCCCTATTGAAGAAATGAAGGAACTCAAGACCACCATGGCAAAGCTAGAAAAAGAGAATGAAGATCTGCAGATAAAACTCCAAAAAACCATCAATGAGAAAAACAATATGAAGTGGGAGCTCAAGAGAAAAGAGGCACAACTTCAAGCCCACGTGGAAAAGTTCAAGAAGGAGGAGCATAAGAGAAAGAAGATCAAAGTGGGATTAGAACAAGCTGATCATTGTTTGGATACTCTTAAGGGTCAACTACGACAAGCTCAGAAAGAATGTCAAGATAATGAGCGTTGGTGGCATCTAGCCACAAAGGAAAACAAGACGATAAGGGATACACTTGGGGCTCAGATAAAAGAACTCACCAATTATGTTCGTCATGCAAAAGCTGAAGTAGATCAGGAGCCCCGACTCAAGAATATAGCCACTGAAGCTTCTAGGGTGTCACCCATGATATGGGAGGAGAAGTGTCGAGAAGTAAGAGATGCAAGGGAATCTGTCAGCTATTGGAAGAACCAGCTAGAGTCATTACACCAAGACAGCTCCATATGGTTGAAAGAGTGAGACTATGTGATTGAAGATTATGAATCCTTTAAGAAGACCATAAACTTCTTACAAGGAGATATGGATAAGTTTCGTGCAAAACTCGATGGGCTAGTAGGATTCTATAATTGGGAAGCTAAAGAATTGCCATGGAGGTTGTGAGACACAGTCGAAGAGTTGAAAGAAGATATCACTCCTCCAGCCATAATCAGTTTCATTCTGCTCTGTAAAGGGTTGTTGAAGAGATTCAATGAGGAACTAGAAGAGCTTCAGGCCAGAAATCCAACTGTTTAATTTGCCTATGTCTTGTATTTTGTTCCTTTAACAAATGTACTTTTGAACTATGACCTTTTTGGACCTCTATGTTATGTATTGGAATGAATGACATTTAAAAATTACTCCATTATTGCTATTCTAAGTATTTTTTTTTGTTTCTTCGAATTACTAACAACTAATGAAACTCGAATGACTCCCTGGAAATAAAATATGCATAACATTCGCATCTTCATTTAGCATCACGCTTCATAAAAATCAAAAAAACTTACCCAACCTTTTTACCCTTTATCCAGCCACACTGACTAATTAACACCGATACGAGACGCGAAGCAAATACAAGATGACATTAGAGCAAGTTGAGGCCAACCAGGTTACCATGAGGACATACATCAATATGATCTAGGAGAAGATGGATCAGCTGTTGGAGACAATGCTTGCGATCGCCTAGAGAGAGAGGAGCGAGGAGGAAGAAGCTAGGGCAAAAAGGAATGATGGCACGCCAGGTCTGAATCCCCAAGACGAAAGTTACGTCCCCACCAAGAAGAGATTGGTTCAGATACCGATAGGAGGCAAAGGAGATGGAGACCGTGCAAAACCTTCTGATACGTCTACTCATCATGGATCCGAAATTGGAGATGACCAGTATGATGCATTCTATATGCCTGATCAACCAAAACCTAAGATACTTCCAGATCCTGCTGCAGATAGGCTCTGTGCCCCGGAAAAGAAGATCAAAGCCATAGAAGGAAATAATATCTTCGGTGCTTCTGCCATGAACATGCGTTTGGTATCGAATTTAGTCATCCCGACTAAATTTAAAACTCCTGATTTTGAGAAATACAAAGGACAGACTTGTCAAAGAAGCCACCTGGTAATGTACTTCAAGAAAATGGTTGCGCATACCAAAAATGGCAAACTACTTGTAAATTGTTTCCAAGACAGTCTGAGTGGAGCATCTCTGAGATGGTACATGAGCTTAGAACGGGCGAATTCAAAGTTGGGAGGATTTGGCTGACGCATTTCTCCGTCAGTACAAATACAACTTAGATATGGCACCCAACCGAATGCAGTTGCAAGGGATGGCTATGAAGGAGAGTGAGTCATTCAAAGAATACGCCCAGCGGTGGAGAGAGTTGGCTGCTCAGGTAGAGCCACCATTGTCTGAGAAGGAAATGATCGGGATATTTATGGACACCTTGAAGGACCCATTCTTTGATCGATTAGTGAGCAGTGCAGCATCTGACTTCACACATCTAGTTACAATTGGAGACCGCATAGAGAAGGGGTTGAGGGATGGAAAGATTCCAGGAGCAGTGACAACACCTAGCGCACCAAAGAAATATTCTGGAGGCTTCCCGAAGAAAAGAAAAGGCGAAACAAATTCCATATCCAGAAACTATAAAGGGAAGCAACAAGCTTCATATGGCCAAGTCGCCGCCGTGGTACCCATACCCTATCAACAGCCAATGCAGCAACAAATGTATCAACCACAACATCAACAACATCATCATCAACAAAATACCGCACCACCAAGACAATTCAAGCCAAGACCTCCAAGAAGGCAACTTGTTCCTCTACCAGTACCTTATAGTCAGATATTCCCATATCTGCAGAAGAATGGCCTTCTAACACTGAGGGAGTTAAAACCAGCTGTTTTTCCATATCCCCCCAGATACGACGCTAACGCCCATTGTGAGTTTCACATCGGAGCACCTGGTCATACCTTGGAGAATTGCTTTGCATTTCAGAATCGGGTACAGGACTTGATCAAAGCGAAAGCCGTTTCATTCACTCCGAGACGCCCAAACGTGATCACCAACCATATGCCAACGCATAAGGATGCTTCTGTCAGTGCCATTGAAGAGAGTGATCAAGGCAATTTGATCCGTAAGGTTGAAGAGATTCAAACCCCTATCA
The DNA here is from genome assembly GCF_024323335.1 of Lathyrus oleraceus. Classification (NCBI taxonomy): domain Eukaryota; kingdom Viridiplantae; phylum Streptophyta; class Magnoliopsida; order Fabales; family Fabaceae; genus Lathyrus; species Lathyrus oleraceus. The sequence goes on from NC_066580.1 coordinate 291,611,303, forward strand.
CCATGATAGGAGCGCAATTGCTGAAAAGTGGTCTGATCCTAGAAGAGCTGATTGAGGAAGAGAACAATGAAAATTTGAGGAGTTTTATACAACAAATGTTGGATCGAGGCGAGTTACAAATAAATTGTCGTGTCAAGAGCAAGCGCTAGGAAGAGATAGCCGTGGTAGATATCCCCTATGATGAGGTTAAAGTAGAAATACCTATAAGCCCGTTGGTGATAGAGTTCCCATCACCATTCGAATATAAAGATGAGAAGGCAATCCCATGGATATATCAACCCAGAGCTTTTAAGCAGGGGAAGGAAGATAAACCTTTAATGATCAACGAACCAAATGCCACTTCAATTATGGGGCCAGCAGGAATGACGCGTAGTGGCCGAGTATTCGCACCAAGAACTGCTGATACTTCTGAAAGAGCTAAAGGGAAGGAGGATGATATCCAGATCCCCATCCCTAATCAAGGGATGCAAGACATGCAACTGTCTCCTAAAGCTGCTGCCACTTGTGAGGAGGCTGAGGAGTTTTTGAGAATAATCAAGAAGAGAGATTATAAGGTGGTGGATCAGCTAAACCAAACACCTTCCAAAATTTCCATGTTATCTATACTGCTCAACTCAGAAGCGCACATGAATTCGCTGTTGAAAGTATTGAGCGCCGCTCATATCACAAAGGACATAACAATAGAACAGTTTGATGACGTGATAACTTGTGTGACTACTGGAAATTTCTTGGGTTTTAATGATGACGAATTACCGATTGAGGGAAAGGACCATAACAAGGCTCTCCATATCTCCTTGAAATGCATAAATACTATACTGTCGAGAGTGTTGGTAGACACAGGTTCCTCATTGAACGTCATGCCAAAGACGACTTTGATAAAGCTGCCAGTGGAAGGGATAAGTATGAAGCCCAATACCCTAATCGTAAAAGCATTTGATGGCTCAAGGCGAGCAATGATAGGAGAGGTTGACTTACCAACCAAGATAGGTCCAACTATTTTTAATATCACGTTCCAGGTCATGGATTCACTCCGCAGGTGCTGTCACCTTCACTCTGCATCAAAAACTAAAATTCATTACAAATGACAAGATGATTGTGGTTGGAGGAGAAGAAGATATCTTGGTCAGTCACATGACATCTTTCCGATATATCGATGTGGATGGTGAAATCACTGAGATACCATTCCAATCTCTGGAAGTGGTAAACATGATGGCCATCCAACAGACCTTGGAGGTCCCGAAATCAGGACCATCCATGGCCTCGTGGCTAGGAGCTAAAGCTGTTATGGAAAGTGAAGATGCACAAGACTGGGGAAAAGTGGTGGAAGTGAAAGAGAAACGAGATAAGTTTGGCCTGGGGTATGACCCATCATCACACAAAGCCGGTAAACAACCTGACAAAGAGAAGATTCTTTCTGTGGAGAAAACGTTCACCAGCGCTGGCCACATCTTTGGCAAGCAGGTGGCAATGATCAGTGAAGAAGACCGCAAGGAGGGGGTGTCCAGCTGGATGCGTCAAGCCGCACCTAATGAAGAAATAACAAACTGGAAGGCGGTGGAAGTTCCCCAAATATTTCAAAAGTAATTTTATCATTTTAGATAAAACCATGTGCTCTGCCCAAGGCACAGTGGCATGTTGTAGGGCCTCCTTTATATTTTTCAAGAGTTTTTATGATTAATGAAATGACATTTTGCATTCAAATTTTCATTCTTTTTCTTTCGTTTTGATCTATTTACAAAAAATGGCAATCAATTTTTATGCACGCACTTTCTAAATAAACTGCATAAATCATAACATGCAGAAACACCATCGAGATCATTGATAATGACACTGTTACGATCCAATATGACTTTGATTGTCCAATCTACCAAGCTGAAGACGAAGTGGGGGAAGATTGCGAGCTCCCTGAAGAGTTGGCCAGACTACTCAGGCAAGAAGAGAAGGTCATTCAACCACACCAGGAAGACGTTGAAGTTTCCAATCTGGGAACAAAAGAAGATAAGAGAGAAGTGGGGGTAGGCTCCGTGCTTCAAGATACAGTGAAGACAAGACTGATAGAGCTTCTCCACGAATATGATAATGTGTTTGCTTGGTCATACCAAGACATGCCTGGATTAGATACTGATATTGTGACTCACAAGCTTCCCCTTAAAGAAGAATGCCCTGCTGTCAAACAAAAGCTAAGAAGAACTCGACCAGATATGGCTCTCAAGATCAAAGAAGAGGTAAGAAAGCAGTTTGACGCTGGTTTCCTGGAAGTCGCTAAATACCCATAATGGTTTGCCAACATTGTACCGGTGCCGAAGAAAGATGGAAAAGTCCGCATGTGCGTAGACTACCGAGACTTAAACAGAGCTAGTCTCAAAGACGATTTCCCATTACCTCACATTGATGTATTGGTTGATAACACAACTCAGTTCTCCGTGTTTTCCTTTATGGATGGTTTCTTAGCATAGAACCAAATTAAAATGGATCCCGAAGACATGGAGAAGACCACGTCCATTACTCCTTGGGGCACCTTTTGTTACAAAGTAATGTCGTTTGGATTAAAAAATACGGGGGCAACATATCAACGTGCCATGGTGACTCTCTTTCACGACATGATTCATGAAGAGATTGAGGTGTATGTCGATGACATGATTGTCAAATCCCAGACAGAAGAAGAGCACATCACCAACCGGGGGAAATTATTCGCTCGTTTGAGGAAGTTTAGGTTGAGACTTAATCCTAATAAATGCACATTTGGGGTTCGATCTGGGAAGCTTTTAGGCTTTATTGTAAGCCAAAAGGGAATTGAAGTAGATCCTGACAAGGTTCGAGCCATTCAGAACATGCCTGCACCAAAGACTGAGAAGGAGGTTCGTGGTTTCTTGGGGAGATTAAATTACATCGCCGGGTTTATCTCACACCTAACTACAACATGTAAACCAATATTCAAGATTTTGAGGAAGAATCAAGGCGTGGAGTGGAACGATGACTGCCAGATATCCTTTGACAAAATCAAAGAATACTTACAAGAACCACCGATTCTGATGCCTCATGTAGAAGGGAGACCTCTTATCATGTATTTAACTGTGCTCGAAGAGCCCATGGGTTGTGTATTGGGACAACAAGATGAGAATGGTAGAAAAGAGTATGACATCTATTATCTGAGCAAGAAATTTAACGATTGTGAGACCATATATTCATTACTCGAGAAGACTTGTTGTGCACTCGCATGGGCTGCTAAGCGTCTCAGGAAGTACATGCTAACTCACATAACTTGGTTGGTATCTAAAATGGATCCCATCAAGTACATATTCGAAAAACCAGCTCTCACTGGTAGAATTGCCCGGTGGAAGATGCTGTTGTCAGAATATGATATCCAATATGTTGCGCAAAAAGCGATCAAAGGAAGCATACTAGCAGACCATCTTGCTCACCAACCACTAGAGGATTACCAATCTTTGAAATTTGACTTCCCAGATGAGAACATCATGGCTGTTAAAGATGTTAAATACTTCGAACTAGAGGAAAGCCCAGAGTTAAATGCAGGTTGGACTCTCATGTTTGATGATGCCTTAAATGCAATGGGCCATCTAATTGGGACAGTGCTGATGTCTCCCAAGAATTTCCACCTACTATTCACCGCAAAGATCTGTTTTACCTGTACAAACAATATGGCTGAGTATGAAGCTTGCATACTAGGGTTGGAAGAGGCTATTAAGTTGAAGATCAAGATACTAGAAGTATTCGGGGGACTCCGCTCTAGTCATACATTAAATCAGAGGCGATTGGGAAAAAGACATGCTAACCTAATTCCATACCAGGATTATATGCTGAAGCTACTCCCAAAGTTCGACAAAATCACTTTCTCTCATATTCCTCGAGAAGAGAATCAGATGGCAGATGCCTTAGCAACTTTGGCCTCCATGTACAAATTAATATGGCCCAACCATCAGCCCCATATTGAGATTAGGCGTTTTGACGAACCTGCTCATTGCCTGATGACAACAGAAGATCCAGATGGTAAACCCTGGTTCTTTGATATCAAGCAGTATCTGGAGAAGCGGGAATATCCGGCAGAGGCTTCCAGTCTTGACAAAAGGACCCTCCGGAGGTTGGCGTCAAAGTTCCTTTTGAATGGAGAGGTATCGTACAAATAAAACTACGACATGGTCTTGTTGAGGTGTGTGGACAAACACGAGGCTAATCAGCTTATGAGGGACATACACGAAGGGTCTTTCGGTACGCACGCAAATGGGCATGCCATGGCAAAGAAAATTCTAAGGGCAGGTTACTACTGGTTGATGATGGAAGCTGACTGTTATCATTACACCAGAGCATACCACAAATGCCAAATCTATGCTGACAAAATACATGTACCACCTACTCCGTTAAATGTCATAGCATCACCTTGGCCTTTCTCTATGTGGGGCATCGACATGATTGGAATGATAGAACCCAAAGCATCAAATGGACACAAATTTATCTTGGTGGTCATAGACTACTTTAGCAAATGGGTGGAAGCCGCGTCTTATGCAAACGTCACGAAGCACGTAGTCGCCCGTTTCTTAAAAAATAACATCATATGTCGATATGGGATTCCCAACAAAATCATCACTGATAATGGGTCCAATCTCAACAACAAAACCATGGATGAGTTATGCGCAACGTTCAAAATTGAGCATCACAACTCATCACCCTATCGACCTAAGATGAATGGGGCTGTTGAAGCTGCAAATAAAATATCAAGAAAATCATCCAAAAGATGGTTGTCACGTACAAGGATTGGCACGAGATGTTACCTTTTGCATTACATGGTTATCGCACGTCGGTACGAACTTCAACAGGGGCATCCCCTTATTCATGGGTTTATGGTATGGAAGCAGTTCTCCCTATAGAGGTGGAGATCCCCTCAATGAGAGTATTGATGGAGGCTAAGTTAGACGAGGCAGAATGGGTTCAATCAAGGTACGACGAGCTCAACCTTATTGAGGAGAAACGCTTGAAAGCGTTAGGTCATGGTCAACTCCATCAGAGGCGTCTTAAAAAGGAATTTGACAAGAAAGTTCATCCCAGGGTGTTTCAAGAGGGAGATTTAGTGCTGAAGAAAATCTTGCCTATTCACAAAGACTCCAGAGGGAAATGGACGCCAAATTATGAAGGTCAATTTGTGGTGGTTAGAGCCTTTTCCGGAGGCGCTCTGATTCTAGCTACTATGGATGGTGATGAGTTACCGCTTCCCACCAACGCTGATGCTGTTAAAAAGTACTTCGCCTAAAAAAGTGGAATAATAAAAGCTGCTAAATCGAAAACCTGAAAGGGCGATTTAGGCAAAAATGGCTATCCTGGTGGATCAAAAACCCGAAAGGGCGATCCAGGAAAAAATTAGGGATGAAAATAAAAGAATTCGACCCGGTGAGTTGAAAACTCGAAAGGGTGACCCAAGCAAAAATGGGTATCCCGGTGGATCAAAAACCCGAAAGGGCGGTCCAGGCAAAAGTTAGGGATTAATTCCAAGGCAAAAAGTTGTACTTACAGACATCTGACGCATCCTCGAAGACAAAGAATCAACTTACCTCACTTTTTGAAAGCAAAGTGCTTGGACTATCAAGGACATAAAGATCATAGCAGTGTGGAAAACTCAATATGAACTCAATTTTTTATTGCCATTTTGTTTCTATGCACAACAATTACCTCATTAAGGAGTTACATCTTTATGTACAGTCGCCCCTTTAAGGGTCAAATCAATAAAAGAGAAATTTTCTCAACAAAAGTTGTGCCCAAATCATTTTTTTATATATATGTTATCTGTTTTGTTTGCAAAACACCTTTTATTTTTGATAAAACATCACTTTTAAAAGTTATTGGAGGAAATAAAACGTATGTTTGAATAAAGTGGCAAAATTGCTTTTGAAACAGTAAGCGGACGAATCCTTTAGTCCCCAAGATTCATTCTTGTTTTTCATAAAGGTGTAGGACTGATTGCAAATGGTTATGTCCCTTTCAACTACTAATTCATACCTCTCATAAATGTACTCATGATTTAGCCAGACTAGGGCAAGGACCCATTACGTTTCCAGCAGAAACATTGGTAAATCATGAATGGAGTATCGCGTGTTGAGAAGTCTGAACCCTTCAATGACTTGGAGCAACCCAAATATATTCCCAAAACCACCTAGCAGGGGCATTAAAATTTGATCTCCATTAATCACCCCAATGACAAAAAGTCCACACTGTCGGCATCATACCTCAAAGCGAAATGTCTTAACCGGGGCATATCCAATTACCCATTTGAATTCTAACATTCATCATATAAATCATTCATAAATGGTTTTCCTACCAAATAGAAAATTAAAAAAACACACAGTTGTACCAGTCATCAACATACTCATGCATAACACTCCCCACAAAAACGGGAATTTCAAAAAAACACAACAGTCATTCCATGCATCCCATGCATGGAATTCCCACCTAAAGTGGGACATCATACAAAAATCAAATATAAAATATCAGGATCCAAGGTCATTCATATATGTCTCGGACATTCCTCATTTCCCTACATAGGCTCGTGGGATTATTTCTCATCAAATCATTTTTCAAACTTTATGATTAATAATGATATTCCCAGCATTTTTCTTTACATTCATTGCTCCCCAAGCAGAGGTTACCCTAAAAAAGTCTCTTATGAGCTTTTTCCCCTGCAGAGCATTTCTAGTAAGTCTCCCTCAAAAGGAGTCCTTTCTTAAAAATTCCCCCAACAGACGAATATTCGAGATATTGATTCATTTATCTGAAGAATCTCGTTTATCTTTTAGAGATACTACTCTAAGTATCCTCGAAGAGTCTTAGATTCGATTAAGGTGTTTTTCCCTTGCAGGAATATCTTAATTCTATCATATAAGATGCTGTTTCGACTAGATACAGAGAATCTCGTTTATCTTTTAGAGATACTGCTCTAAGTATCCTTGGAGAGCCTTAGATTCGATTAAGGTATTTTTCCCTTGCTGGAATATCTTAATTCTATCATATAAGATGTTGTTTTGACTAGATACAGAGAATCTCATTTATCTTTTAGAGATACTGCTCTAAGTATCCTCGGAGAGTCTTAGATTCGATTAAGGTATTTTTCCCTTGCTGAAATATCTTAATTCTATCATATAAGATGCTGTTTCGACCCGATACAGAGAATCTCATTTTTACTGTTTGAGATGCTGCTTCATCAATATGAAGAGTCTCATTTCAGATTCTTTTAGAGATACTGCTCTAATATCCTCGGAGAGTCTTAGATTCAATTAAGGTATTTTTCCCTTGCTGGAATATCTTAATTCTATCATATAAGATGTTGTTTCGACTAGATACAGAGGATCTCATTTTTACTATTTGAGATGCTGCTTCATCAATATGAAGAGTCTCATTTCAGATTCTTTTAGAGATACTGATCTAATATCCTCGGAGAGTCTTAGATTCAATTAAGGTATTTTTCCCTTGCTGGAATATCTTAATTTTATCATATAAGATGTTGTTTCGACTAGATACAGAGAATCTCATTTTTACTGTTTGAGATGCTGCTTCATAAATATGAAGAGTCTCATTTCAGATTCTTTTAGAGATACTGCTCTAATACCCTCGGAGAGGCTTAGATTCAATTAAGGTATTTTTTCCTTGCTGGAATATCTTAATTCTATCATATAAGATGTTATTTCGACCTGATATAGAGAACTCATTGCTAATATTTGAGATGTTGCTTCATCAAAATGAAGAGTCTCCTGCCAGATTTCCTTTATATTATTCTAATATCCTGGAAAGTCTTGAGATTTAGCTAGGGATGTCACTCCACATGTCTCGACTGAGATGTCAAAGATACTGTTTTGATGACTCATAGAAGGTCTTGAATGTTCCATTTTACTGTGGGATAATGTCTTTTGCCATTTCTCACCGCTTTTTTTATATATATATATTTTTCTTCCTTGCATTTCCTAGGACAAAATTTGGGTCTTCTTGTATTTAATTATCTCTCACCGCGAATGCACGAAGACTGCTGTCATTCTTACTTTCCGGTTTGAGGTAATTAAATAGGGGCAGCTGTCATACCCCAATTTTGTCTGATCCTTGGTAACATCAAGTCTTTAATGATGCTTTCATCTGTTAAGATCCTTAAGAAAATATCTGCTGCATGTGTTTTTACTAAAGCATGGGACGGTATATGCATTTTTGGATAACAAAGCCCATTGTGGTTCACCCATGAGATCTCTTTGTTTCAAAGGCCCATTTGCATAAACGTGTCCATAATTTAAAATGAGGTTTGAATCTTTTTACGCTACTAATTCAAAATCCATTTGATTATTGGTAAGGTATTAAGAGCCATGGATGTTTTTATGATCACTCATCATTAAACCTATTTGAACGTCCCAAATACATATGCCATATCTCTAAACCATTCATAAAAAAAATCCTTAAGCTAAGCTCGCATCTACTCCAAGTGAGTATGTTGGTTTAAGATTAAGACGTTACGTGCATGTGTATTTAATTAGTTTCTATGATCAAAGTTTGAAAGTGCAACATTTTGTGACATGTTTTATTTTAGGCTTTTTTTTGGCACATTTTATTTTCGATAATATTAATGTGTTTTTTTCCCGATAATATTAATGTGTTAAAGTCAATCAGATTGAAAATCCATTAAATTGCATTGTTAAGCCCAATCCATTTTCGGTTTGAATTATAGTTTAAGCTTTCTTTTGATTAACATAATTAAATTATTAAGGTAAGGTTTAAAACTTCAAAAAAGGATTAATTGCACAAATCACATTCCAAGTGGTGTTCCAAATCATATTCCAATAATCCAAAATTACAAATAATCAAAAAGGCCAATACATAATACAAGGGGTGGGGTTACACGTTTAACCCAAATTCTCATAGTCTAGGATATTCTAAACTCTTAATGGACCAAATATTTACATAATTATCACAATAAATTTTTTTAAATTAAAATATATAACATGTCCAAAAGTTCTGCTACAGCTAGGAAGCTGAAAAGTTGGAAATAAGCTGTAAAATACAGCAGTTTGAAGCAACTCTTCAAAAGACTTTTCCAAAAGCTTCTTGAAATTCACAAGCGCCCAATTCCAATCCCTAATTACAGCGCCCCAAATCCAAAAGCAGACCACTTTTCAATCAATGTCCATTCACTTTTTGCAAACCTGCAAAACCAATTCATAATTTAAAAACAACTTATCAAATAAGCACTTAAAAGACTGGAAAATAAAGGATGGAATAAGCAAATTTAACTCTTTACACAATAAACCACGGAGAACGCTCAAGAACACATTGCATTATCCAAATCAACAACCTTAAATCCATAGAATAATCATTCCATAATTTCTGGAAAAGAGATAATCCAATAAGTTATCTCAAAACCAAATTCACAGCATATATAACAACAGAAATTAACAGTAATAAAAAAAAGAGTTTTTGGGAGATCCAACAGAACAACCAAAATACTTTTTTTAACTCAAACCAAACATAGAACAGGTTCTGTGAAATCCAAGACGAAATTATCAAACCTTTTAACATCAAAACAACCAAATACACGCCTGCTTGAGAAAAAGAAGAAAATCAATAAAAATATTTTTTACAGTAATCACAATACCCAGAAGAACGAAAACGGAAAAGAGAAAGACGAAGAACAGAGGGAGTGAAACTCATCTTGAAGAGGAGGAGGAGCGTCGCCGGCGATACACTTCCGGTCAAGTATTTCTTTTTCTCTTTCTCTTTAAATACTTGCGCTACCTCGTTCGTCTTGATGAACCGACCAAAACCCCCATGTTAGTCGCTTAAAATCCCCACCGTCGTAACCTTGTTCATAGATTTAGGGTTTCGACTCAGATTGTGGACTTTCATCAGCTTTGGTGTTCGTTGGCTTGAGGAGGAGATTTTTTAGGGTTCGGTTTAGAAAAAAATCTCTATTTAGATTTTTTAGGGTTTCTGATTTAGGTGTTTTGGTTGATCTTTGTTGAAAACCGAGGCCGGATCTATAATCCTTGGCAAAAAAGGTGAGGTTTGGTGTTTTTTTTAGAGCTGAGGGTGGTGGTCACCAGAGAAGACAGTGGCGGCCGCCGCGCGCCGCCGCTTCTCTGATGAAGGTTGAATAGAGATGGTGGTTGAAAATTGCAGAGCAATTTTCTTCTTTTCATTTAGAACGAAGAGAGAGAGTGGAAGGAGGTGAATGGCCCCACTTCCTCTGTTTTCTTGTTTTTATTATATTATTATTATTTTGGGGTGCCATGTGGCCCCTTTCCAGTGGCGCCACGTGTTTGGCCAGCCAGGGGATCCTGTGTGGATCCCCCCACCATATGGTGGTACACCCCTTACATGCATTCCCTTTGATCTTTGGCCCAATCAAAGTATGCTGAATGCGTGGCCATGATTTCCTCATATCCAGTCAACCTTTGACCAAGCCTTTAGGGCTTTTGTTGATTTCGTTTGGGTCAATGTTGTTTGGGTCCAAAGACATGATTTCTATTTAAACCCCCATTTTATTTCCAGCAATATTTTGCTTTGGGCTTCTCTCCCACTTGGGCCATTTACTTGCATTTTTAGTTTATTTTATTTATTCTGTTTTATTTCTACATATATAAAAAATACAACAGATTTTTGTGACTATTAAGTAAAATAAAATAATACTTTAGTTTACTTACTTCATTTCAAAATTATAATTATCTTATTGTTATTATTATTAATTTTTAATAGTAAATATGTAATCATATTATTATTATTATTATTATAATTTTTAATAAATATGTGATTATATTATTATTATTAATATTTAATAAATATGCAATGATTTGGTTATATTCATTATTTTTTTATATATTACTTATTATTTAGTTAAAATAAAATAATCCGTTAAACATTCAATTAATTAATTAGTTATATCATCACTAATGTCCTTCATAACTTAGATGTTTGTTTATCTTGTGGAGTGTATGTGCATGATTATTTTGTAGTTATTTATTTATACCGAGTCTCAAGTGCATATGGATGACAATTTACAGCTGTGACAAATTACGTCATTTTCACTAATTTAAAGATCATTCAAGCCAATTGTAGCGAGGTATTCGTTACCATTAGAGATATTGACTAAATCCAAGGTAAACCATACAAGTCGAGTCGCCACCGCACTTCTATTTTATCCAAAGGAATGGTTAGAAAGCGAACAAAAACCTAAAAGTTTTATCGAATAAAAAACTAGTAAAAATGTCAGAGATCTGGGTAAGGGGGTTGGTTATGCAATGGGAAGGTTTTAAGCACCCAAAACATCCTAGGTACTCCTAGGGAGCCCTTTTCATAAGTGTTGTTCTAGTCTAAAGGTTGTAGGTATATCTAAAGTACTATTTACTAAAAGGAAGGTTAAAATAAAATGACTCGCAAGGATGTCGCATCCACTGCCTACGTATCTCATCTGAGTATGAGAATCAGAGTCTTCGTAACTCGGCTACCTATGGGTTAAAGAGAAGTGTGCTCGGTAAGACGTCGCGTCTTATGCCTACGTATCTCATCTGGAATGAGAATCAGAGCAAAATGTAGTTCGGCTAACTAGGGGTTAAGGATTGCCATCTGAACATGGACTTACAAAAGGGGACACCAACTGTGTCAAAGGAGGGTGGGCAGTGTGTTCAACATCCTAGCAGTAGGCGTCGCAGCTCGCTGAATCGAGTCTTAGGTAGTTACCTCTTTGCAATAGAAATGACTGACATGTCACAAGACCGGAGACGTACGGAAGGTCTAAAAGTGGGGAAGCTCTGCTCTAGAGTTGTCATGCAATATGGACATGTGTGTTAGGATTTACAAAGGGGAACATCTACCTAATGTTAGCATGCAAAGAATAAGAGAACTCTACCTATGTTATCATACAAAGGGTTCTACCTAATGGGTGCTACCTAAACGGAACAATAGTCGATGGATGGAGTGCGGAGAGGAGTTACAGATAAGGGTAGATGGCGATGCCGGAGGCAATCGACTTATTGGTAGATGGCGATGCCTGAGGCAATCGACTTACAAGAGGATGGATGAATGCATGCTGGTTCTGTTAAGTTTTGAAAATGATTACTCGACGTTGGATCGAGCTTTTGATCTTATTTTGAAATGGTTATCGGATGTTCGTTTTAATTCTTATATTAACAGGTGACTAAATAAATAAAGAAATAAATATTATACACTTTATGGGAGAGGGGTACATTTGTTATGAATGAGGATTGTTCATGGCAAACAAACAATAAGAATATTATACAATCTTTTCATTTTTTAATCCCTAACTTTTGCCCGAACCTTTTTCATTTTCTTGGTTCGTCGGGATGCCCATTTTTTGCCTGGACTATTCTTTTTATCGTCCAGCGAGTCTATTTTATGCGAAGCATTTTTTTAACTGCGTCTGAGTTCACAGGGGAAGTGAAGTTTTCACCATCCATAGTTGCAAGCATTAAGGCTCCACCATCAAAAACCTTGGTGACAATATACGGTCCATCATAGTTAGGAGTCCACTTGCCCCTGTGATCTGTCTGAGGAGGAAGGATCCTTTTCAACACCAAATCTCCGACTTGGAAGCATCGAGGACGCACTTTCTGATCAAAGGCTCTCTTCATCCGACTTTGATACAACTGCCCATGACAAATGGCTGCCATTCGCTTCCATTTGATAAGACTCGACTCATTGAACCTTGTCCGAATCCATTCAGCTTCGTCTAACTTGACATCCAACATGACTCTTAGAGAAGGAATCTCCACTTCAACAGGTAGGACTGCTTCCATACCATACACAAGGGAATAAGGGGTTGCCCCGGTCGATGTACGTACTGAAGTCTGGTGACCTTCGCAAATAACGCTGCTTCAACCCACTTGGTGAAATAGTCGATGGCAACAAGGATGAAACGATGCTCATTGGAAGCAGTCGGCTCAATCTTTCCAATCATATCAATGCCCCACATAGCAAATGGCCACGGCGAAGACATCACATTCAGAGGATTTGGCAGCACATGAACCTTATCAGCATAAATCTGGCATTTATGACACTTCCGAGCATATTTGAAACAATCAGATTCCATGGTCATCCAGTAATAACCCGCTCTCAACAATTTATTAGCCATTGCATGTCCACCGGCATGAGTACCAAAGGAGCCTTCATGAACTTCCTGCATTAACATGTCTGCTTTGTGTCTATCCACGCATCTGAGCAAAACCATGTCGAAGTTCCTCTTATACAACACATCGTCTTTGCTCAAGAAGAAACTACCTGCCAATCTTCTCAAAGTCTTTCTATCATTATTGGATGCCCCTGCAGGGTACTCTTGATTCTTTAGAAAGCACTTGATGTCGTGGTACCAGGGCTTGTCATTAACTACCAGTTCAGCAGCAAACACATACGCAGCCCTATCAAGGCGCATAACATCGATCTTGGGAGCATAGTTCCACCGAATCACCTTGATCATGGAGGACAGAGTAGCAAGAGCATCTGCCATCTGGTTCTCATCACGAGGTATATGATACAGTCTTACTGTTGTGAAGAAAGTCAACAGTCTTCTCGTGTAGTCTCTGTAGGGGACCAGATTAGGCTGGAGAGTATTCCAATCACCATTCACTTGATTGATCACTAGAGCTGAATCTCCGAAGATGTTCAGAGTCTTGATTCTCAAATCAATGGCTTGCTCGATACCCAAGATACAAGCTTCTTACTCAGCTTCATTATTGGTGCACTCAAAAGTCAGACGAGCGGTGAAAGGCATGTGGGCACCTTTCGGAGTGGTAATGACAGCACCAATTCCACTTCCTTTGGCATTGACGGCCCCATCAAACATTAAAGTCCACTTTTCATCTGGATCAGGTCCCTCCTCAACAACTGGCTCTTCACAGTCTTTCATCTTGAGGAACATGATGTCTTCATCCGGAAAATCAAACTTCATCGGCTCATAATCATCAATCGGCTGCTGAGCAAGATAGTCTGACAAAATAATCCCTTTGATGGCTTTCTGGGATGTATACTGGATGTCGTACTCTGTCAGTACCATTTTCCAACGAGTTACCCTTCCGGTGAGAGCTGGCTTCTCAAATATATACTTGACTGGATCCATCTTGGAGATCAGTAAGGTTGTGTGAGTCATCATGTATTGTCTCAATCGCTTAGCAGCCCATGCAAGTGCACAACATGTCTTTTCAAGCATTGAGTATCTCGACTCGCAATCTGTGAATTTTTTACTCAGGTAGTAGATGGCATGCTCTTTCCTACCTATCTCGTCGTGTTGACCGAGAACACAACCCATGGAATTATCAAGTACTGTCAAATACATAATCAGCGGTCTCCCTGGGACTAGAGGCATAAGGATTGGAGGATTCTGCAAATACTCTTTTATCTTTTCGAAAGCCCTTTGGCAATCATCATTCCACCTGATGGCCTGATCTTTTCTCAACAATTTAAATATTGGCTCACACGTGGCTGTTAGGTGAGAGACGAACCTTGCAATGTAGTTCAACCTTCCTAAGAAACCACGTACTTGTTTTTCTATTCTTGGCTCAGGCATTTCTTGTATCGCTTTCACTTTGGCCGGATCCACCTCAATCCCTTTTTCACTAACAATAAAACCTAGCAGTTTTCCAGATCTCACCCCGAAAGTACACTTGTTCGGATTAAGCCTCAACTTGAATTTCCTTAAACGCTTAAACAGTTTCTGCAAATTCACCAGATGTTCTTCTTCCGTCTGAGATTTGACAATCATATCATCAACATAAACCTCGATTTCATGATGAATCATATCATGGAAAAGAGTTACCATAGCTCGTTGATATGTTGCCCCAGCATTTTTCAGACCAAACGACATCACCTTGTAGAAGAAGGTGCCCCATAGGGTTATGAAAGTTGTCTTCTCCATGTCTTCTGGTGCCATCTTAATTTGATTATAGCCAGAAAATCCATCCATGAAGGAGAATACCGAGAACTGAGCCGTGTTATCCACCAAAACGTCAATGTGAGGTAATGGGAAATCATCTTTAGGACTAGCTCTGTTCAGGTCTCGGTAGTCAACACACATCCGTACCTTTCCATCCTTTTTAGGTACTGGAACGATATTTGCAACCCATGGCGGATAATTTGTAACCGCTAGAAACCTTGCATCCAACTATTTTTGCACTTCTTCCTTTATCTTGACAGCCATCTCTGGTCTTGTTCTTCTGAGCTTCTGCTTGACCGGAGGACAATCCTCTTTGAGAGGCAAATAGTGTACCACAATGTCTTTGTCAAGCCCTGGCATGTCCTGATAAGACCAAGCGAAGCTGTCAACATACTCTCGCATCAATTCAATCAACCCCTTCTTCACATTGTCTTCCAAAGAAGCCCCTATCTTGATTTCTCTCTTGACGTCCTTGGTGCCGAGATTAATCACTTCAATAGACTCTTGATGCGGTTGAATGACCCTTTCCTCCTGTTTTAACAACCTGGCAAGTTCTTCAGGGTGTTCACAGTCTTCATCACCCTCTTCTTCAGCTTGAAAGATTGGATTTTCAAAGTCGAAGCGAGTCATAGTAGAATTGTTATCAATAGGATCCGATGACGTGCATCTGCATGAGTGATGGTATGTGCTTATGAGTGTGAACACGAAGTGGAAACTAAACAAAACATTTCCAAATGTGTATATATTTTTATTTTTATTTTGATTTTTGAAAACTGCAAAAATAGAAAGACAGTGAACAAAATATTTGAATGCAAAAAGACGTCTTTTATTTATGATAAAAAAATGCAGGTATCCACATAGATGAGCCCTACAATGAGTCATCACGCCCTGGGCGGAACGTAAGACTTGGATATGCATGAATAAACAAAGAAAATTACTCTTTAAGAAGAGTGACTTGGATAATCTCTTCCGAAGACTAGTTGCGGAGAACTTCACCCGGGACCCTTGGACGCACCCAGTTGTCAATGTCGCAATCACTATCCCCATCTTCTTTGTTGATTGCAGAGACCTGGCCGTACTGAATGATGCCAGCACTGGAGAAAGTAATCGGCCCCTGACGAGTCTGAGGCGTTGAAGTTGTAGAAGTCAATGCCGGCTGATACCCAATCCCAAACTTGTCTTCCTTTACAGGTAAATCCAACAGACGTCCCCAACCGGGAGCAACACCTGAATTTACCACGGCCTGCGCCTACTTGAAGGACAAAATAGAGGCACTTGCTTCAACCTCTTCCACTGGAGCTGCATCCTTGACTTGAACTGCCTCAAAGGCCTGACACAGGGTCTCATGAATCTCACCTTCTACCTCTACATACTTGAATGCAGACAGGTGACTGACCAGAATATCCTCCTCACCACAGACAGTGATAATTCTTCCATTGACCGGGAACTTGATCTTCTGATACAAGGTCGAGGAGACTGCCCCAGCATTATGGATCCAAGGACGACCCATCAAGCAGCTATACGAAGGACTGATATCCATCACATAGAATACGGTGTTAAAGGTTTGTGATCCAATCTGAATTGGCAATTCTACCTCTCCGAACACCAACCTCTTAGAACCATCGAAGGCTCTTACCACAAGATCAGAAGGCTTCAAGATCAAACCTTCTACATCTAACCTTGACAGGGCTCTCTTGGGTAGCACATTGAGAGAAGAACTTGTATCCACCAGAACATGGGATAGCACAGTGTCTTTACACTCCATCGAGATGTGCAAAGCCTTGTTATGATCGCGTTCAGCTGGCGTCAAGTCAGAATCAGTAAAACCCAACTCGTTGCTTGTATGAACATTTGCAACGATCCCTTCTAGTTGGTTCACTGAGATCTCCTGAGGCACATATGCAGCATTAAGGACCTTCAGGAGTGCCTCCCTGTGTGCCTCCGAACACAGCAGGAGTGAGAGAATAAATATCTTGGATGGCATCTGAATTAACTGATCGACTACCTTGTAATCGCTTTTCTTTATAATTCTCAAAAGTTCGTCCACATCCTTCGCAAAAGCAGGCTCAGAGCCAGCCTGTGGTGCAGAGGTACCCTCATTCATAACTTGCTTGCCTTTGACCTTCGCCGCGGCGTCAGCACTATCATGTTGGGTAACCAGTGGTGAGAACAGTCTACCACTTCTGGTGAATCGCCCGATTCCACCAACATTGTCCACTGCGGGATCTTTTATCTCAATTCCAGGTTTAGACTTCTGATCTTGCACCTCTTCTATTTTCAGTGGCTGCTCCACTCTATGATCGTGCGTGTACACACTCCCCCCGTAATGCCAAGGAATGACCCTTTCGCTGGTGAAAGATAAAGGACCAGGGGTCGTGATGGTCATAGTGGATTGATGTGGTCACACTGGTGGTACCGGTTATGCAAGACATGCTAATGAATATGCAAATGCAATGACATGTTTATCAATTTCAAAGGGTATTCTACCCCTTGATTCCAGTCTCACATTAGATAAACAGTGTAAGAAAACCCCGACTAGAATCAAGAAGAAGATATAAACCCCTAGGAATAGATAAACGTGATGCATGCAATGCTTATGATTTAATTTTTATATCAGAGGAACTTTAGAGTCTTATTTGCAAATTTTGGAAATATTAAACGTTTACCACATACGGAAATATCACGTCAATTAATATTTGGAAAAGCTTTTACGCCAAAGAAGTACAGTCTTGGTAACCAAATACAATACAAGAGAGAAGGAAAATGAACATCCAATGGATCCCTATAAGCAATCGTCCAAAGCCCTCGAGACCGGAAGATAAGCTGCATGAAGCCTCTTCACCTCCCTCTCATAGGCTGCCTCCATATCTGCCTTCTCTTTGGCGAGTCGATCATACTTCCTCTTTCAAAACTTGGAAGACTGAGGAAGTAGAGAAGTCAATGCGTCATCAGGATCATCAATAACCTGGTGCTCAAGGAACTCTATCAAAGCATCCTTCTCTCTGATCTGCTGAAGCAACTCCTCTCGTTCACGGATCCAAGCACGCGAACGGTCTTCGTCTCTCAACTCCTCTACTCCTTGGCTAGGGAGGGTTGAAGGCCCATCCCCAACCAAAGGTGTTGGTCTTGGATACGCATAAGGCATGAGGTACTCGAAAGCTCTCCTCCTAACCCAAGAGGTATAGGGTTCCAAAGCGATACAGTTCTTCGGACCTAGCTCCATCCTTCCTTTCTTATGGATCTTGCGCCAAGCGCGGACCATCCTGCCCTCAAGCCTTGGGGATCTTTACCCTCCTGAAAGAACGCACCCTCTAACAGAATGTTATTGGGTTTATCCTTTAGGGGGAACCCAAGCTGACAACGTGCCAAAATAGGGTTGTAGTTAATTCCACCGCATGTACCAAGAAGAGGTACATTGGAGAATTCACCACAAGAGTCGATAATCTATACACCATCATATACACGGTTGTACCGAAAGATATTATCATTAGTGAGAGACATAAGTCTCGTGGACCACCGTAGACATCCTTTGTTCTCCTTGAAGGCGAGCGTCTGAGGCAAGTGCGAAATAAACCACTTGTACAACATAGGCAAACAGCACACAATGGTACCACCACCCTTTGCATTCCTCATATGCAAAGAGAAATAAGTGTCACCCAACATAGTAGGAACGAGATTAAGAGTAGAGAAAATCCTAATGGCGTTCACATCCACAAACTTGTCGATGTTGGGGAATAACACTAGCCCATAGATGAGAAGTACAAATATGGCCTCAAAGGCGTCCCCACTCATGGCCTTCCCAAACATAGTAGCTTGATCAATGAGGAAATCAGACGGGAGACCTTTAATTCCACCTTTGGTAGTCATATGAGCACCAATAATAGATTCATCTATACGCAACAGATCAGCAATCTCTTGAGAAGAAGGAACTCTCTCCAAGCCACAGAACGGAAACTGGTCTAGGATAGGTATGCCCACAAGATAGGCATACTCCTCAAGCGTGGGCAAAAGCTAGAAATCCGGAAAAGTGAAGCAACGGTACAAGGGATCATAGAACTGCACCAACACACTCATTAGACCTTCATCTACTTGAGTAGCCAGAATAGACAGAAGCTTCCCATGACGAGCCTTGAATTCCAAGGGATTTAATACATAGGATGTCAAACTCCTTAACTCTTTCAAGTCGGGTTGTCTGAAGATGTACTTCTTCGTATTCCTTCTTTGCTTATCCATGTCTGAAAATTTGCAAATAGACCTCTTAAGTTCCTTGAAAATTTTCTCATTGTTGATGATATGGATGTGTATGAATGCATGAATGCATGGATGCAACAATCACACTCAAGGATCAAGCAAATCACACCACATAAAGGTCATGGGATGGATCAAGTCATCCTTAATATGAATCATCCATTTTGGTGGATTATGGTTTACACCTTATCAACACCCAAGTTCCATTGATATTAAGGATACACAAGAACGGATCAACCACGAATCAAGGGTTTGTTGCGAGTCGCGAGCATGGAGTCTTGGTTAAGAACCACCCAAAGGGAGTGTACTATGGTTAAACCTGACAATCATGTTCTACAAGAGGTTCCCATAGTCATCATCCCATCTTTCGGATATTATCGGATAAACGACTACTCGTATTCCAAAAATATTCTCAAGAGAGACTCTTATGAGTGTAGTATCACGTAACAATCGTATCAAATCTTACACTTGAACGATCTTCGCACTACGTCCTAAAAATAGGCCAAGATGGGTGTGGTAAACTAAGGTCCTTGGCTTCTAAGGAATATATTGGAAAGAGTAATGCCTAACCACGACTACTCGTGTGACATTATTGATCCCAACATAACCTCCACCAAGTGAATGGGCTTGCAAGTCAACTTGCTAAGGAATAACTCCACACAAGTCAACAAGACTATGCCATTCTCCTATCCTAAGTGCACTCGAGTTCGGGTATAGAACTCATCTCACGAAGATCACCAAGCATATAAGGAATTAATATTCAAACAATTCAATCAATACATACAATACAGTAATCCCAAATTGCACAAAAATATGTCACAAAGCAATATACCATACAATACAACAAATATGAAAAGTAGGCAAAATCCACTAGGCAAATGATAGTCCCCAGCAGAGTCGCCACTTTTCTGTAGCGGGGTATTCATTACCATTAGAGGTATTGACTAAATCCAAGGTAAACCATACAAGTTGAGTCGCCACCGCACTTCTATTTTATCCAAAGGAATGGTTAGAAAGCGAACAAAAACCTAAAAGTTTTATCGAATCAAAAACTAGTAAAAATGTCAGAGATCTGGGTAAGGGGGTTGGTTATGCAATGGGAAGGTTTTAAGCACCCAAAACATCCTAGGTACTCCTAGGGAGCCCTTTTCATAAGTGTTGTTCTAGTCTAAAAGGTGTAGGTATATCTAAAGTACTATTTACTAAAAGGAAGGTTAAAAGAAAATGACTCGCAAGGATGTCGCATCCACTGCCTACGTATCTCATCTGAGTATGAGAATCAGAGTCTTCGTAGCTCGGCTACCTATGGGTTAAAGAGAAGTGTGCTCGGTAAGACGTCGCGTCTTATGCCTACGTATCTCATCTGGAATGAGAATCAGAGCAAAACGTAGTTCGGCTAACTAGGGGTTAAGGATTGCCATCTGAACATGGACTTACAAAAGAGGACGCCAACTGTGTCAAAGGAGGGTGGGCAGTGTGTTCAACGTCCTAGCAGTAGGTGTCGCAGCTCGCTGAATCGAGTCTTAGGCAGTTACCTCTTTGCAATAGAACGGACTGACGTACGGAAGGTCTAAAAGTGGGGAAGCTCTGCTCTAGAGTTGTCATGCAATATGGACCTGTGTGTTAGGATTTACAAAGGGGAACATCTACCTAATGTTAGCATGCAAAGAATAAGGGAATTCTACCTATGTTATCATACAAAGGGTTCTACCTAATGGGTGCTACCTAAACGGAACAAGAGTCGACGGATGGAGCGTGGAGATGGTGATGCCTGAGGCAATCGACTTACAGGTAGATGGCGATGCTTGAGGTAATCGACTTACAAGAGGATGGATGAATACGTGCTGGTTCTGTTAAGTTTTGAAAATGATTACTCGACGTTGGATCGAGCTTTTGATCTTATTTTGAAATGGTTATCGGATGTTCGTTTTAATTCTTGTATTAACAGGTGACTAAAGAAATAAAGAAATAAATATTATACACTTTATGGGAGAGGGGTACATTTGTTATGAATGGGGATTGTTCATGGAAAACAAACAATAAGAATATATGCCTCATACATCATACAAGTAGGCAACAGTTATCAATCAGATCGGATAAATAAACAATATATAATCAAACCAAAGAATCAAATAATGGAGCATTTAAACAATGCATGGAAGTATGAACATGTTAAATAATCAAGCAATAGAAAGCATGAATGAGAGAAACAAGTATAAAAGATAACAGATGAATCAAACAGATGAAAATATGCACACGAAGGGTCCACTGAATAATTTAATCAGGAAATGAGGTAAGGACCAAAGAAAATCAAGGTAAAAGGCCTCTAATACATGTCATATGAGACGAACGAGGGAGGATCAAAAGATCTCTTCAATTGCCATAAGCAATCCCTAAGTCAAACATCGATCATAAAGAAGTCAACTGAAAATTAAAGTCAACTTAAAAAATAACAAATAAATAGCAAATTAATCAAGAAAATTATGAAAAATTAAACTAAATAAGGTGGTGTCAGGACATCATCATCCCCCAAAAATATTTTAAAAATAATGAAAATTGGTACGTGAATTAATTAAAACAAAACATAGGTCAAACCAAAAGTCAATTAATTAGACTAGGTTAGAAATAAATCAAGAATAAATAGTAAATTAATCAAGAAAATTATGAAAAATTAAAATAAATAAGGTGGTGTCAGGGCATCATCATCCCCCAAAAATATTTTTAAAATAATGAAAATTGATATGTGAATTAGTTAAAATAAAACAGAAGTCAAATTAAAAGTCAACCAACCAAACTAGGTCAAAAATAAATCCAAAATAAATTGAAAATATGAAATAAAATTCCAAGAAAAGGTCAGGTTGACCATGAGGCAGTGGTAACCCTTCATCCCAAAAATCAAATGTTAACAATAATTTTAAGTCATAAAAATAAAATCAATAATAAAAGTGTGTTAAAATGGACCATTTAGAATAAATAATTAAAATAAAATATTAATATTAAAAACATACGAAAATAAAAATTATATAAAATTAAATAAAACGTTAAGAAAAGTGAAAAATATTTTTGGGTAATTTTATGGACGAATAAAATATTTTAAATAAGAAAAAGAAATATGAAAATGGAAGGATTAATGGTGATGAACATGGTAAGCAAGCGTAGATATATCAAAACATGGCCATGGAAGAGATGATTACCTAATGGAAAATAGAAGTGGAATGAAATATGATATGTGATGAAGCTTTGCCTCCTTGCCACGAAATTCCAATGCTCCTTTAGGGTTAGGGTTTCGGCTTCTTAAATAGGGTGGATTAGGTGTTCTCATGGGCTTTTTAATAAGTGATTTATCCATAAGAATAAAAGTGTGAAGTGAGGTGTAAAATGTTGTTATTTTGGGCCAAACTTAAGTGAATGGATGTCCAATGCATGGCCAAAAGAGGTAAAAAAAACGTGACTGGTTTGTGCAGCATGCTTAGAAAATCTGATTGGGTCAGTCAGGCCCAAAATCTGCCTAGAAAATCAAGTCATGGTGCCCACTTTAAATGAATGTATCTCTCAAACCATGGATCCAAATGAGATGATTTCAAAAGGATGTGAAATAGGACATGGCAAGATACAATTGTTGTGAATAAAGTATTTTCAAATAATTCCTTGAAGTGCACGAAAACTGGCCAAGAAGTCTTGACAAATTTTGAAGATTTTGGACTTGAAATTTTTCTAAGTGTCCTAAAAAAATGTCTCACTTTAACTAAGCATAACTTTCTCAATTCTAATCCAAATGGAGCAAACTTTATATCTCTAGAAAGCTTGGAACAATAGGAACAACTTTTATGTTGGAGAAAGTTTCAAATGGAGCTTTTATCTTGATTCAAAATGGGCTTAAAGTGAGTGCAACGATCATGAAAACTTGCCCTAAATGGAAAGTCAACCATTCCCAAATTAAGTAACTTTTCCAATTCCTGATTAAATGATGAATCCATGATCCAACCTTGATCAAATTTCACATGTAGGATCCCCTTGGCATGGATTTTAAGATTCCACTCTCAAAATGTCAGGAGTTGACTTTTCTGGCCCCACAGTTGACTTTTCCCAAACTGTCTGATTCCCGATTCCATTGATCAATGGAAGCACTTCTAGCTCAAATAAAGAGCTGATTTTTTGTATGTAGACCCTTGTGGACATATGGAGGGCCATGGAAAAGAGTTTCACCCAAAGAATCAGAAATAAACTGATTTTATACCAAACCCTAGTCTTATGGCAAAATGATCAGGAACTGATTGCACTGATTGCCAATGGATCTTTCTGAGATAATTGTGAATCTTCCTAGGCCAAGATGCCTATCTAATCATGACATGGATGATCTCATCTACTTCCAACCAAACATTGTCTGTTGCAGGTAGCCATGAAACCCTAATTTCTGATTAAATCCAGATGAACACTCTGATAGCTTTGAATCCTTCACTGATGAACTGAGGGCCATAATAAGATACTTGGACCCCCCTGAGACCCTTGAGACTTGTATACTTAGAAAATGTAGTCCAATTCTCAATCTTGCTTTGTGTGGGCTCCTTCTGTTAAGGAGTGATCGATCAAAACCCGATCTCCATGTCACTAATGCAGTATGCAATGAGTATGACCTAGTATGATGTCAATGAAATGCGGAATATAATCCCATGCTTCCAAGAAAAATGAAGGGTAAATTTTGGGGTATTACACCAATTTCAAAATGAATCACATACTTCTCGATCCAAAGTCGAGCCCATTTTCAAGCACCTTTGTAAGTCGATTGCTTTTAAAGCATCGCCATCAACCTCACATAGCTTACTCTTGGGCTTTCTTACAATGAGACCTAGTCGATTATTAATTAATAGATTAGATGACCGATTCATTAATTATAACCCAATTTATCCACCAACATAAATCTTAAAACCTCGATCCAACGCCGAGTATTGTTATTCAAATTAATTAAAATACCTAATCACGGTTAAACACCATTTCATTTGGAAATGAAAAGGGGGATGATTTTGAGTTTTCAGCTCCTCTCCTCGATTATTTGAATACGAGTTATCTTACTCGGTTAGTCAAATAGTCGTCATTTCTATCCACCTAAGCACAATCAAATCAAATTCATACTCATATTAATGAAACAAAAAGGGAGATGACTTTGAGTTTTCAATCTTTCCTCCTCGATTATTTGGATACAAGTTCTCTTACTTGGTTAGTCAAATAATTGTCGTTCCTCTACAAACCTCCAAACCCCGATTAAATCAAAATATTTTCACAATAAGCTAAATGAAAAGGGAGTTGACTTTGAGTTTTCAACTTCACTTCTCAATTGGTCGAATATGAGTTCTCTTACTCGGTCAGTCGAACAATTGTCATTTTTCCGCAAACATGCAACTTAATCAAATCATTTTCTTAACAGCTATACGAAAAGGGAGATGGTCTTGAATTTTCAATTCCTCTTCTCAAATGCTTGGATATGAGTAGTCTTACTCAGCAATTCAAGTACTTGTCGTTTATTCTAAAATACATCAATCGTATACAACCTTATTTTCATAAATACTCAGATGAAATAGAAAGCAGTCTAGAGTCTTCTATTCCTTTTCCGATTATTAGGATCTGGGTTGTCTTACTCGATTATCCGAGTATTCGTCATCCGTCCAAAACACCTTAACTATTAACAAATCTTTCCTATAATTAAGGATGAAAAAGAAAGTGGTCTAGAGTCTTCTATTCCCTTTCCCGACTGTTAGGATACGAGTTGTCTTACTCGACTATCCGAGTAATCGTCATCCAACCAAAAACATCCCAACCAATCAAAAACACCTAACATATTAATCCAACTTATCACCCTCGTGTGACCAAAACTATTTTTAGAGAGAACACCATTTAATCCTTGCTAATGCGCATAACAAACAAATGCTTTAGCCTCCGCCGAGAGTAGACAAGCCAACGTTTAGCCTATAGAATGCGATCTAAACAGTTGTTCACTAAAAAACACCAACCAACCATAGTTCCTCGAACTACGAATGCTCTGATTTCCTTATTATACCATAAGGATGCGTAGGCAGGAGATTACTGTATCTTCGCGAGCACACTAATAAAAAACATCCCCTTTCCCTTTTTGAGGTTTTCATCCATTTCTATTTTCAATATATTTATAACCCAAAGATAACAAACAAACATAAATTAACACTCAAAACGCAAATTAGAACTAAAAGGTTCCCGTTGAGTACAACGGACGTAAGGAATGCTAATACCTTCCCCTTGTGTAATCAACTCCCGAACCGAATATGGTTGCGACGACCATTATTCTATTTTTCAAAGGTTTTATCGATATTTTCCTATCCCTTCATGGGGACAAATAAGGTTCAGTGGCGACTCTATTCGAACACAAATTTTTTCGCGACCATCGCGAGGAATCGTATTTTTCGAGATGTGACATAGTGATCATTGAGACTCATATATAATGCTTTGAGACATTTTTGGGTCAATCCATGGTTGTGCTTTTAGTCATGAGGGTCTCAAACCCTAGATATGGACTTGATAGATCAATGAGGATCATGTCCTGCCTACAAAAAGAGTTAGGCAAATAAAAAGGCATATTTTTTGGATTTTGGTTATGTAGCGGTGTATTCGTCGCCATATGATTTATTGGTTAAACCATAAGCAAAGTATACAATGAATTCGAGTCGCCACCGCACTTTTATTTATCCTAAGGACTGGTTAAAAAGCGAACAAAACCTAAGAAGTTTTACACGTAGAAAACTAATGAAAAGATCAGAGAGTTTGGGTAAGGGGTAAATTACGCAATGGGAAGGTGTTAGGCACCCATCACGTCCTAGGTACTCCTAGGGAGCCCTTTTCACACTTGTTGTATAAGAAATGTTTATTTGTTTTGACATATTGTGCAAACATGAGTGGGATGATGAGAAAAGAATATACAAGTTAGTTATTTTTGTGTTCGAACGGATGAACCCGTTGCCTACGTACCTTCCATCAAAGGTAAGGATCATAACGCCGTAGTTCGGCTAAAAGATTTCCAAAAATTAGTGAGTTCAATTTTAAAACACAAGCACTAAGGCTCTTCATTACCAATGGGAGAAAACTCAGCCAACATCAACAATCCACCATGCGAGTACGGCTTCAACATACTAGTGAGGGGTTAACCCTATAATAAGTATGGAAGACTCACAATCAACTCACTAAGGATAAGGTAAGATTTACATCAACCGCTATGGTAATTAAAACCTAAGGCTAATGCATGAAAACATATTAACAATGGACAAAGCCAAAACAATTGAATGGGTGAAGTTAATTGATTATGATTATTCACAAAAATATGGTCAAGGTATGATTAAGATTGATTCAAAGAAGTGTTATGAAATGGAGTGTTGAAAAGCCAAGGACTTAAGGT
This sequence comes from Lathyrus oleraceus, assembly GCF_024323335.1. Taxonomy (NCBI): domain Eukaryota; kingdom Viridiplantae; phylum Streptophyta; class Magnoliopsida; order Fabales; family Fabaceae; genus Lathyrus; species Lathyrus oleraceus. Next base: position 291,637,885 of record NC_066580.1, read on the forward strand.
CCAAGTTTCTAATTTGAAAAAGAGGTGAGAATGTTTGCACAACAAGTCAAAGTTTTTGAAAACAAAGTGTGAAAAGGTTTAGGACAAAGATGGTATGGATGATGGAATGTAAAGCTTCTTATAAAGGTTCACCTCTTGAAATCATATAGAGGATGATTCAAGTGTGTCCTTAGGAATGAGGCAACAATGCAAGTAAAAATAAAGCAAGGTGATACCGGATGCCATCAATGGGCTTATACCAATCTCACAAAAGCAAAAGCGGATGTCGGATACCAACAATTGGGTTTACACCAACCTCCTAAAGTAAAACAGAACTTGGAAGTCGGATGCCAATCTATCTGGGCTTAAACCAACCTCCAAAGTATGGTCATAGGAATACAAATGCCACATCACAGGGACTTACAATTGCATCCTCTCATACAACAAACAAGAGCAAAGAAGATATGAGTGACCAATGAGGTCTTACACTCTATCCTTTCATATCATGGGATCAAAAGCCAATCAACATGGACTTACAATTGTCCTCAATGGGAAAACAAACATAGATCACAAGGATATGCAATAATGATCATACAAGAATTAACAATCAATAATGATGAATGCACAATGGCAAGTAAGCAATCATGTTCAAATGAATCAAATAATCAATCAAACAAGTTCAAGTAGAACACACTATAACCACACAATTTAGGCTCAATCAAAGGTTGGACTTTAAAAAGTCCACTGGAATAGGTGAATGACGCTCTTAACCTTGCCATTGAGGGGCTAAGGTGAAGCAGATGAAAGGATATGAGGGGTGTGCCTCATCACTCTTATCCCTGGTCAGAGAGAGTATTGAATATCAGAAGGTGTGGGAGTTCAGAAAGATGGAACTCTCTCCACAAATTAGACTCGATAGATCTTGGGTATTTACTAACTATGCATCAACACAAGTAGTGTGAGCAAGGTGAGTGACTCACAGAATAGTAGGAGATAGGTTGCATATCTCTTTTCTACCAATTGCCTCAAATGAGGACTTTTCCTGCTTAGGACAAACATAAACAATCACAAACATCGTCTCTTAAGGAGGACTTCAGACAGTTGCCTGGCTAAATAACAAGCCAGGTCTTCCAGACTACATGGAGACAAGAGAGTCTACCTCAATGCAAATTCTATACAAGCAAAGCAATGCAAGCTCTCAAAAGAACTGAGCAACTAAAGGGTACCTGAAATCAATCAAATATAATCAACATCCCAATCATTAACTCAAAACAACAACATAAGGATCAGCAAACAATGTACAATCAAACAATAATGTGCATATCACAAAGCTCAAGTGAACCAAGCACCCTACAAAACAAAACAAGTGAGTTCACAATAATCAAATGAAACAATCAACTTGCATTAATTCCTTTTAAGCACTTTGCTTCTTAACCTGAAAAGTCAAAGTCAAACTCAAACATGAGTAACAAGACCACTAGGACAAGCCTAGGGTCCAAAGGATGGAAAAAATGTAAAACAACAAGTGAAACATAACCAAAACCAAGGTAATCAATTAAGAAGAAGGACAAATTGGTCTCACATCCAAACTATGCACTAATTTCATTTTATGCACAATTTAACTCAAAGTAAGCAAGTATGAACCACAAATGAGTAAACAGAATGATTACATCCAAACAAATATCAAAACAGCTCAATAAATTCCACAAACATTCTATTCTAAACAGGACACATTCAATGAGCTGCATGTCAATTTTCATGAAATTTGGACTAGTGGAAGTGGGGAAATTAAATTCAACATGTCATGGCATGCAAAAATCAACCTAAACTAGGTCACAAAACAAGTGTCAACTTCAATCAATTGTAAAACAGTGAGATCAAATGGGAAATGAGTGGGACCAAAGCAAAATTAAAGCTAAACATGTTAGGAAACACTCCACCAATTTTCATATTCATAGGATAAGGGATGAGTATTTAACAAGACATGTAAGTTTGCTACTCAAGAAACAATCCAAAAATGCTAAACAGCAATAAAAAATGTCAATCAATTAGAAAATGGATCAATTAAATCCACAAAAAATCATGGTGAAACCTAACATATAAAAGTAATCTCATGCAAAAAAACAGAGCCATAGGCCTAGTGAAAGCATGGAAAATTAAATAATGAACACAGCATAGCATAGTGTGACACATATTGTCAAACTCAAAAAGATTATGTCATATCTATCAATCCAGAGATCAAAAAATTACAAATTATATACCAAAATCTCCAGGCATGAGTCAAGAATCATCATATGAAATTTCATTCAATTTGGATAATGCATGGTTATTTTATGATTAAAATGGTAAAACATATGAATATAGCACACATGTCAAAAATCATTAAGCCAATCCAAAATTTCACCAGGCACAACTTGAGTTACTATGCCTAAAAAAAACTAGATTAAATTTGGGATCTAACAAAAAAATTCCCACCTAATTTGGACTAAAATTGAATTTTATATGATTTTTGTAAGATTTGTTAATTTATTGAAATGTTTATTTAATGAATTAAATGAATTAATTTACACGGATGGCATTGTTGTAATTAACCCCAGCCATTGCCAAAACGACGCCGCATCAATTTAATGTGCTGGCGCTTTGTGGTTCGTCAATTCGCGCGACAAACATGATTTTGAATGGAAACAGGCCAAAGCAAGATCTGGCACGCGAAATTGAAAGAAAATCCAGGCTACAAACGCGTTCTTCAAGTTCGTCATCTGCAGAATTTGTTTTGAGCAATTCTCAACCAAATCGAACAAATCATATACCGTTCTCTCCGTCTCTCAGCGTGGATCAAGGATATGGCCACGATTTTGTCCAAGGGTTAACGTACAAAGAGATACGATCGAAAGAAGTTTTGTCATACAAACTTTAATCTATGATATCTTGATGAATAATGGACAAAATCACGCGATTCAAGCATCAGATTACTCTATGTTGCACACTCTACCTAAGCCACATGTTAATTGCAACAATTAAAGACTTCGAAAGTTCACCTTATGGTTGTGCAACTCACGATTCAGTGCTTGTTTCGTTCCAATTCGTGAAAACAGATGCAGTAGCTTGATTATGAAGGAGATTGGTGAAGAAATTTCAGCTCACACATGCATGAATCAGTGGGAATTTGCAACTGCCATTGGCATTCAAGATTTGGCCAGTTGGTTTTCAGCTCGATTTCCACCTCCAAATGCTTCAACAAAAATTCAATATCACCTGCACATGAAGAATCCACAAAGAAATCGCATAGAGGATCAAAGATTCTTGAGAAAATTGGAAAAAAGTGAATGTGAAAAGTGTGGAAACTTGAGAGAATTTTGTGAGATTTTGGCTTTGATCTGAAAAAGTGATTATCCTCTCCTGCAATTCTGTTAGAATTAAGGCTTTATACTTCATGTTAATCCAAGCTTAATCATGATTAGCACCATTTTGATGATTAGTGAAATGTGCACACTTAAGCATTTTGGCCTTTTTGCCCTTGGATGGCTTGAAGCAATGTAACAGTGATTTTCCACCTTGAGCAAGTCATAAAATGCATTTGGAAGCTATTGGAATTGGTCCCATGTCAAAATTCTTTGTACTTCGAAATTTGGACCTTTTTGCCCTTGGCTTTTTAATTGGTACACATGAAAAATGACCTTTTTATGTGAAGGCTTTTGGCAAAATGTGATGATGGATTTGGATAGTACACATCAAATGTGGTTTTCTCAAAGAAGAACCATCCAATTTGGCCATTCCATGTGAAAGTTATGCCACTTTGAATTTAGGCATTTTCTGAAAATGATTGGACCATAACTTGCCAACCACACATGGGAATTAAGTGTTCTTGGCCTTTTTGGGAAGGCAAGAACAAGATCTTCAACTTTCATGTTGGGCAAATTTTGATTTGAAGCTTGGTTCATGATGTAATTTTGAGGAGCATAACTTTCCATTTTTGGCAGGTGAAAATTACAGGTCATTTCCATTTTGGGAAACTTTTTGTCTGACTTCAAATCCTTGAACCTTGATCTTTGAAATGCCAAATGAAGCTTATATGGACATGAATGAGACATTTCCAACCATCTCACACCTTCCAAACCCTGATTAAATGCACAGTTGACCACAGTTGACCACAATTGACTTTTCTAGGGTTTTGGTTGACTGGGCCATGTTCTGATGAATTCCAAGCCTCTTTCACATGAGATCTTGATTCCAAATGATGTCACAACTTATATGAACTCTTAATGAATGATCATGGTGCCCAAATTCTGCAAGAATGGTCACCATCCAATGCTCAATGCCTGATTTTATCTGTTTTGACCTAGTTGCTTCATCTGCAAGAAACATGGTTAGATGACAATATTTTTGTACTTTTGGTCAGTAAACATATGAAAAGCAATGATATACAAATGCAGTACATGCTTGGTGATCAAGAACCACACTCACAAAACGCACCCACTAGGAGGCAAACAAAGGTGCACAATGATCCTTGAGGCAATAATATGATATGATATGATGCCTTGAGGCCATGAGGGATCTTAGGGCAAAAATTGGGGTCTTACAGATGCCCCTATTTAAGGTCATTCTAGCCGGAGAAATGAAGTTTAGAAATCTTCATCTCGACGCGGTAGAATGGGCTTAAATAACAGTAATGAGACAAATTTCGGTCCCTAAGAGACCTCATGATGCATATGTATGCATGCAAAAGACACAAACTCTGTGGGGATAATGATTCACACAGAAGAAAAGACGATCCATCGGAGTAATACACTCACCAGGAATAGAGACTCTAACAAGACTCTCATGGGGATTCTTATTGGGGATAATAAAAGAAAAAGAATGCGTGAGCAGGACACGACTTCGAGCTGGGGAAAACAAAACTGACATAACATGCGCAAGGCACGACTCTGATTAGGATAACAGAAATCAGACTGGAGACCTCACTTGGGAAGTAAAGGACTCGAACTGGGGAGAGAAGCAATTCCAAAGGAAACACAATCCTATTAGAATGACTCAAGCTGACCCATAAAATGCACGTACTGGGGGTAACGCCAATACAGCAACACAAATAGCAACACAACCCCGCTGGGGAAATCTAGAAAAAGACTTTCCAGGGGAAACCAAGGATGAGATGTTACCGGTATAAGGGCAACAAACTCAGGAAGAATGAATATCTAAGACCGGTATAAGGGTGAGAGATATCAATCAATCCAAACATCTGAGACGGATCTGAAAAAGGTACATCAACTCAGGGAAATCTGACTCCACAGGGGACCAAGGTCATAATAGGGAGCAGACAGGAAGGAACACCAAGGATACCGAGGTATATAATAGGTGACCGACCGAAATGTGAATTGGTATATATGCCAAGACACTCATCATCCTGAAGAAAAGCTAGAAAAGCAGACTTATTTATAGGATGGATATTCAATTCCACAAGGAATATGAATCTTACTCTGCGGAGAAAACAATCAACAGATTGACCCAAGGAGTGCATGAGACATATTATTCATTACCGGCAGACCGTGAATAATATACTCGAAAAGGAAGAGACACCAGAGATACCGGAGTATATAATAGGTGACTAACCAAAGACGTGAATTGGTATATATGCCAAAACACACATCATCCGAAGGGAGGGCTTGAAAAAGCAAATCGACTTACAGGATGAACATTCGAATCCACAATAGGAAAACGAATCTTACTCAACTGGGGACACAAACCCAAAGAGTGCATGAGATATAATATCCATTACCGTCAGAACGTGGATAGAATACTCGCATGAGATATATTATCTATTACCGGCAGACCGTAGATAATACACCCGCATGGTAAGAAACACCAGGGATACCGAAGTGTATAATAGGTGATCTACCGAAAACGTGGATTGGTATATATGCCAAACACTCATCATCCAAAACACAAACTGGTTAAAGGATGGATATTCGATTCTACAAAGAATACGAATCTTACTCTATTGGGGAAGGTCAACAAAGGATTCCAACCAAAGAGTGGAAGAGACATATTATTCATTACCGGCAGACCGTGAATAATATACTCGAAAGGAAAAGACACCAGAGATACCGAAGTATATAATAGGTGACTAACCAAAGAGAGAGACAATCGATACCAAGCATCCGGGTAAACGAAAGACAACTCAAAGGGATAAATTGCAAGCATCCGACAATTATCCAAACAACAAATATTCGATTCCGCAAAGGGAATAACGAATCTTACTCAACTAGGGAAACACAAAAAGGCTTCGACTGAAGAGCGCATGAGATATAATATCCATTACCGTCAGAACGTGGATAACATACTCACATGGAAGACTATCCACAACCGGTATAAGGGTTAACAAAGGATAAATCGACCGAAACAGAAAGGCATCGGGATACCAACCAGGCATATAATGATGACCAATCAAAAGGAGCAACAATCATTACCAAGCAAACGGGTAAATGAAAGGCGATCCACTGAGGATGAATTGCAAGCATCCGGCAATTATCCACAGGGACTGGCTGGGGGTACATTGATAAACAATCAATGATCCGGGGAACAAATCACTAGCAAACAGTGAAAAGACCCACTGGAGACTTCAAAAGGGATAACATTGCGAGCATACGGCAATGATCCAGAAGATAACTTGCTGGGGACAAATTTCTAGCAACCGGCAATTATCCAAAAGCAAGGAGGAATATCAATCATCGAACAACGAATGAAGATAACTACAAAGAGTAACCGTCATCGGTTAAGATGAACAACAAGGTTAACTCTGCAAAAGGGAGAAATTAGGGTTTACAACTACCGAATATGGGGTAGAATACCAAAAATCTGGCTGAGGAAACAAAAGGTTAACACTACCGACTACTGGGTAGAAACCAAAGACTCAGCTGGGATAAAATTGCTAGCAACCGGCAATTATCCACTCGTACCATAAGGCACAAACTCCGATGGGGAGAACAAAACAACATGGGATTTACAACTACCGAATACGGGGTAGAAGACCACAAACTCCACTGGGGATAGGATGAATGAAGGCCAAATACTGAGCACTTATTCAACTTATACCACCGGGAAACACAAACTTTGTTGGGGATAAAAACCACAACAACAGAAAATCCACCATCAACCAGAACGAACCACAAAGGTTACCTCTGCTAGGGGAAAAGAGATAGGACTTACAACTACCGAATACGGGGTAGTAGCCATACTCTGGTGGGAATAACCACAAATTAGGGTTTACATCTACCGAATACTAGGTAGAGAACCATCAACTCCGCGTGGGGATAGAACGAATCACAAATCTGCACGGGAAACAAAATAGGGTTTATAACAAACCACAAACTGCCGGAGAGCAGGCAAACAGGATTTACGACTACCGACTAATGGGTAGAAGACCAACAACTCTTGTTTAGGAATAAAAGGTATATAACCACCAATTCCACCAAAAGCAAGGAACATAGGACTTACAACTACCGGTTACTGGGTATAGGCCCAGAAAATTCCGCTGGGGATAAATGAATTGATGTCGGTTACTGGGCAAACCATTCATTTTTTCCACAGGGAAGCACAAGAAACAGCTGACAAAACGCCGATTCGGGATTGATCCGAAGAGACAGACTGAATCAAAACACGCCCTATGAGGATATAACTCAATAGGAAAACCCATCCCAATATATGTGTTGGGAGGAAACGGAAGAAACCGTCATCCACGAGGACAATCTCAGTGGGGAACTGCAGAAGGAAAAATACAGACACTTTCTGCTTATGGGGCTGACTCTATATGGAGAGATTTAAACACCCGACATCTGCTTGGGAAGATCTATAGAGAGATCTATATCACCCATAGCAGGAGACAACAAACAAAAGATATATGACAAAAATGCAACATGAATATCTGAATGTTTTATGAATATGCATGAATATGCGTGATTTATGTTTGATGAATGCTGACAAAACAGACATATCTAACACAACCAGGCCCAGGAATCAAACGCCCGGTACTATACTTCCAGGGAAAAACCAACTGGAAAGCCAATCTGCTAGAGATCCACATGCTGTAAAGCAAAGATCTGCGGGTACTACAGGGGATCAGGAGAATCCTGAGGATATCTGCAGGGGATCAGTATCAACCGAGAAACAAGAGTTCATGGCTCAACCAAGAACTGCTGCAAAAGCAACTCCAAACAGCTCCGGGGAACAACCCACTGCAGGAGAATCATCTAAGTAGAATCTGACTGCACAAGCAACTCTACTGGGGAAAGGCTATCAGCTACCCTCTTGGGGAACAACCCACTGAAGGAGAAAGCACCACACAAGTAGATTCCGCAACAAGCCACTCTACTCGGGGAGAACATACATCTGACGGATCACACAAGTAGATTCTGCAAATAGCCACTCTACTGAGGATCAAAAGTAATAAGGAAATCATTCCAATCTTTGGGATGCTAGAGCCACCAACCGAACTGTATTGGGGATTGAGATAGCTTTCAACAGGCATAAACTGCCACAACAACCATTCTGCAGACTAAGCTGGGAGACATGGAAAGCAACCAGGCTGAGGAGAGACACAACAACTCCGCTGGCAACTGCTCTGGAGAGACTACTGCTGGAGAAGAAAACGAAGTCTTCAACAACATCTCTGCTCGCGACTATACTGGGGGCCAACCCCACCAACAGCTCTGCTTGCGACAATGCTGAGGAAAGCGGTAAGGTACCGGGATATCAATCCACCAACCACTGAATCTACCATAATGAGAACAACCATGCTAGGGAGATTACTGCTGGTGAAGCTGAGTCTTCAACAACATCCTCTGCTTGGGGAGCAACCCCAACAACAAAGCGGGAGAAAGAGGATACAATCAAATGCCAGGAATACGAACCAAGGTCTTACCTGTTGGGAATCATACCACCCTCGGGAGAGCACTGAGAAATTCCTGAGTATCCTTTTGTCATCGTGAATATTCACTTTGTTTAAAACAACAATTTTAAAAATTTTATTTGTTTAAAACAATGACATTTTATCAATTAAAACATGCAAAACCTTTGTTGGATTGAAACAAATTAGAGTGCAAATAATTGGATAAAGCTCAAATTTATTTGATGGAATGGTAGCCTGCAAATGGCAAGGCTCCATAGATCTGTACAAATTTGAAATCAGTGATATATATTGGAAGAGGGATACATTGAACATAATGATCCTTTCTCTACCAATTCGAATCTCGATGTATTCGAAGCTTCAGTTGGCGACGAATCGAGAATCTTCTGACGAAAAGACGGCTGCGGAACAGAAAGTCTTGTCAGGATGCAGTTACTTGCCAAATCCCTAATTTTTGCCTAGATTGCCCCAGGGTGAGGTACTCAATCTAGCGGGATGCAAATATACTCTTTGTTTTCCAAGTCTCTAATTTTTGCCTGGATTACCCTTGCGGGTTCTCCACCGAGACGCTCATTTTTGCCTAAGCCGCCCTTTCGGGTTTTCAACTTAGCGAGCCATTTTGTTTTTTCATTTGCATATACTTTTTTTTCTAGGCAAAGTATTTCTTGACTGCATCTGAATTCACAGGACGAGTGAAATCCTCCCCATCCATTGTTGTAAGCATCAAAGCTCCGCCTGAAAAGGCTCTCTTAACAACATATGGACCCTCGTAGTTTGGAGTCCACTTGCCCCTGGAATCGGGCATGAAAGACAAGACTTTCTTGAGCACGAGGTCACCTTCTCGGAACACACGAGGCTTGACTTTCTTATCGAATGCTTTCTTCATTCTCTGTTGATATAACTGACCATGACACATGGCAGTCAATCGCTTCTCTTCAATCAAATTCAGCTGGTCATAACGACTTTGAACCCATTCAGCATCAGTCAACTTGGCTTCCATCAAGACTCTCATTGATGGGATCTCCACCTCTACTGGGAGCACAGCCTCCATGCCGTAAACAAGAGAAAAAGGGGTTGCCCCTGTTGAAGTGCGTACAGATGTACGATATCCATGCAAAGCAAATGGCAGCATCTCATGCCAATCTTTGTACGTGACAGTCATCTTCTGGATAATCTTCTTGATATTCTTATTAGCAGCTTCAACAGCCCCATTCATCTTAGGTCTGTAGGGAGAGGAATTATGGTGTGCAATCTTGAATTCAGCGCACAACTAATCCATCATCTTATTATTCAGATTAGACCCATTATCAGTAATGATATTATCTGGCACACCATAACGGCAAATCAGCTGGTTCTTGATAAACTTCACAACCACCTGTCTGGTCACGTTCGCATACGAAGCGGCTTCAACCCATTTGGTGAAGTAGTCAATTGCTACGAGAATAAACCTGTGTCCGTTGGACGCTTTTGGCTCAATCATGCCAATCATGTCGATTCCCCACATAGAGAAAGGCCATGGTGATGAAATCACATTCAGAAGTGTCGGAGGGATATGAATCTTATCCGCGTAAATTTGACACTTGTGACATTTCTTCACATATTTGCAGCAGTCAGACTCCATTGTCAGCCAATAGTAGCCTGCTCTCAGCATCTTCTTAGCCATGGCATGTCCATTGGAATGAGTACCAAATGAACCCTCATGGACCTCAGTCATCAACAGGTTTGCTTCGTGTCTATCCACACATCTGAGCAAAACCATGTCAAAATTTCTTTTATACAGCACTTCACCACTGAGGTAGAAACTGCCTGACAACCTTCTCAAAGTTTTCCTATCTTTCACAGACGCCCCAGGCGGGTATACCTGGTTCTGGATGAAATTCTTGATATCAAAATACCAAGGCTTGTCATCATTTACTTCTTCAATTGCAAATATGTGAGCTGGTCTATCCAAGCGCATCACGGCAATATTGGGGACTTCATTCCAATACTTCACAACAATCATGAAGGCGAGCGTAGCAAGAGCATCTGCCATCCGATTATCCTCTCGAGGAATATGATGAAAGTCAACTTCTGTAAAGAATGTTGAAATCCTTCTTGCATAATCTCTGTACGGGATGAGACCAGGTTGATTCGTCTCCCATTCTCCCTTGATCTGATTAACAACCAGGGCCGAATCACCATACACATCAAGATGTTTGATTCTCAAATCAATACATTCTTCAAGTCCCATAATACAGGCCTCATACTCTGCCATATTATTCGTGCATTTGAAAGTTAGCCTTGCTGTGAGCGGAATATGTGTGCCATGAGGAGTAATGATCACTGCCCCAATTCCATTTCCGTATTGATTTACAGCGCCATCAAACACCATCGTCCATCTGGAACCAGGTTCTGGACCTTCATCAAGTGTAGGCTCATCACAATCTTTCATTTTCAAATACAGAATCTCCTCATCAGGGAAGTCATACTAAACTGACTGACGATCTTCAATCGGCTGGTGCGCTAGATGGTCAGCCAAGATACTACCTTTGATAGCCTTCTAAGCTCGATACTCAATATCATACTCAGACAACAACATCTGCCAACGGGCAATCCTCCCAGTTAAAGCAGGCTTCTCGAAGATATACTTGATTGGATCCATTCTGGATATCAACCAAGTTGTATGATTTATCATGTACTGGCGCAAACGCTTAGCAGCCCAAGCTAAAGCACATCACGTCTTCTCAAGCATGGAGTACCGAGACTCACAATCAGTAAACTTCTTACTGAGGTAGTATATAGCAGATTCTTTCTTCCCTGATTCATCTTGTTGACCGAGTACACAACCCATCGAGTCTTCAAGAACTGTTAAATACATGATCAGAGGTCTTCCTTCCACAGGCGGAGACAAAATCGGAGGTTCGGACAGATACTCTTTGATACTGTCGAAAGCTTTCTGGCAATCTTCGGTCCAATCATGAGACTGATCTTTCCGGAGGAGCTTGAATATCGGCACACATGTGGCAGTCATGTGGGATATAAATCTGGAAATGTAATTCAAGCGGCCAAGAAAACCTCGGACTTGCTTCTCAGTTTTGGGTGCAGGCATCTCTTGTATTGCTTTGACCTTTGCAGGATCAACTTCAATACCTCTCTCGCTGACTATGAAACCCAACAACTTACCGGAACGGACTCCAAATGTACATTTGTTCGGATTCAGGCGAAGTCTAAACTTCCTCAGACGCTGAAAAAGCTTCAACAAATGCTCAACATGCTCAACTTCCGTTCGAGACTTAGCAATCATATCATCAACATAGACCTCTATCTCCTTGTGCATCATATCATGAAACAAGGTAGTCATAGCTCGTTGATACGTGGCTCCGGCGTTCTTCAGACCGAAGGGCATCACTCGATAACAGAATGTTCCCCAAGGTGTGATGAATGTTGTCTTCTCCATATCTTCGGGTGCCATTTTGATTTGATTATATCCGGAAAATCCGTCCATGAAGGAAAAGACTTTGAATTTAGCTGTATTATCTACCAACATATCAATGTGTGGTAGAGGGAAATCATCTTTCGGACTATCTTTATTCAAATCTCTATAGTCAACGCACATACGGACTTTTCCGTCCTTCTTAGGAACAGGCACAATATTGGCCACCCATTGAGGATATGTAGAAGTCACCAGAAACCCCGCATCAATTTGCTTCTGAACTTCCTCTTTAATCTTCACTGCCATATCTGGATGAGTTCTTCTGAGCTTCTGCTTCACTGGCACGCACTCAGGCTTCAAAGGCAGGAAATGTTGCACAATATCTGTATCTAAACCCGGCATGTCTTCATATGACCAAGCAAAGATATCTGAATATTCTCGTAGCAATTCAATCAAATCCTTCTTGACAGACTCTTCAAGAAGTGCCCCAATCTTCACCATACGAACACAATCCTCAGACCCCAAGTTGACTGTTTCCAAATCTTCAAGGTGCGGCTGAATGATCTTCTTCTCGTGCTCAAGGAGATGGGTAATCTCATCAGGAATTCCTTCAACATCATCTTCCTCTGCCTCGAATACAGGGGATTCAAAATTGGGAGATGGCGTTGGATCATTATGTTCAATGGGTTTTAGAATCAACCTGCATAATGATTTTGGTTAATGAAAAACTTTTAGAATTTAAACAAGCAAATCATTATGCAGATGAAAAATGTTTGCTTTTATTCTTGTTTTTGTGGGTTTTTTGTGATCACTGATTTCATGCAAAAAGCGAAAAGTGAAAACAAAAGGAAAAACAAATATTTAACAATGCATTAATTGAATGAAAACATCATTGTATATATGCTGCCAACAATGTCATCACTTCTCCTTTTGGCATGGGAGAAGGGTTTTAAACAAAGTGAACAATTACTCTGATCTATGGACGACTGTAGGAACATCTACAGCGACCCAATTGTGGCAGACACCACCAGGTATGACAAAATTGTTCAAATCTTCTGCATCCTCTTCCAAGATAGCAGCAGCTTCCTCTTCAGGTTGATCGTCATGGATGAATTCTCCACTTGTGAACAGACCTTGCTCATTATACGCCCCAGAACAGTAGCCAATGCCAGCCCGGGATCTATTGTCTTCTAGCTCGATCACCTTCCCTAAACCAGCAACTGCACCACATTCAATGGCCAGCTTTGCATCACGGTAGGAAGCAAATGATGGAGACTTCTTCTCAATCGGTTCATCAATAGATAAAGCTTGGAACGGAGTTCCAACTTCATCCTCTGCGTCAATATATGAGAAGGAAGACAGGTGGCTAACCAGGAGAGCCCTTTCTCCCCCTACCACGACCAGTTTCTTGTTTTTCACAAATTTCAGCTTCTGGTGTAGGGTGGATGTCACGACGCCAGCCTCGTGAATCCATGGTCTGCCTAAGAGACAACTATAAGATGGGTGGATGTCCATTACCTGGAAGGTAACCTGGAAATCACTTGGTCCGATTTTGATAGGGAGATCAACTTTCCCAATCACGGTCTTGCGCGACCCATCAAAAGCCTTCATAACAACCCCACTCTGCCTCATAGGAGGACCCTGATATGACAATCTGGAGAGTGTGGATTTTGGCAATACATTTAATGATGATCCAGTGTCCACCAACACGTTGGACATAGCATCAGATTTGCAGTTCAGAGATATGTGTAGAGCCATGTTGTGGTCTCTTCCCTCCTCAGGGAGATCAACGTCACTAAAACTCAAAGTGTTGCAAGCAGTGATGTTGGCAACTATACTGTCAAACTGCTCAATCGTGACGTCGTGATCAACATACGCCAGACCCAATACCTTCTGCAGAGCCTCCCTATGGGGTTCTGAATCCATCAGTAAGGATAGTATGGAGATCTTGGATGGCGTTTGTAGAAGCTGGTCTACAACATTATACTCGCTCTTCTTGATGAGCCTCAGCATCTCATCAGATTCTTCATTCATAATGCCACTCGGGCCAACAGAAGAAGTGGGAGTCTTTTGTATGGAGGAGGGTCTGGCAACATCAAGTGCCGGATTCTGAATATTAACGGCGGTCCCAATCGGACGCTCAGCAGATTCAGAAGCAACATGGGCTTTAGCAGGTGCAGAGAAAACACGACCACTCCGGGTCAGTCCGCTTACATCAGCGATGTTGGTTACAGCAGTTGAGGGCAAAGGCACTTCGACCCCATCTTGCACAGCAACAGGGTTGTATCTGAACGGTATAGCTTTATCAGAAGAATAAGGCACGGGGCCTGCAGGTTTAATTACCAAGGAGGGAGAAGCCTTCGGCTTGCTGCTATCGTAGCGAATAACAACAGGCTCGGGTAACTTGAACACGGGGGATATAACATTCACCTCCGGTTCGTCCTCATCGACATTGCGATTCTGCAGAATCTCAATGGTTCCTTCGTCAAGCAATTCTTGCAACTCTCTGCGGACCTGGTTGCAACCCAAGCGGTTCACCGAACAGATGCGGCATTTGTCGTGGTCATGCTCCATGTGGCTGTACTGACACAGCAACCGATGTAATTCCACCAACGACTGTCGAATATGACTTACATATTTGACCTTATATTTCCCAGGGCATCCCTGGACCATGTTCACAGACTTCCCATGCGAAGGCAATGGGTTCTTAGTGACATTTGGGCCTGAATCTTCGAAGCTCAAAATTCCACATCTCATAAGGTCTTGAACCTTAGTCTTGAGTGGATAACAGTTTTCAATATTATGGCCCGGAGCTCCGGAGTGATACACACAGTGCTGATCTGGTTTATACCACCATTGTGGATTTGCAGGAATAGCAGGAGGATCCCTGGGAGTTACCAATTTCCTCTCCACCAGGGAGGGATAAAGCTCTGCGTATGACATTGGGATAGGATCGAAGCTGATCTTTTTCCGGTCATAACTCATGTTGGCCTCATTGGTTGTGCTCCCACGAGGCTGGTAAGCCTGTTGCTGTGGGCGTTGCTGTTGCTGATATTGAGGCTGCTGATACTGCTGTTGTTGGTATTGCTGAGAGTTGTCTTTGAAAACAGGCGCGATATGGGCCACCTGATGCTGATGACCGGCACGGCGTGCGGGTTTCCTTTGAACAGGAGGTTTCCTTGATTTATGGGATTGCACAGCATGTGCTTCCCCATCCTTCTTCTTAGCAAATGAGCCATACCTCTTGCTAGAAGAGCCTTCATCTTTTGCCAAACGTTCTTCACGGACACCCTCTTCGAGTCTCATCCCCATATTCACCATTTCGGTGAAGTCTGAGGGAGCACTAGCGACCATTCGCTCATAATAAAATGAGCTAAGAGTTTTCAGGAAAATCTTAGTCATTTCTTTCTCCTCGAGTGGTGGGGTAATTTGAGCAGCAAGCTCTCGCCACCTCTGGGCGTACTCTTTGAAAGTTTCTTTATCCTTCTGCGACATAGACCTGAGTTGATCTCTGTCAGGCGCCATATCGACGTTATATTTATACTGCTTGACGAAGGCTTCGCCAAGGTCGTTGAAGGATCTGATGTTGGCACTGTCCAGACTCATATACCAACGAAGCGCAGCACCGGACAGGCTGTCCTGGAAGTAGTGGATCAAGAGTTGATCATTGTCGGTCTGTGTAGACATCTTCCTGGCGTACATAACCAGGTGTGCAAGAAGACAGGTGTTCCCTTTGTATTTCTCAAAGTCAGGAACTTTGAATTTAATCGGAATCTTCACTCCGGGAACAAGGCATAATTCGGCAGCAGACTTGCCGAAAAGATCTTTACCTCTGCGGGTCTTCAATTCCTTCCTCAGCTCAAGGAGTTGGTCGTTCATAGCTTCCATCTTCTCATTGACATCCGGGCCCTCAGACGGCTCAGAATGATAGATGGTATCTTCAACCCTCGGCATAGTATGCACGACTGGAGGAGCAGCAACAGGGACCGGGCTAGATGCCGGCATGTGAGCAAAGGTTGGAGCAGGAATATCCGGCATGAAACCCGGAGGCATACCCCAAGGGGACCCGGCTGGCATGGCGTGAGACCCAAAGTGGGCACTGGCGGCTGGCACAGACGGAGCCACGATCTCTGAAATAGCTGTCCTCTGAATTGGAGTTGCGGGCGGTTGAGCAGGCTGATTCTGAGCAGCAAGAAGTTGCTCCATCAAAGCGCCAAGTCTGGCGACCTCTTCCTTCAGTTCTCTGTTCTCTTGCTCTAGCTGATCCATAACTTTGGCAGAATTTGCTCGAGTATAGTACCGGTGAGTCAGCTTGTCTTCAAAATAAATGAAGAACACAGAGTCAGCACAAGAAGACCAGAAACAAGGTACCTGCTTATGCAAAATGATGCATAAAGTGCTTGTGCGTATGCTTTGTTTTATTTTCAAGGAACCCTTAGGGTATTATTTGCAATTTTTTGAATATTTAAGAAATTTAAATTTCATATGGAAAACATCTCATTCAATATATTTTGCAAAGAAGTACAACATTTTTGATTCAATTACAAGGAGAAAAGGAAAATAACATCCTATGGATCCCTATTAGCTCGGGATGCTGGAAGACGAGAAACACACAGCTTCTTGATTTCTCTCTCATAGGCAGCTTCCATATCTGCTTTCTCCTTCGCAAGCCGATCATACTTCCTCTTCCAGAATTTGGAAGACTGGGGAAGCAAAGAAGTCCAAGTGTCATTGGGATCATCAATCACCCGATGCTCAAGGAACTCAATCAGAGCGTCTTTCTCCTTAAGCTGCTGAAGCAATTCCTCTCTTTCACGGATCCAAGCACGTGAAAGGTCTTCTTCTCTCAACTCCTCTACACGTTGGGTAGGGAGGGTTGAAGGCCCAGCCACATCCAACGGTGTAGGTCTTGGATGGTCATATGGCATCAAGTAAGTGGCAGCTCTCTGTCTGACCCAGGAAGTATAAGGCTCCAAAGCAATGCAATTCTTCGGACCTAGCTCATTCCTACTCTTCTTGCAGATCTTGCGCCAAGCACGGATAAATCTGGCTTTCAGGCCTTGGGGATCTTTACCCTCCTGAAAGAATACACCTTCTAACAGAATGTTATGGGGTTTATCCTTTAGGGGGAACCCAAGCTGACGACGTGCGAGAATGGGATTGTAGCTGATCCCACCACATGTACCAAGAAGAGGCACATTAGGGAATTCGCCACAATAATCAATGATCTGGACGGTATCATACACGCGATCATACCAAGAGATATCATCATTAGTGAGAGACATGAGTCTCTGAGACCACCGTAGACATCCCTTGTTCTCCTTGAAGGCAAGAGTCTGCGGCAAGTGCGAAATAAACCACTTGTACAGCAAAGGCAGACAGCAAACAATCACTCCTCCACCCTTTGCATTCCTCAGGTGCAAAGAGACATAGGCGTCACCCAACAAAGTCGGAACGGGATTAAGAACTGAGAAGATCCTGATAGCATTCATGTCCACGAATTTGTCGAAGTTGGGAAATAAGACCAACCCATAGATGAGCAAGACAAACAAGGCCTCAAAGGCATCCTCACTCATGGCCTTCCCATAGATGGTAGCTTGAGCGACGAGGAAATCAGAAGGAAGACCCTGAATTCCACCTTTGGTAGTCAGATTAGCTTTAATCAAAGCATCATCGATATGCAACAAATCTGCAATCTCTCGAGCAGTCGGAATACTCTCTAAGCCACTGAACGACACCTGATCCAGAATCGGGATCCCAATAATGTGAGAATACTCCTCCAAAGTAGGCAATAACTGGAAGTCCGGAAAGGAGAAGCAGTGGTACAGCGGATCATAGAACTGAGCTAGAGTACTCATCAATCCCTCATCAACCTGAGTAGTCAACAGAGGTAGAAGCTTCCCATAACGAGCTTTGAAACCCAAGGGATCTAGTACATAAGATGTCAGATTCCTTAACTCCTTCACATCGGGCTGTTTAAAGCTGTACTTCTTTGTATGCCTTTTTGGTCTTTCCATGTCTGAAAATTTTGCAAATAAACCCTTTTAAGTTCCTTGAAATTTTTCTCTTTTTTGATGACATGAAGTGCAGATGAATGCATGAATGCATGAATGCAACAATCACACTCAAGGATCAAACAAGTCACACCAAACAAAGGTCGTGGGAAAGCTCATTGTATCCCTAATATCAATCATCCATTTTGGTGGATTTAGGTTTTCACCTTATCGACACCCAAGTTCCATTGATATTAACGGTACATGAACCGGCTCTAACATCCTTAATATCAATCATCCATTTTGGTAGATTTAGGTTTTACACCTTATCAATACCCAAGTTCCATTGATATTAACAATGTTTGAACGACTCAACCACTAATCAAGGGTTTGCTGAGAGTCACGAGCATGAAGTCTTGGTTAAGAACCACCCAAAGGGAGTGTACTAGGGTTTAAACCTGGCAGACATGTTCTACCAGAGGTTCCCATAATCATCGTCCCATCTCTCGGATATTATCGGAGGAACGAATACTCGTATTCCAAAAAATATTCTCAAGAGAGACTCTTATAAGTGTAGTATCGCGTAACAATCGCATCAGAACTTACATCTGAACGACCTCTGCACTACGTCCTAAAAATAGGCCAAGATGGGTTTGGTAAACTAAGGTCCTTGGCTTCTAAGGCACATGACTGAACGAATAATGCCTAACCACAAATGACTTGTGTGACATTATCAATCCAACATGACCTCCACCAAGTGAATGGACTCGCAAGTCAACTGGCTAAGGAATACTCCACACCAGTCAACAAGACTATGCCATTCTCCTATCCTAAAGTGCACTCGAGTTCGGGTATAGAACTCATCTCACAGAGATCACCAAAGCAAACAGCAATTGTATATCAAGCAATTCAAACATTACAATCAATACAGTTATCCCAAATTGTACAAAAATATGTCAAATAACAAATAACAGTATATCACACAACAAGGGTGAAAAGTAGGCAATACCACCAAGGAACTGTTTCCCCAGCAGAGTCGCCACTTTTCTATAGCGGTGTATTCGTCGCCATATGATTTATTGGTTAAACCATAAGCAAAGTATACAATGAATTCGAGTCGCCACCGCACTTTTATTTATCCTAAGGACTGGTTAAAAAGCGAACAAAAACCTAAGAAGTTTTACACGTAGAAAACTAATGAAAAGATCAGAGAGTCTGGGTAAGGGGTAAATTACGCAATGGGAAGGTGTTAGGCACCCATCACATCCTAGGTACTCCTAGGGAGCCCTTTTCACACTTGTTGTATAAGAAATGTTTATTTGTTTTGACATATTGTGCAAACATGAGTGGGATGATGAGAAAAGAATATACAAGTTAGTTATTTTTGTGTTCGAACGGATGAACCTGTTGCCTACGTACCTTCCATCAAAGGTAAGGATCAAAACGCCGTAGTTCGGCTAAAAGATTTCCAAAAATTAGTGAGTTCAATTTTAAAACACAAGCACTAAGGCTCTTCATTACCAATGGGAGAAAACTCAGCCAACATCAACAATCCACCATGCGAGGACGACTTCAACATACTAGTGAGGGGTTAACCCTATAATAAGTTTGGAAGACTCACAATCAACTCACTAAGGATAAGGTAAGATTTACATCAACCGCTATGGTAATTAAAACCTAAGGCTAATGCATGAAAACATATTAACAATGGACAAAGCCAAAACAATTGAATGGGTGAAGTTAATTGATTATGATTATTCACAAAAATATGGTCAAGGTATGATTAAGATTGATTCAAAGAAGTGTTATGAAATGGAGTGTTGAAAAGCCAAGGACTTAAGGTCCAAGTTTCTAATTTGAAAAAGAGGTGAGAATGTTTGCACAACAAGTCAAAGTTTTTGAAAACAAAGTGTGAAAAGGTTTAGGACAAAGATGGTATGGATGATGGAATGTAAAGCTTCTTATAAAGGTTCACCTCTTGAAATCATATAGAGGATGATTCAAGTGTGTCCTTAGGAATGAGGCAACAATGCAAGTAAAAATAAAGCAAGGTGATACCGGATGCCATCAATGGGCTTATACCAATCTCACAAAAGCAAAAGCGGATGTCGGATACCAACAATTGGGTTTACACCAACCTCCTAAAGTAAAACAGAACTTGGAAGTCGGATGCCAATCTATCTGGGCTTAAACCAACCTCCAAAGTATGCCACTCTTATCCCTGGTCAGAGAGAGTATTGAATATCAGAAGGTGTGGGAGTTCAGAAAGATGGAACTCTCCACAAATTAGACTCGATAGATCTTGGGTATTTACTCACTATGCATCAACACAAGTAGTGTGAGCAAGGTGAGTGACTCACAGAATAGTAGGAGATAGGTTGCATATCTCTTTTCTACCAATTGCCTCAAATGAGGACTTTTCCTGCTTAGGACAAACATAAACAATCACAAACATCGCCTCTTAAGGAGGACTTCAGACAGTTGCCTGGCTAAATAACAAGCCAGGTCTTCCAGACTACATGGAGACAAGAGAGTCTACCTCAATGCAAATGCTATACAAGCAAAGCAATGCAAGTTCTCAAAAGAACTGAGCAACTAAAGGGTACCTGAAATCAATCAAATATAATCAGCATCCCAATCATTAACTCAAAACAACAACATAAGGATCAGCAAACAATGTACAATCAAACAATAATGTGCATATCACAAAGCTCAAGTGAACCAAGCACCCTACAAAACAAAACAAGTGAGTTCACAATAATCAAATGAAACAATCAACTTGCATTAATTCCTTTTAAGCACTTTGCTTCTTAACCTGAAAAGTCAAAGTCAAACTCAAACATGAGTAACAAGACCACTAGGACAAGCCTAGGGTCCAAAGGATGGAAAAAATGTAAAACAGCAAGTGAAACATAACCAAAACCAAGGTAATAAATTAAGAAGAAGGACCAATTGGTCTCACATCCAAACTATGCACTAATTTCATTTTATGCACAATTTAACTCAAAGTAAGCAAGTATGAACCACAAATGAGTAAACAGAATGATTACATCCAAACAAATATCAAAACAGCTCAATAAATTCCACAAAAATTATATTCTAAACAGGACACATTCAATGAGCTGCATGTCAATTTTCATGAAATTTGGACTAGTGGAAGTGGGGAAATTAAATTCAACATGTCATGGCATGCAAAAATCAACCTAAACTAGGTCACAAAACAAGTGTCAACTTCAATCAATTGTAAAACAGTGAGATCAAATGGGAAATAAGTGGGACCAAAGCCAAATTAAAGCTAAACATGTTAGGAAACACTCCACCAATTTTCATATTCATAGGATAAGGGATGAGTATTTAACAAGACATGTAAGTTTGCTACTCAAGAAACAATCCAAAAATGCTAAACAGCAATAAAAAATGTCAATCAATTAGAAAATGGATCAATTAAATCCACAAAAAATCATGGTGAAACCTAACATATAAAAGTCATCTCATGCAAAAAAACAGAGCCATAGGCCTAGTGAAAGCATGGAAAATTAAATCATGAACACAGCATAGCATAGTGTGACACATATTGTCACACTAAAAAAGATTATGTCATATCTATCAATCCAGAGATCAAAAGATTACAAATTATATACCAAAATCTCCAGGCATGAGTCAAGAATCATCATATGAAATTTCATTCAATTTGGATAATGCATGGTTATTTTATGATTAAAATGGTAAAACATATGAATATAGCACACATGTCAAAAATCATTAAGCCAATCCAAAATTTCACCAGGCACAACTTGAGTTACTACGCCTGAAAAAACTAGATTAAATTTGGGATCTAACCAAAAAATTCCCACCTAATTTGGACTAAAATTGAATTTTATATGATTTTTGTAAGATTTGTTAATTTATTGAAATGTTTATTTAATGAATTAAATGAATTAATTTACACGGATGGCATTGTTGTAATTAACCCCAGCCATGGCCAAAACGACGCCGCATCAATTTAATGTGCTGGCGCTTTGTGGTTCGTCAATTCGCGCGGCAAACATGATTTTGAATGGAAACAGGCCAAAGCAAGATCTGGCACGCGAAATTGAAAGAAAATCCAGGCTACAAACGCGTTCTTCAAGTTCGTCATCTGCAGAATTTGTTTTGAGCAATTCTCAACCAAATCGAACAAATCATATACCGTTCTCTCCGTCTCTCAGCTTGGATCAAGGATATGGCCACGATTTTGTCCAAGGGTTAACGTACAAAGAGATACGATCGAAAGAAGTTTTGTCATACAAACTTTAATCTATGATATCTTGATGAATAATGGACGAAATCACGCGATTCAAGCATCAGATTACTCTATGTTGCACACTCTACCTAAGCCACATGTTAATTGCAACAATTAAAGACTTCGAAAGTTCACCTTATGGTTGTGCAGCTCACGATTCATTGCTTGTTTCGTTCCAATTCGTGAAAACAGATGCAGTAGCTTGATTATGAAGGAGATTGGTGAAGAAATTTCAGCTCACACGTGCATGAATCAGTGGGAATTTGCAACTGCCATTGGCATTCAAGATTTGGACAGTTGGTTTTCAGCTCGATTTCCACCTCCAAATGCTTCAACAAAAATTCAATATCACCTGCACATGAAGAATCCACAAAGAAATCGCATAGAGGATCAAAGATTCTTGAGAAAATTGGAAAAAAGTGAATGTGAAAAGTGTGGAAACTTGAGAGAATTTTGTGAGATTTTGGCTTTGATCTGAAAAAGTGATTATCCTCTCCTGCAATTCTGTTAGAATTAAGGCTTTATACTTCATGTTAATCCAAGCTTAATCATGATTAGCACCATTTTGATGATTAGTGAAATGTGCACACTTAAGCATTTTGGCCTTTTTTCCCTTGGATGGATTGAAGCAATGTAACAGTGATTTTCCACCTTGAGCAAGTCATAAAATGCATTTGGAAGCTATTGGAATTGGTCCCATGTCAAAATTCTTTGTACTTCGAAATTTGGACCTTTTTGCCCTTGGCTTTTTAATTGGTACACTTGAAAAATGACCTTTTTATGTGAAGGCTTTTGGAAAAATGCGATGATGGATTTGGATAGTACACATCAAATGTGGTTTGCTCAAAGAAGAACCATCCAATTTGGCCATTCCATGTGAAAGTTATGCCACTTTGAACTTAGGCATTTTCTGAAAATGATTGGACCATAACTTGCCAACCACACATGGGAATTAAGTGTTCTTGGACTTTTTGGGAAGGCAAGAACAAGATCTTCAACTTTCATGTTGGGAAAATTTTGATTCGAAGCTTGGTTCATGATGTAATTTTGAGGAGCATAACTTTCCATTTTTGGCAGGTGAAAATTACAGGTCATTTCCATTTTGGGAAACTTTTTGTCTGACTTCAAATCCTTGAACCTTGATCTTTGAAATGCCAAATGAAGCTTATATGGACATGAATGAGACATTTCCAACCATCTCACACCTTCCAAACCCTGATTAAATGCACAGTTGACCACAGTTGACTTTTCTAGGGTTTTGGTTGACTGGGCCATGTTCTGATGAATTCCAAGCCTCTTTCACATGAGATCTTGATTCCAAATGATGTCACAACTTATATGAACTCTTAATGAATGATCATGGTGCCCAAATTCTGCCAGAATGGTCACCATCCAATGCTCAATGCCTGATTTTATCTGTTTTGACCTAGTTGCTTCATCTGCAAGAAACATGGTTAGATGACAATATTTTTGTACTTTTGGTCAGTAAACATATGAAAAGCAATGATATACAAATGCAGTACATGCTTGGTGATCAAGAACCACACTCACAAAACGCCCACCCACTAGGAGGCAAACAAAGGTGCACAATGATCCTTGAGGCAATGATATGATATGATATGATGCCTTGAGGCCATGAGGGATCTTAGGGCAAAAATTGGGGTCTCACAGGTTAGTAAAATGATAATATACAAGTATGATACAATCACATGGTGCTTGGTGATCTCTCCCAAAACAAACCCAATGAAAGAGGGGTAAGGAGGATGCCAAGGTATGATCCCAATGCTAATGCATATGATGAAATTGCATGAGGGATCTTAGGGTCAAAATTGGGGTCTTACAGCTTCCCCTATTTAAGGACGTTCTAACTGAGGAGATGAAGGTTAAAATTTTCGCATCGACTCAGTAGAATGGACTTCAATAACAACATATAGAAACAAATTTTGGTCCCTAAGAGACCTCATGATGCATATGATATGAATGTAAAAGCAAATTCTCTGTGGGGAAATGTTGCCACAAAGGAAGAGAAATAAGAGACACCGAAGATCTGGAGGAGCATAATGCACTCCATAAGGAAACTCGCTGGGGAAACAGAGACTCTAGGGGGATAAAAGGTTATGCATAGGTCAGGCTACAACTTGAAACTGATGGACGGACTAGAGGAATTTCCATAAAATGGAAAGATCTAGTCGGGGAAACAAAACATCTGCAGGGGATTACAAGTAGATCAGGATAAAACTGAAGTTCTTGAATCAATGCAGGGAAAAGCGATTTCACTAAGGAAAAGCGCCCTCAACTCAACTGGGGAAGAAATAAACTTCAACACAGGAGGAGCAAAAACTCATTATCCACTACCTGTTACTGGGTAAGGAGATAATAAAGATCTGACAGAGAAGACATCCGTCATCGGTTAGGATGAACATATCAAGGATGACTCGATGGGAACCGCCAGGGGGATATTCATTACCGGTTACTGGGTAAGAATAGCCTTGCTGGGGAAAGCTGCAGAAATAGGATTTACAACTACCGATTACTGGGAAGAAGACCAAAGATGAGAATACCCATCACCGGTTAAGGTGAACATATCAAGGATAAACTCGAAGGAAAGAAAATCCGTCATCGATTAAGATGAGCATATCAAGGATAGTCTTGCCAGGGAATTGTTAAGGAGGATACCCATCATCGGTTAAGATGAACATATCAAGGATAAACCAACTTAACAAAAAATAGGAATTACATCTATCAAATACTGGATAGAAGACCATCAAAGAGAAAATCTGTCACTGGTTAGGATGAACATATCAAGGATAAACTCTATTGAGGGGAAGCGCAGGATTTACAACTACCGGTTATTGGGTAGAAGACCACAAAGAGGAGGAAATTCGTCATCGGTTAGGATGAACATATCAAGGATTAACCCTCTAGGGAACAAAATAGGGATTACAACTACCTTTTTACTGGGTAAAATACCAAGGATGAGAATACCCGTCATCAGTTAGGATGAACATATCAAGGATAGACTCAGGCAGGGGAGAGAAAGATATCCATCACCGGTTAGGATGAACATATCAAGGATAGACTCAGGCAGGGGAGAGAAAGATATCCATCACCAGTTAGGATGAACATATCAAGGATATACTTTATGGGGAAACGTGAAAACGAATCCGCTGGAAAATACAAGTATGATACAATCACATGGTGCTTGGTGATCTCTCCCAAAACAAACCCAATGAAAGAGGGGTAAGGAGGATGCCAAGGTATGATCCCAATGCTAATGCATATGATGAAATTGCAAGAGGGATCTTAGGGTCAAAATTGGGGTCTTACAGCTTCCCCTATTTAAGGACGTTCTAACTGAGGAGATGAAGGTTAAAATCTTCGCATCGACTCAGTAGAATGGACTTCAATAACAACATATAGAAACAAATTTTGGTCCCTAAGAGACCTCATGATGCATATGATATGAATGTAAAAGCAAATTCTCTGTGGGGAAATGTTGCCACAAAGGAAGAGAAATAAGAGACACCGAAGATCTGGAGGAGCATAATGCACTCCATAAGGAAAACTCGCTGGGGAGACAGAGACTCTAGGGGGATAAAAGGTTATGCATAGGTCAGGCTACAACTTGAAACTGATGGACGGACTAGAGGAATTTCCATAAAATGGAAAGATCTAGTCGGGGAAACAAAACATCTGCAGGGGATTACAAGTAGATCAGGATAAAACTGAAGTTCTTGAATCAATGCAGGGAAAAGCGATTTCACTAAGGAAAAACGCCCTCAACTCAACTGGGGAAGAAATAAACTTCAACACAGGAGGAGCAAAAACTCATTATCCACTACCTGTTACTGGGTAAGGAGATAATAAAGATCTGACAGAGAAGACATCCGTCATCGGTTAGGATGAACATATCAAGGATGACTCGATGGGAACCGCCAGGGGGATATTCATTACCGGTTACTGGGTAAGAATAGCCTTGCTGGGGAAAGCTGCAGAAATAGGATTTACAACTACCGATTACTGGGAAGAAGACCAAAGATGAGAATACCCATCACCGGTTAAGGTGAACATATCAAGGATAAACTCGAAGGAAAGAAAATCCGTCATCGATTAAGATGAGCATATCAAGGATAGTCTTGCCAGGGAATTGTTAAGGAGGATACCCATCATCGGTTAAGATGAACATATCAAGGATAAACCAACTTAACAAAAAATAGGAATTACATCTATCAAATACTGGATAGAAGACCATCAAAGAGAAAATCTGTCACTGGTTAGGATGAACATATCAAGGATATACTCTATTGAGGGGAAGCGCAGGATTTACAACTACCGGTTATTGGGTAGAAGACCACAAAGAGGAGGAAATTCGTCATCGGTTAGGATGAACATATCAAGGATTAACCCTCTAGGGAACAAAATAGGGATTACAACTACCTTTTTACTGGGTAAAATACCAAGGATGAGAATACCCGTCATCAGTTAGGATGAACATATCAAGGATAGACTCAGGCAGGGGAGAGAAAGATATCCATCACCGGTTAGGATGAACATATCAAGGATAGACTCAGGCAGGGGAGAGAAAGATATCCATCACCGGTTAGGATGAACATATCAAGGATAGACTCAGGCAGGGGAGAGAAAGATATCCATCACCAGTTAGGATGAACATATCAAGGATATACTTTATGGGGAAACGTGAAAATGAATCCGCTGGAAAATACAAGTATGATACAATCACATGGTGCTTGGTGATCTCTCCCAAAACAAACCCAATGAAAGAGGGGTAAGGAGGATGCCAAGGTATGATCCCAATGCTAATGCATATGATGAAATTGCATGAGGGATCTTAGGGTCAAAATTGGGGTCTTACAGCTTCCCCTATTTAAGGACGTTCTAACTGAGGAGATGAAGGTTAAAATCTTCGCATCGACTCAGTAGAATGGACTTCAATAACAACATATAGAAACAAATTTTGGTCCCTAAGAGACCTCATGATGCATATGATATGAATGTAAAAGCAAATTCTCTGTGGGGAAATGTTGCCACAAAGGAAGAGAAATAAGAGACACCGAAGATCTGGAGGAGCATAATGCACTCCATAAGGAAAACTCGCTGGGGAGACAGAGACTCTAGGGGGATAAAAGGTTATGCATAGGTCAGGCTACAACTTGAAACTGATGGACGGACTAGAGGAATTTCCATAAAATGGAAAGATCTAGTCGGGGAAACAAAACATCTGCAGGGGATTACAAGTAGATCAGGATAAAACTGAAGTTCTTGAATCAATGCAGGGAAAAGCGATTTCACTAAGGAAAAGCGCCCTCAACTCAACTGGGGAAGAAATAAACTTCAACACAGGAGGAGCAAAAACTCATTATCCACTACCTGTTACTGGGTAAGGAGATAATAAAGATCTGACAGAGAAGACATCCGTCATCGGTTAGGATGAACATATCAAGGATGACTCGATGGGAACCGCCAGGGGGATATTCATTACCGGTTACTGGGTAAGAATAGCCTTGCTGGGGAAAGCTGCAAGGATTTAGAAATAGGATTTACAACTACCGATTACTGGGAAGAAGACCAAAGATGAGAATACCCATCACCGGTTAAGGTGAACATATCAAGGATAAACTCGAAGGAAAGAAAATCCGTCATCGATTAAGATGAGCATATCAAGGATAGTCTTGCCAGGGAATTGTTAAGGAGGATACCCATCATCGGTTAAGATGAACATATCAAGGATAAACCAACTTAACAAAAAATAGGAATTACATCTATCAAATACTGGATAGAAGACCATCAAAGAGAAAATCTGTCACTGGTTAGGATGAACATATCAAGGATATACTCTATTGAGGGGAAGCGCAGGATTTACAACTACCGGTTATTGGGTAGAAGACCACAAAGAGGAGGAAATTCGTCATCGGTTAGGATGAACATATCAAGGATTAACCCTCTAGGGAACAAAATAGGGATTACAACTACCTTTTTACTGGGTAAAATACCAAGGATGAGAATACCCGTCATCAGTTAGGATGAACATATCAAGGATAGACTCAGGCAGGGGAGAGAAAGATATCCATCACCGGTTAGGATGAACATATCAAGGATAGACTCAGGCAGGGGAGAGAAAGATATCCATCACCAGTTAGGATGAACATATCAAGGATATACTTTATGGGGAAACGTGAAAACGAATCCGCTGGAAAATACAAGTATGATACAATCACATGGTGCTTGGTGATCTCTCCCAAAACAAACCCAATGAAAGAGGGGTAAGGAGGATGCCAAGGTATGATCCCAATGCTAATGCATATGATGAAATTGCATGAGGGATCTTAGGGTCAAAATTGGGGTCTTACAGCTTCCCCTATTTAAGGACGTTCTAACTGAGGAGATGAAGGTTAAAATCTTCGCATCGACTCAGTAGAATGGACTTCAATAACAACAGATAGAAACAAATTTTGGTCCCTAAGAGACCTCATGATGCATATGATATGAATGTAAAAGCAAATTCTCTATGGGGAAATGTTGCCACAAAGGAAGAGAAATAAGAGACACCGAAGATCTGGAGGAGCATAATGCACTCCATAAGGAAAACTCGCTGGGGAGACAGAGACTCTAGGGGAATAAAAGGTTATGCATAGGTCAGGCTACAACTTGAAACTGATGGACGGACTAGAGGAATTTCCATAAAATGGAAAGATCTAGTCGGGGAAACAAAACATCTGCAGGGGATTACAAGTAGTTCAGGATAAAACTGAAGTTCTTGAATCAATGCAGGGAAGAGCGATTTCACTAAGGAAAAGCGCCCTCAACTCAACTGGGGAAGAAATAAACTTCAACACAGGAGGAGCAAAAACTCATTATCCACTACCTGTTACTGGGTAAGGAGATAATAAAGATCTGACAGAGAGGACATCCGTCATCGGTTAGGATGAACATATCAAGGATGACTCGATGGGAACCGCCAGGGGGATATTCATTACCGGTTACTAGGTAAGAATAGCCTTGCTGGGGAAAGCTGCAGAAATAGGATTTACAACTACCGATTACTGGGAAGAAGACCAAAGATGAGAATACCCATCACCGGTTAAGGTGAACATATCAAGGATAAACTCGAAGGAAAGAAAATCCGTCATCGATTAAGATGAGCATATCAAGGATAGTCTTGCCTGGGAATTGTTAAGGAGGATACCCATCATCGGTTAAGATGAACATATCAAGGATAAACCAACTTAACAAAAAGTAGGAATTACATCTATCAAATACTGGATAGAAGACCATCAAAGAGAAAATCTGTCACTGGTTAGGATGAACATATCAAGGATATACTCTATTGAGGGGAAGCGCAGGATTTACAACTACCGGTTATTGGGTAGAAGACCACAAAGAGGAGGAAATTCGTCATTGGTTAGGATGAACATATCAAGGATTAACCCTCTAGGGAACAAAATAGGGATTACAACTACCTTTTTACTGGGTAAAATACCAAGGATGAGAATACCCGTCATCAGTTAGGATGAACATATCAAGGATAGACTCAGGCAGGGGAGAGAAAGATATCCATCACCGGTTAGGATGAACATATCAAGGATAGACTCAGGCAGGGGAGAGAAAGATATCCATCACCAGTTAGGATGAACATATCAAGGATATACTTTATGGGGAAACGTGAAAACGAATCCGCTGGAAAATACAAGTATGATACAATCACATGGTGCTTGGTGGACTCTCCCAAAACAAACCCAATGAAAGAGGGGTAAGGAGGATGCCAAGGTATGATCCCAATGCTAATGCATATGATGAAATTGCATGAGGGATCTTAGGGTCAAAATTGGGGTCTTACAGCTTCCCCTATTTAAGGACGTTCTAACTGAGGAGATGAAGGTTAAAATCTTCGCATCGACTCAGTAGAATGGGCTTCAATAACAACACATAGAAACAAATTTTGGTCCCTAAGAGACCTCATGATGCATATGATATGAATGTAAAAGCAAATTCTCTATGGGGAAATGTTGCCACAAAGGAAAAGAAATAAGAGATACCGAAGATCTGCAGGAGCATAATGCATTCCATAAGGAAAACTCACTGGGAAGACAGAGACTCTAGGGGAATAAAAGGTTATGCATAGGCCATGCTACAACTTGAACACCAAAATAAATGGTAACGCAGAAATAACCATGGCCTGAATGCCACTTTGGTCTGAATACCGGAAAACTGGCCTGAATGCCACAAGTTGCATCGACCTGAATGTCGCAAACTTCTTTGATCTGAACATCAGAAAACTGGCCTGAATGCCACAAGTTGCATCGACCTGAACGTCGGAAACTTCTTCGATCTGAACATCGGAAAATTGGCCTGAATGCCACTTCGGTCTGAATACCGGAAACTTTCATGCCTGTTAGCATCGGTAGAAATAGGGAAAATGACAATTGAGGCGGCGCGTAGGCCAACGACCCCTGTTGGGAATAATAAAGATAAGTCATGAACAATCTTCAGTCTGAGTACTAGAAACAATTTCTGGCTTATCACTTGGGATACCGAGAATGCCTTATGCTTTACATGCGTATGTTTGAATTTTTCAATGGCGTAATGCTTCATGAAAATGGAAATGCTACGCAATTTGGGAGGATGCAATGCAATATGATTCTACATGCAGGGATGTGAAATGCTTGATTAGAGAGAACGCCAAGTTGAGGCAAGGAATTCTGCTGGGGAAATGATCACCATCTTCTGGACCCTGGCAAGGCTGTTGGAGATGCACAGCACAAAGAACTCTGTGGGGAAATGACCCGCCACACTGTGTTCTGGCAATAACAAAAATACTGAGACTCTGATTGGGGAGAGAATGGTACTGAAAACCTGTTGCTGAGGAAAGCGACAGTGGTTCTGGCAACCATAATCTGCGAGAGAGACGACTCAGCAGGGGAAGCAAACACCGATACGGTACCGAGATTTTGCTTCAAGGAAAGAGACCATGGGTCTAGCGTCGAGATCATCGATCTGGCATCGAACTCTGAGGAGCAACCGTTTCTGCTGGGAAGATACAGTCTGGCACTATCAACTCCGCTGGGGATATACAGTAAGACACTGTCGACTCTACTGGGGAGTGTATAATCTGAAACACATGCTTGGTGAAGTACAACAGTGAGAGCCTGCTGGGGATTGAAGAATCCAAAGCTTAGACCAACTTTGCAGGGATAAGATACCAAATACCAACTGTTGAAGAAAACACATCCGCGATCATCTGTTGGGAACCTTAAGGAAATGCCCCGAGTGTACCTGTTCTAAATAGACGATCCAAAGCACTTAAAGTTTACAGCAATTTTAAATGTTTATTTAGCATGTACCTGTAGAGCTCTTATGTTTCATGATGCAATGTTTATAAAAAATTTGGACGTCATTTTTGCAAACAAAACAGTAAAATGAGAATGAAAACAGAGATATACTGAATAACATGATTTTATTGATTGAATGGCCTTTAAATAGGCATTTACATCAGGAAGTAATCCCTGGAAAGAGGTAATTGCACAACAGATAAAGACATAAATTAATCTAATGGCAATGTGAAATGGATTTCTATCGGGTTCCAATTCTGCTATGACTCGCTCGTCTTCAAGATCCTCCAGATGATCAACTTTCTGAAAAAGATGACTGGATTGTTTCCTATCCTTCGAAAGTTTCCAGTTATTGACACGAGATGAAATTCAGAACTACTCAGAATGCAGCCATTCACTTAATCCCTAACTTTTTCCTGGATCGCCCTTTCGGGTTTTCAATCCACCGGGATACCCATTTTTGCCTAAGTTGCCTTTTCAGGTTTTCAACTTACCGGGTGTACAATCTTTTCATTTTTTAATCCCTAACTTTTGCCCGAACCTTTTTCGTTTTCTTGGTTCGTCGGGATGCCCATTTTTTTCCTGGACTATTCTTTTTATCGTCAAGTGGGTCTATTTTATGCGAAGTATTTTTTTAACTGCGTCTGACTTCACAGGGGAAGTGAAGTTTTCACCATCCATAGTTGCAAGCATTAAGGCTCCACCATCAAAAACCTTGGTGACAATATACAGTCCATCATAGTTAGGAGTCCACTTGCCCCTGTGATCTGTCTGAGGAGAAAGGATCCTTTTCAACACCAAATCTCCGACTTGGAAGCATCGAGGACGCACTTTCTGATCAAAGGCTCTCTTCATCCGACTTTGATACAACTGCCCATGACAAATGGCTGCCATTCGCTTCCATTTGATAAGACTCGACTCATTGAACCTTGTCCGAATCCATTCAGCTTCGTCTAACTTGACATCCAACATGACTCTTAGAGAAGGAATCTCCACTTCAACAGGTAGAACTGCTTCCATACCATACACAAGGGAATAAGGGGTTGCCCCGGTCGATGTACGTACTGAAGTACGTATAAAAGTATCTATCTAGGTAAGATCTAGAAAGAAAAGGTCAATCAAGACTCAACCCAATGAGGATATAGCTCAAGGGGAGTAATTCCATCCAGGTAATCAACTAGGAAGGAAACTAAAACAATGATCATCCACGAGGAAATAACTCAGTGGGGAAGGGAGAAAGGTTTAAATCTTTCTGCTTAAAGGGGCCGACACTCTACAATTGAAGGCTGACAGATGCCAGATTTGTATGGGGATAAAGTACCTCCATAACAAAGAATAAGAATCTCAGATAATGAATCAACAAATATTATTATGCAAAAATATGTAATTATATGTATATGTATATGTATATGTATATGTATATGTATATGTATATGTATATGTATATGTATATGTATATGTATATGTATATGTATATGTATGATGATTATACTGACAAAACGACCGCAAAGGATACAAAGGTGTCGCAAAAATTTGAATCATCGGTACAATCCTCGGTCAATCCACAACAAAGGGATATAACTGCCGGAGAACAAGGAGATTAACATCCCAAAGGCTCAACATTATCTGGGGAAAGAGGAGATCTGCTGAGGAAAAGAAATATTATCGAATTTGTAGGGAATTTTAGGTCAACACCATATCAAATGGGAGACAACCATACAGAGGATAAACACAAATAGTTGCTCAGAAACCAGGAGGAAACTCTGACTGGGAGCTAGTCGGATGGCAACTGGGGGTGAAACTAACACAACCTACTGGGAAAATCGATCTTACTCTGCTGAAGATCAAAATAGAAAATCAACCCTGTTAAGGAACACACAAACTCTGCCTGGGACTGAATTAACCAACTCAGCTGGGAAAAGTGCAGAAGCTCCGCTGGGGATCAAATACTCCGCAGGGGAACTGGATCAACAAACTCGGTTAAGGATACCCGAAGGGTTAATTGTTTGGGAAATCTATGATTCTTTGGAATGCTGTTGATGTTTCTTTTTAATTGCTGTGAAAAAATTCTTGCTTTTATATGTTTAAGAAAAAATGATTTTGATTAAAATTTTAATTTAAAAAATGATCATAATAAAATTTAAAACTATTGGCTAAAGTAAATAAGAGTGGAAATAATTGGATAAAAGCTCAACTTTAGTTAATAGAATGGTAGTCTGTAAATGACAAGACTCCATAGATCTTTACAAAGTTGAAAATGGTAATCTACATGGAAAAGGGTTACATTGAATACAAATGACCACTAATCCTTCCACCAACTCTTGATAGCCGTTGTGCTTCTGAATGCTACCGGGTATGATGAATCGACGTCAACCCTTGTGCTCAACAAAATATTCCCAACACTGGAAAATCGGCGTAGTGCAGTTACTTGCCATAATCCCTAATTTTTGCATAAGTTGCCCCAAGGTGGGGTACTCAACTTATCGGGAAATTCTCTTCTTCTTTATGTCTCTAATTTTTGCCTGGATCGCCCTTTCGGGTTTTCAATCCACCGAGACGCTCCTTTTTTGCCTAAGCCGCAGTTTCGGGTTTTCAACTTAGCGAGTTGTTCTTTTCTTTTTTAGGCGAAGTATTTCTTGACTGCATCTACGTTCACAGGTCGAGTGAACTCTTCACCATCCATAGTTGTAAGAATCAAAGCACCGCCTGAAAAGGCTCTCTTGACAACATATAGGCCTTCATAATTATGAGTCCATTTGCCCCTAGAATCTGGTTTGAACGATAAAATCTTCTTAAGCACAAGGTCACCTTCTCTGAACACCCGAGGTCTGACCTTCTTATCAAAAGCTTTCTTCATCCTCTGCTAATATAACTGACCATGACACATGGCCGTTAATCTCTTCTCTTCAATCAAATTCAGCTGATCATACCTGGTCTGACACCATTCAGCCTCAGTCAACTTGGCTTCCATGAGCACACACAATGCAGGAATCTCAACCTCTATGGGGAGCACTGCTTCCATACCATAAACAAGAGAGAAAGGGGTTTCCCCTATTGAAGTGCGGATGGATGTACGATACCCATGCAAAGCAAATGGGAGCATCTCATGCCAATCCTTATACGTGACAACCATCTTCTGAATAATCTTCTTGATGTTCTTATTTGCAACTTCAACAGCCCCATTCATCTTGGGTCTGTAGGGAGGAGAATTATCATGTACAATCTTGAAGTGTTTACAAAGAGCTTCCACCATATTATTATTCAAGTTCGATCCATGACCAGTAATGATCTTACTTGGCACACCATATCGGAATATAATCTGATTCTTGATAAACCTTACAACAACTTGTTTGGATAGATTTGCATATGATGCCGCTTCAACCCATTTTGTGAAGTAGTCAATTGCCACTAAAATGAAACGATGTCCATTTGAAGCTTTGGGCTCAATCATCCCAATCATATCGATTCCCCACATGGAGAAGGGCCATGGGGAAGAAATAACATTCAACAGTGTTGGAGGAAGATGAATCTTATCTGCATATATTTGACACTTGTGGCATTTCTTCACAAACTTGCAACAGTCAGATTCCATTGTCAGCCAATAGTAACCTGCTCGCAACATCTTCTTTGCCAATACATGTCCATTGGAATGAGTACCAAAGGAACCTTCATGGACTTCAGTCATCAACAGGCCTGCTTCGTGTCTATCCATGCATTTGAGCATAACCATATCGAAATTTCTCTTATACAACATATCACCGTTCAGGTAAAAATTTCCGGTTAATCTTCTCAAAGTCTTCTTATCTTTCAAAGATGCCCCAGACGGGTAAATATGACTTTGGAGGAAACACTTGATGTCATAATACCACAACTTCTCGTCTTTGATCTCTTCCACAACAAACACATGAGTTGGCCTATCAAGACTCATCATGGTCAAATTAGGAACTTTATTCCAATACTTCACTACAATCATTGATGCCAACGTTGCAAGAGTATCTGCCATCCGGTTTTTATCTCGAGGGATATGATGAAACTCAACTTTTGTAAAGAAAGTTGAAATCCTCCTCGCATAATCTCTATACGGTACTAAACCGGGTTGATTCGTCTCCCATTCACATTTGATTTGATTCACAACCAAAGCGGAATCTCTGAAGACATCTAGATACTTAATTCTGAGATCAATGGCCACTTCGAGCCCCATAATGCAAGCTTCATATTCTGCCATATTGTTTGTACACTTGAAAGTCAATCTAGCTGTAAATGGAAAATGTGTGCCTTGAGGAGTAATGATTACCACCCCAATGCTATCACCATACTGATTAACAGCTCCATCAAATACCATGCCCCAACGGGAACCAGGTTCTAACCCTTCTTCAAGCAATGGTTCATCACAATCTTTCATTTTCAAGTACAAGATCTCTTCATCAGGAAAATCATACTGTACTGACTGGTAATCTTCAATTGGTTGGTGAGCCAAATGGTCATCCAAGATACTACCTTTGATCGCTTTCTGAGATCAGTATTCGATATCATACTCTGATAACAACATCTGCCAACAGACAATTCTCCCAGTTAAAGCAGGCTTCTCAAATATATACTTGATTGGATCCATTTTGGATATCAACCAAGTGGTATGATTCAATATATACTGACGCAGACGCTTAGCAGCCCAAGCCAATGCGTAACAAGTTTTCTCTAGCATAGAATACCGAGTCTCACAGTCAGTGGACTTCTTACTGAGGTAGTAAATTGCGAAGTCTTTCTTTCCAGTCTCATCTTGCTGACCAAGAACACAACCCATACTATCTTCAAGAACAGTCAAATACATGATCAATGGTCATCCTTCAACAGGAAGAGACAAAATCGGAGGCTCAAGCAGATACTCTTTGATACTATCAAAATCTTTCTGGCAGTCTTCGGTCCAATCACAAGACTGATCTTTCTGGAGAAGCTTGAATATAGGCGCACATGTGGCAGTCATGTGTGAAATGAATCTGGAAATATAATTCAAGCAGTCGAGAAAACCTCTTACTTGCTTCTCAATTTTGGGCGCAAGCATCTCTTTTATTTCTTTGACCTTGGCAGGGTCAACCTCAATACCTTTCTCTCTGACAATAAAGCCCAACAACTTACCAGAACGAACACCAAAAGTACACTTATTGGGATTCAAGCGGAGTTTATATTTCCTCAAATGCTGGAATAGCCTCAACAAATGCTCAACATGTTCCTCTTCATCAATAGATTTAGCAATCATATCATCCACATAAACTTCAATCTCTTTATGCATCATATCATGAAAAAGAGTAGTCATTTCTCTTTGGTAAGTTGCACCAACATTCTTTAAACCGAAAGGCATCACTCTATAACAGAATGTTCCCCAAGGTGTAATAAATATGGTCTTCTCCATATCTTCAGCTGCCATCTTGAACTGATTATATCCGGAAAATCCATCCATAAACGAAAAGACTTTGAACTTAGCAGTATTTTCTACCAACATATCAATGTGTGGCAGAGGGAAATCATCTTTCGGACTGGCTTTATTCAAATCTCTATAGGCAACACACATGCAGACTTTTCCATCTTTCTTCGACACATGCACAATATTGGCCACCCATTGCGGATACTCGGCGGCCACAAGGAAACCGACATCAATCTGCTTCTGCAGTTCTTCTTTGATCTTCACTGCCATATCAAGATGCGTTCTCCTCAACTTCTGCTTGACTGGCCGGCATTCTGGCTTCAACGGCAATCTATGCTCCACAATCTCAGAATCCAAACCAGACATGTCTTGATAGGACCAAGCAAACACATCTGAATATTCTCGAAGAAGATCAATCAACCCCTTCTTAACATCTGAACACATTCGAGACCCAATCTTGATTTCCTTCACATCATCCTCGGAGCCCAAGTTGACTAACTCAATCTGCTCTTCGAACGGCTGAATGGTCTTTTTATCATGCTCAAGAAGACGAGATAATTTATCACTCACTTCTTCATCACTTTCCTCATCGGCCTCAAACACAGGGAATTCAAAATTTGGAGAAGGAGAAGGATCAATGTATTCAATGGGATTAGAAACCAACCTGCATAATGATTTGATATTTTGATTTTAGAGAAGTGAATTTGTGACCAAATATTATGCAGATGGACAATTATATTATTTATGTTTTTTTTTGTGATTACCATTTTCAGAATAAAGCAAAAAGTAAAAACAAACATCATAGATGTGGATGAATAGAATTAATTTTATTAATGATCAATTTCAAAATGCCCAAACAATGTTTACTTCTCCCTTAGGCATGGGAGAAGGAATTTTCAAAACATGTAAAAGCAATTACTTAGATCGATGCAAAATAACAAGAATATCAACAACAATCCAATTGTTGCAAGCCTTTCCATGCGTCATAAAATTGGTGCAGTTTTCCTCTTCGCCATCCTTTAGCACATCAACTAAGTGTTGTTCATTTCCATGAATGAACCCTCTGCTACGGAAGCTAAGTTGCACATCCTCAGACCTTGCAGTTGATGAACCTCGCTGAAAGCCCAGACCGGTTCTACCCTTGTTGTCAGAGACCTCTACCATACGCCCCCATTGATCAACATTGCCTTCTTTAACAATCTTCCTTGCATCTTTCAATGAGGACATAGGTGCCCTAACTCTCTTTTTAGCAGCAATAGATAAGGCTTGGAAGGGAGTCCCAACCTCATCCTCAGCCTCAACGTAAGGGAAAGATGATAGGTGGCTAACCAACAACGCCTTTTCCTCACCAACAATGACAAGCTTGCCATTCTTGACAAATTTGAGCTTCTGATGCAAAGTGGAGGTAACAGCTCCTGCCTCGTGGATCCATGGTATTCCCAATAAACAACTGTAGGATGGGTGGATATCTATTACTTGAAAAGTAATTTGAAAATCACTCGGACTTATCTTTACTGGAAGGTCCACTTCACCAATCACTGTTTTGCATGAACCGTCAAAAGCTTTGACGATTACACCATTATACCTCATGGGAGCTCCTTGATACGACAACTTTGACAGAGTTGACTTCGTCAGCACATTCAATGAAGACTCGATGTTAACAAGCACATTAGACAAAGCATCATCTTTGCAATTCATAGAGATATGCAAAGCCAAGTTACGATTCCTACCCTTCTCAGGGAGTTCTTCATCATAGAAACTGAGTTTGTTGCAGGAAGTGATGTTAGCCACAATATGATCTAATTGATCCACCGTAAAATCATGGTGCATAAATGCTTGCTCAAGAACTCTTTACAGAGCTTCTCTGTGCGTTTCTGAATTCATTAGTAGAGATAGTACTGAAATCTTTGAGGGGGTTTGGAGCAACTGCTCCACCACATTAAACTCACTCTTTTAGATCAGACGAAGTACCTCATCATCATCATCATTAGCTTTCAAATTGCTGGATTCACCAGACTAACTTTTTAAAACACTAACTGGATCTACAACAGGCACTTCCACCTTCTTACTGACAGTTGATTCTTCCTTATCTTTTGGGAACACCGTCCCAAACACACGACCACTGCGGGTCACCTTGGTAACATCATCAATACTTACTACAGAACTGGTCGTAGGCAACGGGACCTTTTTACCATCCTTCATCATTATCGCATTGTACTGATACGGAACAACTTTATCGGATGAATACGGGACTGGACCCGCTAACCGTATAACCAATGGTGATACCGATCTGTTGTTGACGATGTTACTGTTACTGTTGTCGTATTGAATCACCACTCTCTCGGGATTCTTGAAAACGGGCACTATGACATTCACATCGTCATCTACATGACGGGATTGAACAATTTGGATCATGCCTTCATCCATCATTCGTTGGATGTCCCTTTTCACAACCTCACAACCTCTTGGGTTGACACTACAGATGACACAAGCATCATGGTCGTGTTCACAATCACTCACCATACAAATATCCTTATGCATCGTCACCAAAGACCTTCTGATGAAACGGACATCAAACACTTTAAACTCTCCAGGACAACCGTCCACCATATTAACAAAAGAATTCCCATGAGTGGGTAGTGGATTAGATTTTACATTAGGTGTGTGGTCCTCGAAGGATACCATTCCACTCTTTATCAACTTTTGAACCTCATACTTGAGTGGATAGCAATTTTCAATATCATGTCCGGGTGATCCTTGATGAAAGCACAACGGAGTTCAGGTTTATACCATCATGGAAGTGGATCTGGAATTTGTGGTGGGTTTCTCGGTTGGAGTAGGTTCTTGAGAACCAAAGACGGGTAAAGTTCTGCATAAGACATATGAATTGGGTCGAAAGAGACCTTCTTCCTCTCGAAGTTTTTTTGATGATGATTGTTGGTATTGTTGTTGTTGTAGGTGTTCATTCGTTGTTGTGGTTGTTGTTGTTGATGTTGTTGTGGTTGAACTAGTGTTGATTGATTATTAGAAAATACTGGAATGACTGAAGATACTTGATGATGGTGTTGACGGGGTGGTTGATTCCTTCTGATCAGAGGCCTCCTCTGCCTCCCACTGGTTATTGCATTAGCTTCGCTATCTTTCTTCTTCCCAAAACTGCTGCCATATCTCGTGCTGGACGATACCTCCTCCTTCGATAAACGTCCTTCACGAACACCTTCCTCAAGCCTCATCCCCATGTTTACCATTTCGGTAAAGTCACTGGGGGAACTAGCAATCATACGTTTATAATAAAATGAACTCAGGGTCTTCAAAACTATTTTTGTCATTTCCTTCTCCTCTAAAGGAGGAGTGATCTGAGCAGCCAATTCTCTTCATCTCTATGCATACTCTTTGAGTGTCTCCTTATCCTTCTGAGACATAGACCTCAACTAGTCTCTATCAGGCGCCATATCCACGTTATACTTATATTGCTTGACAAAAGCTTCTCCCAAGTCGTTGAAAGTGTGAATGCTTGCACTGTACAACCCCATATACCAACGGAGCGCAGCACCGGTCAAACTGTCTTGGAAGTAGTGTATCAACAGTTGATCGTTGTCAGTTTGGGTAGACATCTTGCGGACATACATCACTAGATGACTGAGCGGACATGTGTTCCCTTTGTATTTTTCAAAGTCAAGCACTTTGAATTTCACTAGAATCTTCACATTCGGCACCATACATAACTCGGCAACACTCTTCCCAAACAAGTATTTACCTCTCAAGATCTTCAATTCCTTGCGC
Organism: Lathyrus oleraceus; assembly: GCF_024323335.1. NCBI lineage: Eukaryota > Viridiplantae > Streptophyta > Magnoliopsida > Fabales > Fabaceae > Lathyrus > Lathyrus oleraceus. The sequence goes on from NC_066580.1 coordinate 291,678,999, forward strand.
AACTCAAGAAACTGATCCTTCATCTCGTCCATTTTCTCATAAACATCCGGACCATCAAACGACTCGGAATGATAAATGGTGTCCTCTACACGAGGTAAAGTGTGCACAACGGGAGGTGGCACAAATATGACCGGGCTAGATGCCGGCATAGAAGCAAAAGTAGGCGCAAAGCCTTCAGGTATGAAGTTAGACGACATTCCCCACGGGAATCCGGCAGACATGGTAAGCGCAAAGTGGGCGGTAGTAGCGGGCATGGTAGAGGTAGCCAGCTCTATAATAACCTTCCTTTGAGGAGAAGGAGTTACGGGCGTTAGAGACGACAGGCTCTGGGCAGCTAGCACTGACTCCATCATGGCAGTCAGGCGGGCGATCTCGTCATTCAACTCTCTGTTCTCTTGCTCAAGTTGTTCCATGATTCTCAGATGATTGGCGCGAGTGTTGTACCGATGAGTCAGCTTGGCTGAAGCACAGGGGAAACACCAATGAGACATCTGGCAAAAGAGAAACCTGCTTATGCAAATGATGCATGAAATGTAATGCTTGTTTGTTTATTTTTATTTTCAAGGAACTTACTATATCATTTACAAATATATACTTAACAATAATTGTCACAATTTGATATGACCATAAAAATCTCTTTTCATTTATATAATTGGAAGGATTACATTGAGTACAATTTCAGAAACCAAAAATAAGAAATAAAAGAGAAAAGGAGACTAGTCATCCTAAGGATCCCTAACAATAATGTCAGAAGATCTGGCTGTAGGCTTGTACTTCCTTCGAATGCATCGAATCTCGGTCTCGAGAGAAGCCTTCATCTGAGTCTTCTCGAGGACAAGCTGATCAATAATCTTCTTCCAAGCAACGGAAGGCTGAGGCATGCTAGAAGATGAAACCTCCGGCTCTCTCTGTCTTTCCGTCACCCGGTCGTCAAGTTGCTCAATAAGTGCATCCTTGTCCTTAGACTCCAACTGCAACTCCTCATGCTTCTTGCTCAAAGCACGGAAACACTCTTCCCACATATCTTTCTCTTGCTTCATCTTGGCCAGTGCGTCTTTCAACTCCTTTACATCTTGGTTAGGGAGAGTTAATGGCTCAACCACAACCATAGATATAGGTCTCTCACAAGGATAAGACATCTTCAACTCCAAAGCTCTCTTCTTCACCTAAAGAGTGTAAGCTTCCAAAGGTAGACAATTGCGCGGACCAAGCTCGGATATTCCTTTCCTATGCACATTATGCCAAGCATGCACAATCTTCTGCTTCAGATGTTGGGGATCTTTACCCTCTTGATAGAAAAGACCTTCTAACAAAGTGTTATTAGATTTGTCTCTCAAGGGGAACCCAAGTTGACGACGAGCCAAAGCAGGGTTGTAGTTAATTCCTCCTTGTGTACCAATGAGAGGCACATTAGAGAATTCACCACAAAAATCAATAATCTCCAAACTGTTCAAAGAAGGATCATACCAAACTATATCATCATTAGTGAGAGACATAAGTCTCTGAGACCACTGTAGACATTGTTTGTTCTCCACAAAAGCAGGTGTCTGAGGCAAGTGCGAAATAAACCACTTGTACAAAAGAGGAATACAACAAACAATAGTTCCACCACCCTTAGAATTCCTTAGATGCAAAGAAAAATACATATCACCCAACATAGTAGGCATATGATTCCAAATCAAGAAGATTCTAATGGCGTTAACATTAACAAAACCGTCAATGTTAGGGAACAAAGCTAATCCATAAATGATCAACACAAAGATAACTTCAAAAGCATCCACACTACCATCTTGAGCAAAAGCAGTAGCTTCCTTGATGAAGAAATCAGATGGCACCCCAAATTAACCTCCTTTCTTTAACCAATGAGCCTCTATCTCATACTTATTCAAGTGAAGAGCTTCGGCAATAAAATGAGATATGGGAATCTATTCCAACCCACTAAAAGGTACCTTGCTAGAAACAGATATTCCCAAGAGATGGGCATACTTCTCTAACGTAGGCACAAGCTGATAATCTGGGAAAGTGAAGCGACAGTAAAGAGGATCATAGAACTGAACCAACACACTCAGAAGCCCTTCAACCACATCAGCAGACAAGATAGACAATAACTTTCCATGACGTTGTTTGAAGTCCAAGGGATCTAATACAAAAGATGCTAGCTTCCTTAACTCTTTCTTCCTTAACTCTTTCAAGTCCGGACATCTGAAACTGTACTTCTTAGTGTTCCTTCGTCCATAATCCATGGTCTGAAAATATTTGCAAATAACACCTCAGTTCCTTGAAGTTTTCGTGTGATGAATGTTATGATGCACATGAATGCATGAATGCAACAATCACAAATAAGGGATAACACACAAGGCAAACAAACAAAGGTCAAGGGATGAATCAAGTTATTGTCAAGATCAATCATCCATTTTGGTGGATTATGGTTTTCACCTTATCAACACCCAAGTTCCATTGATATTGACAAGACTTGATTGGATCAACCAAGAATCAAGGGTTTGTTGTGAGTCACGAGCATAGAGTATAGGTAAGAACCATCCCAAAGGAGTGAACTAAGGACAAAAACCTGTAGATCATGTTCTAAAAAGTTCTCAGAGTCTTAATTCCATCTATCGGATATTACAGGTTAAGATGACTGACTCATCGACCCATAATATTCTCAAGAGAAACTCGTCTGAGTGTAGTATCGCGTAACAACTATTATCAAGCCTACACTTGAACAGTCTCCGCACTACGTCCTAAATAGGCCAAGAGGGGAGTAAACGTTCTATGATCCTCAGCTTCTCGGACCCAAATTAGAGATAGCAATGCCTAACCATAAATACTTGTGTGACATTTCCAAATCCAAAAAAGTCTCCACTGAGCAGATGGATCTCAAGTCAACTTGTTAAGGACTACTCCACACAAGTCGAACATGACTATACCATCCTCTTATCTTAATTGCACTCAAGTTCGGGTTAGAACTTATCTCACCACTCAGAGATCATCAAGCAGATTATATCACACAAATATACATACATCACATATATACAATTATATACACACAAAAAAGTAGGCTAAACCTGTAACACCCCTTTTTATACCCCAAAATACTCATCATATAATCAGAGTGAATAAGCACGCATATAAACAAAAGGGTGTCACATCGACGTTTTCAAAAACTAAAAGCTTTCAAAAACCAACATCATTCATCATCTATATACAATACACCCGGTCATTTAAATAACACATTTCAAATATTATGAATCATCAAGAATATGCGTTCGCAGCAGAATATAATGAATACTCATGTATTTCATAAAATGATTCATGTCCCATACCATGATCATCTCTCAATAATCTTCTCAAGATAAAATAAAACCATATCCAAAATATTTGGCACTATGGCCTCTCAAACAGCAAATTGCAAATAAACATGTTCACAAGTAGTAACATAATACATATCCAAATAAGACATGAGTTCAATACTACTAATCTTCCCAGTGTTACATGACCAGAGCATTAACTCAATACCTAGTAAAAGCGACAAAATAAAGAAGTAATCCAAGAGCCCCCTTCCACTTACTTCAGCAATACTACTCTTGAGTATCTGCACGATGACCATGTAAAGGCAACATTCAAACAGAAGGGTGAGAATTCGAATCATTATGAAGAAAGTATAATAAAGCATAATGATTAAATCAACAATTAAAGGAATTCATCACACCTTGTATAACCATGTAAATAATATTAACCAATATTTATTTCACATGTTTCAAGCATACATCAAAACTCTAGGAGTATAATATTAAAATCCAATGCTATGTTCCCAATTATGCACATAACTATAATTATCACATAATCACATCTTTTACCAAGTTATATATCCAAACATCACCAAACTCAATTACCATATCTCATACACACATAACAATCACATCAATGCATATATTCAATTATCACATAACTCTAATGTGACTCAATGCAAGACATGTGACTCTATGCATGTGGTACCGCAATGTGAACCCAACGTTTCACTGCTTTCCGATTCAATATCTAGAATCCAAGCCACGCTTCCGATTCGGACAAGATCAAAGCCACTACGCCTATTTCCAATTAAGGATCAACGTCTTCTACGCCTATTTCCATTCAAGGATCAACGTCTATTACCATGAGAACCCACAGTTTCACCGCTTCCACCATAAAGCCGACTATGCCATGAATGAATGTAAAAATACCAATAATATATGCAATTAAGATCATCTCTACCATCTTAACATTCCACATATCACCATAATTCAACTCTAGGAATTATCCACCAATTGTACGTATACACATTCATAACAAATATACTATTCACATATATAGATTTTATTTCAAAATGGTTACAGCTTTTAAAAGTTCTCAATTTTTCCTTTTTCAATAGTGGTAACCGGTTAACACCTTTGGGGTAACCGGTTAACTCCGAAATAGAATTCAATTTCTGAGCAATTCATTAGCATGTAACCGGTTAACACTTTCATGGTAACCGGTTAACTCGAAACAAAATTCAATTTCTGGGTAGATTTTTAGCATGTAACCGGTTAACACTTTCATGGTAACCGGTTAACTCGAAACAAATTTCAATTTTTGGGCAGACTTTTTAGCAAGTAACCGGTTAACGCTTTTATGGTAACCGGTTACACAGTTTAAAATTGGAATTTTTCTTAACGTTACCATTACTGTAATAAAATTTAATAAACTAAGTGGCTTCTCAATCTATCCCTCAATTTCACCCATATATCAATTCCAAACGCAATTAATCATCACAAATCAAAGATTATTCATCAAAACCTAACAATTTCAAAAACCATAAAAAATTAGGGATTTCAACCTAAATATATTTCTACCCATTGACCCAATTATACTAACCCATAATAATAAGGATTCTCCCCCTTACCTCTTCAATTTTCTGGAAATCCTAGCTTCTCCCTTGGTCTTCCCCTCTTCTCCTTACTTTTTCCTCTTTTCTTTCTCTGTTGCCTTGAAAATGACCAAGTGAGTGCTACTTCTCACTCTCCTCACCTCTTACTATCCTAGTGTTATATTTGGGCTTAAGAAATGATACCTCTAATTTAATTATTAGGCCCAATAAGACATAGTATTATAATATCTCTATTTAGTTCAAGTAAATTACACCAACACAATATACACACCAAGTCAATTAATTTAATTATTCATTATATCTCATATCAACTAAATAATTGATTAACACGCCAAGTCAATTAATATAATCAATTATTATACTACCTAACAACCAATTAATTAATTAACACCCCAAATAAATAAAATAAAATAGTATAATAATATAAGAAATAAATACTAGAATTGGGTTGTTACAAAACCCACTAGAGACTACTCCCCAGCAGAGTCTCCACGTAATTTCTATAGCGGTAAATTCATGACCATCAAGCTATGGATATGCTAGACATCAAATAACAAGAGTCGCCCCCACACTTTTATTGTTTCCAAGGGAAAAGGGAAAAATTACGAACAAAACCCAAAAGTAAGAAGTTTTCAATGTCAGAGATTACAGGTAAGGGGGTTGGTTACACAAAAGGAAGGTGTTAGCATCCAAGATGTCTTAGGTACTCCTAGGGAGCCCTTTTTTGTGTGCATATATATTTTGTACAAAGAGATGTTTACAAACAAATAGAATGGGGGGATGAGAAAAGAATTCATTAATTAAATTTTTTTTTGTGTTTGACAAGACCTTCAGACTTGTGCCTACGTACCAACATAAAAATGAGGGATCAAAACCTCGTAGTTCGTGATACAAATTTCAAAGTGGGTGCATTGCTTTTAATCAAAATTTAAGTTTGAAAGGCATAAGAGCCTATAAAATGGTTTGAATGAGTTATTTATTTTTGGATTTTTGAAATTTTAGGTCAAATATAATTAAGTTTATTTACAAGTTTGATTGAGAAAAGAAGTTTCAAAAAGCAATGGCATAAGGCCAAAGTTTCTAGTTTGCAAAATCGTCAAAGTTTAGAAAATAACAAGTTCAAACAAAGAAGTTTTTAAAAAGGAGGGAGAGATTTTGAAATTAAAGAGATGGGGAGGAGATAAAGAGACTAATCCTAAGCACAAATTTAAAAGTTAAGAGTTGAAAAGATCTGACCGATGGGTAGCAATCCAATAGGCAAGATTGCCATATAGAAACCCCAAATTCCCTTGGATATTAGAATCAAGCAACAAACAATGCATACAATATTAGCTTGAAGAGCAAGACATCAAATAAAGATAGCCCCATCCAAGCTTTAGCCACCCCATAATCTTCTTCAAATTGGCCTATGTAGCAGATGAATTCCACAAGTCACGGGTTCAAAATAACAGCTTCATGGTGATCATGTTGCAGATGAACTCAAAGGGATCTTCAAAGATGTATCAGATGAAGTTTCAAATTACAAGCACTTGGTTACATGATAGTTGGCATTGGCGAAGTCCTTTAGCATAGGAATGTTGCCTAAATTCTAAGTCCAATTGTCCAAGATCAAGCCAACAGTCCACACAAAAGTTTTTTAGGGTTTTTTTGTTGTTATTATGTACATTAATGGTCAAAGACCACACAAACAAACAAAATATACACAAACAAGATATATCACACAATATGGTCCAAGTGGACAAGGTGAAAAGGCATTAATATAAGCAATTAGAATGGTATGAATAATGGTAAATGAATACAGCTTAAAAATTAAAGTGCATTAAAATAAAAGACTTGGAATTAAATGTTAGTTGTTAATGAGTTAGAAGTTAGTATTGTTTTGCTTTTTCTTTTTAAGTCATTCTTTGGAGAATACTCTACCCACTTATCACAAACATGGATCCTTGAGCCAAGACATCTTCCAAAGGAAGGAAAAAAGGCCAAGTTTCCACACAATACCATGAAATAGGGGAGACTTACAATCTCACTAACTAGAATGTTATGCCTTTTTGTGTCAAAAATTTAGCGCTATGTTAAGCAATCGTAATTGGACTTATGTAGAAGTCACAACTATTTGAGGTCGGGCAATAGAATTTTGGTATTAATACATGTTAGAGACATAGTATAATGGACTATGCTCATGAAACATACCACACACAAAAAGAATATGCAAAAGAGGTGGCCTAATCTCATCCATACTCATGTTGATATTTCAATCAACTAGCATTAGGACTTTGAGATGTCATAGGCCAAATGGAATGAATGAATTAAGAAAGGGAATAAGATGAAAGGGGAGGGGAATGAATGAAATCACAAATTGGTCAAAGGAGGATCTTTACCAAATTAATATCATTCATTCATTTTGGGAGATGGAATGTACATTCCATCAATCCCCTATATCCAATGATATTAATTTGACAAAGTCAAATCAACCTTGACCAACACCCAACAATAAGAGTTAAACATAAACAAGTTATCACAATTGGTCAACAAATTTATTTGGCATTTATTCAAATTAAAAATAGTAAAATAGTGCATTTAAATTAAATATGTTTTGTCCAATTCCTAAAATCTCATCAAAACACCAAAGAAATGGCCATGAGATTTATCATAGGTCAAACAAGGTCAAAGGACCTTGGAGAAAAAATTTCATAATTTTTGGACATTTAAAAATATATTTTGACAATTAAAAACAAATGCAAAATCAATTAATTCATGAAAAATATTAATAATGATCCCAAAATTAATTTTAATTCAGAATATGAAAGAGAAAAATATTTGAAATTTTTTGGTGAAAGTCCCATATTTTTTGGATCAATATTGAATTTAATATGAATTATTGAAAATAAAGCAAATAAAATGAAAATTAAAAATATTAGAAAAAACATGGACCACTTGATCTCCCTCATTAATTGAGGTGGCAGATCAAGTGGCCAGGAGCGCGCTATCCACGCTGGTCACTAGTCAGCGCGTGGAAACATTGGTTATTCAAATGCACACTCTAATTTAAAACAATTCAAATCAATCCAAAGGCTCATAACCAAGACAACACATCATCGGCGTCTAAAGGCTGGTCGTCTTCTCCGGCGACCCTGGCCGGACTGGTTCACTCATCACCTTTAAAAAAATGAAAAAGGAGGACATGATCTGAAAGAAAAAATGGCGTATAACACGAATCTGACCTCAGTTCATCCTAACTCCAAGTATATTGAGAGATACATGGAGTTGAAATTTGAGGTTCATGAACTGAGTTCCTTCGATTTGGCCTCTAAGCAACTCAATCTTCTTGCCTATATTGGTAGGACTTCAGACAACCAAAAAATCAATAGAATTGAGCAAGAATTTGAGAGAATCGAAGAGTTCAAAATTTCTGGAAAATACCTTCAATGGAGGTCTGGATTCAACTGATATTGATCTTGCTTGTGTTTGGTCTCACTCCACTTGCTTGCAAAAGAAGGATTGGATGCTTACAAGGTTGTGGATTCCTGGAGATTTGAATTTCAAAATAGTGGAAATTCAACCTCAAATTCAAAAGAATTTCTTAGGTTTATCCTTTGCAAAGTGAGGGTTTGAGATGGGGGATCAAAGCTGGCACGAATGTGTCTGAAATTCTGAGCAATTGGAGCTCTATTTATAGCTGAAATCATTGATATTTGCACACTTGAAATCACTTTCCAATTTTGGCAAAATGGTGATACATGGGTGCATGGGTGTGTACAAGCCCATGAGATCATTGCAATAAGTCCAGAAATGAATGTTAGATAGTCTGAATTAAGCTTGGATTGCAAGGCAAGTGTGCATTTGAATTTGAAGTTTGATCCTTGCCAAGTGATGTCACCATGTTCATGTCATGCGCAACCTATGCATTCCTTGTCCAAAATGAATGAATTTGAGCTCTTTGGAAAGCTGAAATCAAGAGGAACAACTTTCATGTTCAACACTTTTTTATTTGGAGCTTGGAACTCGGAGAACTTTGAGGTGGAAGTTTGGAAATTTTTGACATATCAAGGATAAATCACTTGATCAAAGGTATAGGTCAAAAGTGACCTATAATGTAACCTCATATCACATGCTCAAAAAAGTTGAATTAGCTTCCACTCCAAACATAAAAGTTGAATTAGACACATTGAATTTGATTGTTCAACTTGGAAATCTTTCATATCATAAAAATTGAGCAAGTTATGTCCTTGGGAAGTTGACTTTCAAATTAGGGTTTAGACAAAATGACCTATAATGTTTCAACATAGAAAATGGTTTTCCAAGAAAAACTAGATCTAGGTCTCAACATGAAAGTTGTTTGGAATGTAATTTAGAGTAAGTTTTCTCTTGGAATCATTTTCATATGGTGAAAATTGTAGGAGATAGGGTCTAGGGAGACCCAGTTTTGATCAGATGAATCCATCTGGCCAACCACCATCAACCAACTTGCTAATTTCTAATTCTCTTGACTTTCTTGGCTCATGGAAGATAATATATGCTTAAGATGATTAAATTTGAAGTGTCCCTTGAGAAATTTGATCAATTGGTGAGATAGCTTGTTAGAGAAGTTACTCAAGATACCCAGTCAAACTAGGGTTTCCAAGGCAAATCACCCTCAAACTCTTGAAGGAAACTTGATCAATATAACATGTAGAGAACATTGGGACTCATATATGATGTTCATGACCATTCTTGAATCAATTCTTAGTTGTGCTATTTGTTCATGAGGGTCTAAAACCCTAGATATGAACTTGACGAATCAATGGAATTATGCCCTTCCTACAAAAGAGTTAGACAAATGAAAAGACATATTTTTTGGTCTTTTAGTTAGTGAAATGATAAAATACAAGTATGATATAATCACAAAGTGCTTGGTGATCTCTCCCAAAACAAACCCAATGAAAGAGGGGTAAGGAGGATGCCAAGATGTGATACCAATGCTAATGCTTATGATGAAATTGCATGAGGGATATTAGGGTCAAAATTGGGGTCTTACAGCTGCCCCTATTTAAGGATATTCTAACTGAGGAGGTGAAGGTTAAAATCTTCGGCTCGACTCAGTAGAATGGGCTTAAATAACAACATAAAGAAACAAATTTTGGTCCCTAAGAGACCTCATGATGCATATGATATGAATGCAAAAGTTAATGCTCTGTGGGGAAATATTGCCACAAAGGAAAAAGAAATCAGAGAGACCGAAAATCCGCAGGAGCACAATGCATTCCATAAGGAAAACTCACTGGGGAGACAGAGACTCTGGGGAAAAAAGAGTTATGTGTAGGCCAGACTACGACTTAAAACTGCTGGGGGACTAGAGGAATTCCATTCAAAATGGAAAGACTCAGCCGGGGAAATAAAACATCTACGGGGGATACTAGTAAGTCAGGATAAAACTGAAGTACTTGAATCATGCAGGAAAAACGACTTCACTAAGGAAATACGCACTCAATTCAACTGGGGAAGAAATAAACTTCAACACAGGAGGAGTAGAAATTTATTATATACTACCTGTTACTGGGTAAGGAGATAATAAGGATTTGACAGAGAGAACATCCGTCATCAGTTAGGATGAACATATCAAGGATGACTCGCTGAGGATCGCCAGGAGGGAGTATTCATTACCGGTTACTGGGTAAGAACAGCCTTGCTGGGATAAACTGCAGAAAGGAGGATTTACAACTACCAGTTACTAGGTAGAAGACCAAAGGTGAGAATATCCGTCATTGGTTAGGATGAACATATCAAGGATAAACTCAACAGGGAAGAAAATCCATCATCGGTTAAGATGAACATATCAAGGATAGACTTGCCTGGGATTGTCAAGGAGGATTCCCGTCATCGGTTAGGATGAACATATCAAGGATGACTCACTGAGGATCGCCAGGAGAGAGTATTCATTACCGGTTATTGGGTAAGAATAGCCTTGCTGGGAAAAACTGCAGAAAAGAGGATTTACAACTACCAATTACTGGGTAGAAGACCAAAGGTGAGAATATCCATCATCGGTTAGGAGGAACATATCAAGGATAAACTCAACAGGGAAGAAAATTCGTCATCGGTTAAGATGAACATATCAAGGATAGACTTGCCTGGGATTGTCAAGGAGGATACTCGTCATCGATTAGGATGAACATATCAAGGATAAACCAACTGAACAAAAAGTAGGAATTACATCTATCGATGCTGGATAGAAGACCATCAAAGAGAAAGTTTGTCACCGGTTAAGATGAACATATCAAGGATAGAATCTGAAAGGGGAATTACATCTATCGAATGCTGGATAGAAAACCGTCGGAGAGAAAAATCCGTCATCGGTTAGGATTAACATATCAAGGATAGACTCTGCAAGGGGACAAAGTAGGATTTACAACTACCGGTTACTGGGTAGAAAACCAATCAAAGAGAAAATCTGTCATCGGTTAAGATGAACATATCAAGGATAGACTCTGAAAAGGGGATAAAATAGGATTTACATCTACCGGTTACTAGATAGAAAACCACAAAGAGAAGACCCGTCATTGGTTAGGATGAGCATATCAAGGATCGACTCTGATGAGGAGCAAAAATAGGAATTATATCTATCAGTTATTGGATAGAATACCATAGAAGAGAAAATTCGTCACCGATTAGGATGAACATATCAAGGATTAACTCTCTGGGGAACAAAATAGGGATTACAACTACCTTTTTACTGGGTAGAATACCAAAAATGAGAATATCCGTCACTGGTTAAAGTGAACATATCAAGGACAAACTCAGGCAGGGAAAAGAAAGATATATGTCACCGGTTAGGATGAACATATCAAGAATATACTTCCTAGGGACTCTACTGAGGAGAAAAATAAGGACACTCTTGCCGGGTATTGGGCAAGAAGTAACGAACTGCAAACTAAGAAGAATATTACCAGTTATTAGGTAATAGACTCTTAGGGGACCCAAGCATCTATCTAGGTAAGAGCTAGAAAGAAAACAGTCAATCAAGACTCAACCCAATGAGGACATAACTCAAGGGGAGTAATTCCATCCAGAAAATCCACTGGAAAGGAAACTGAAATAACAACCATCCACGAGGAAACAAACTCAGTGGGGAAACAGAGAAAGGTTAAAGTCTTTCTGCTTAAGGGGATGACACTCTACAATTGAAGGAGGACAGACACCAGATTTGGTATGGGGATAAAGTACCGCCATAACAAAGAATAAGAATCTCAAACAAATCAAATATGAGATATGCAAATTATGAAATTATATGAATGTATATGTATATATGATGGTTATGCTGACAAAACGATCATGAAGGATACAAAGGTGTCGCAAAGAATTTGAACCACCGGTACAATCCTCGATTAATCCACAAAATATGGAGACAAAAGCTGGAGAACAGAGAGATCAGCAACCCAAAGGTTCAAACCTAACTAGGGAAGGAGGAGATCTGCTGAGGATAGAACATCCAATCTGTGGGGAATTTTAGGTCAACACCATAAAAATGGGAGACAACCCTACAGAGAAAAATCATAACAAAAGCTGCTCAGAAACCAGGAGGAAACTCTGACTGGGAGCAAGTTGGATAGTGATTGGTGGGGAAACCAATGCGATCCACTAGGGAAGATTAACCATCTCTGAAGATCAACCCTGCTGAGGAAATACAAACTTTGTTGGGGAAGGCAGAAACTCTGTTGGGGAAAACAACACGCCGCAGGGTATCTGAATCAACCAAATCAGCTGGGGACAAATAAATTCCACTGAGGATCAAACACTCCACCGCGGAACTGAATCAACACTAATGTCTAGGGATACCCGAAGGGTTAACTGCTTGGGGAACCTCTGATGCTTCACACTTAAGGACTTGCTATTCATTGAAACGTTGTTGATATTCCTTTTACTTGCTTTGGAAAAATTCTTGCTTTTATATATTAAAGAAAACTTGATTTTAATTTAAAAATTTAATTTCAAAATGATCATAATAAAATTTAAAACTATTGGCTGAAGTAAATAAGAGTAGAAACAATTTGGATAAAAGCTCAACTTTATTTAATAGAATGGTAGTCTGTAAATGACAAGACTTCATAGATTTTACAAAGTTAAAAATGGTAATTTACATGGAAAAGGGTTACATTGAATACAAATGATCCTTAATCCTTCTACCAACTCTTGATATCCACTATGCTCTTGACCGCTGCTGGGGTGATGAGTCGATGTCAACCCTTGTGCTCAAACAAGTCTTCAAAATACTGAAGATCAGCAGAATGCAAATACTTGCCATAATCCCTAATTTTTGCATAAGTTGCCTTAGTGTGGGGTACTCAATTTTATCAGGAAATTCTTTCTGTTTTATGTCTCTAATTTTTACCTGGACCACCCTTTCGGGTTTTCAATCCACCGAGACGCTCATTTTTGCCTAAGCCGCCCTTTCGGGTTTTCAACTTAGCGAGCTGTTCTTTTCTTTTTTTAGGCGAAGTATTTCTTGGCTGCATCTGGGTTCACAGGACGAGTGAACTCTTCACCATCCATAGTTGTAAGAATCAAAGCACCACCTGAAAAGTCTCTCTTAACAACACATGGGCCTTCATAATTAGGAGTCCATTTCCTCTGGAATTTGGCTTGAACGTCAAAATCTTCTTGAGAACAAGGTCTCCTTCTCTAAATACACGAGGTCTGACCTTCTTATCAAAAGCTTTCTTCATTCTCTGCTGATATAACTGACCATGACACATGGCAGTTAATCTCTTCTCTTCAATCAAATTCAGCTGATCAAACCTGGTCTGACACCATTCAGCTTCAGTCAACTTGGCTTCCATGAGCACACGCAATGAAGGAATCTCAACCTCTACGGGGAGCACTGCTTCCATACCATATACAAGAGAGAAAGGGGTTGCCCCTGTTGAAGTGCAGACAGATGTACGATACCCATGCAAAGCAAATGGGAGCATCTCATGCCAATCCTTGTACGTGACAACCATCTTCTGGATAATCTTCTTGATGTTCTTATTCGCAGCTTCAACAACCCCATTCATCTTGGGCATGTAGGGAGAAGAATTATGATGTGCAATCTTGAAGTCTTTGCAAAGAGCTTCCACCATATTATTATTCAAGTTCAATCCATTATCAGTAATGATCTTACTTGGCACACCATAACGGCATATAATATGATTCTTGATAAACTCTCAACAACTTGCTTAGTTACATTTGCATACGATGCCGCTTCAACCTATTTTATGAAGTAGTTAATTTCTACCAAAATGAAACAATGTCCATTCTAAGATTTGGGCTCAATCATCCCAATAATATGAATTCCCCACATGGAGAAGGGCCATGGGGAAGAGATAACATTCAATAGTGTCGGAGGAACATGAATCTTATCAGCATAAATTTGACACTTGTGGCATTTCTTCACAAACTTGCAACAGTCAGATTCCATTGTCAGCCAATAGTAACATGCTCGCAACATCTTCTTTGCCATTGCATTTCCATTGGAATGAGTTCCAAAGGAACCTTCGTGCACTTCAGTCATCAACAGGTCTGCTTCGTGTCTATCCATGCATTTGAGCAAAACCATGTCGAAGTTTCTCTTGTACAACATATCACCATTCAAGTAGAAATTATCGGCTAATCTTCTCAAAGTCTTCTTATCTTTCAAAGATGCCCCAGGAGGGTAAATTTGACTTTGGAGGAAACATTTGATGTCGTAATACCACGGCTTCTCATCTTTGATCTCTTCAATAGCAAACACATGAGCTGGCCTATCAAGACGCATCACATATAAATTGGGAACTTCATTTCAATACTTCACTACAATCATTGACGGCAACGTTGCAAGAGCATCTGCCATCTGGTTTTCATCTCGAGGGATATGATGAAATTCAACCTTTGTAAAGAAAGTTGAAATCCTCCTCACATAATCTCTATATCATATTAAACCGGGTTGATTTGTCTCCCATTCACCTTTTATTTGATTCACAACCAAAGCCTAATCACCGAAGATATCCAAATACTTGATTCTGAGATTCATGGCCTTTTCAAGCCCCATAATGCAAGCTTCATATTCTGCCATGTTGTTTGTGCACTTGAAAGTCAATTTAGTTGTAAATGGTAGATGCGTGCCTTGAGGAGTAATAATCACTGCCCCAATGCCATTTCCATATTGATTAACAGCTCCATCAAACACCGTGCCCCAACGGGAACCAGGTTCGGGCCCTTCTTCAAGCAATGGTTCATCACAATATTTCATTTTCAAGTACAAAATCTCTTCATCAAGAAAATCATACTGAACTTACTGGTATTCTTCAATTGGTTGGTGAGCTAAATGGTCAGCCAAGATACTACCTTTAATCGCTTTCTGAGATCGGTATTCGATATCATACTCTGATAACAACATCTGCCAACGGGAAATCCTCCTAGTTAAAGCAGGCTTCTCAAATATATACTTGATTGGATCCATTTTGTATATCAACCAAGTGGTATGATTCAACATGTATTGACGCAGACGCTTAGCAGCCCAAGCCAATGCGCAACAAGTCTTCTCAAGCATAGAATACCGAGTCTCACAATCGGTGAACTTCTTACGGAGGTAGTAAATTGCAAATTCTTTCTTTCCAGTCTCATCTTGCTGACCTAGAACACAACCCATACTATCTTCTAGCATAGTAAAATACATGATCAACAGTCTTCCTTCAACAGGTAGAGACAAAATCGGAGGTTCAAGCAAATATTCTTTGATACTGTCAAAAGCTTTCTGGCAGTGTTCGGTCCAATAACAAGAATCATCTTTCCGAAGAAGCTTGAATATAGGCGCACATGTGGCAGTCATGTGGGAAATGAATCTGGAAATATAATTCAAGTGGCTGAGAAAACCTCTGACTTGCTTCTCAGTTTTGGGCGCAGGCATCTCTTGTATGGCTTTGACATTGGCAGGATCAACTTCAATACCCTTCTTGCCGACAATGAAGCATAACAACTTACCATAACGAATACCAAAAGTACACTTATTGGGATTCAAGCGGAGTTTATACTTCCTCAAACGCTGGAATAACTTCAACAAATGTTCAATATGTTCCTCTTCATTAATTGATTTAGCAATCATGTCATCAACATAAACTTCAATCTCTTTATGCATCATATCATGAAAGAGAGTAGTCATTTGTCTCTGGTAAGTTGCACCAACATTCTTTAAAACAAAAGGCATCACTCTATAACAGAATATTCCCTAGGGTGTAATGAATGTGGTCTTCACCATATCTTCGGGTGCCATCTTGATTTGATTATATCCGGAAAATCCATCCATAAACGAAAAGACTTTGAGTTTAGCAGTATTTTCTACCAACATATCAATGTGTGGCAGAGGGAAATTATCTTTCGGACTGGCTTTATTCAAATCTCTATAGTCAACACACATGCGGACTTTTCCATCTTTCTTCGGCACAAGCACAATATTGGCCACCCATTGTGGATACTCAGCTGTTACAAGGAAACCGACATCAATCTGCTTCTGCACTTCCTCTTTGATCTTCACATCCATATCAGGATGCATTCTTCTCAACTTCTGCTTGACTGGCGGGCATTCTGGCTTCAATGGCAATCTATGCTCCACAATCTCAGAATCTAAACCAGGCATGTCTTGATAGGACCAAGCAAACACATCTGAATACTCTCGAAGAAGATCAATCAACCCATTCTTAGCATCTGGACACAGTCGAGACCTAATCTTGACTTCCTTCACATCATCTTCGGAACCCAAGTTGACTAGCTCAATCTGCTCTTTAAACGACTGAATAATCTTTTCATCTTTCTCAAGAAGACGAATCAATTCATCACTCACTTCTTCATCACTTTCCTCCTCGGCCTCAAACACAGGGAATTCAAAATTTGGAGAAGGAGAAGGATCATTTTATTCAATGGGGTTAGGAACCAACCTGCATAATGATTTGATATTTTGATTTTAGAGAAGTGAATTTGTGACCAAATATTATGCAGATGGACAATTGTATTGTTTATTTATGTTTTTTGTGATTACCATTTTCAGAATAAAGAAAAAAGTAAAGATAAACATCAAAGATGTGGATGAATAGAATTAATTTTATTGATGATCAATTTAAAATGCCCAAACAATGTTCACTTCTCCCTTAGGCATAGGAGAAGGATTTTTAAAATATAAAAGCAATTACTTAGATCGATGCAAAATAACAAGAATGTCAACAGCAGTCCAATTGTTGCATGTCTTTCCATGCGTTACAAAGTTGGTGCAGTCTTCCTCTTCGCTATCCCCTAGCGCAATAGCTAAGTGTTGTTCATTGCCATGAATGAACCCTCCGCTTCGGAAGCTAAGTTGCATATCTTCAGATCTAACAATTGATGAGCCTTTCTGGAACCCCAAACTGGTTCTGCCTTTGTTGTCGGAGATCTCTACCATGGGCTCCCACTGATCAATAGTTCCTTCTTCCACAATCTACTGAGCATCTTTCAACAAGGACATAGGTGCCCCAATTCTCTTCTCAGTAGCAATAGATAAGGCTTGGAACGGAGTTCCAACCTCATCCTCAGATTCAACGTACGAGAAAGATGACAGATAGCTAACCAACAACGCCTTCTCTCCTCCAACAATCACAAGCTTGCCATTCTTGACAAATTTCAATTTCTGATGCAGAGTGGAGGTAACAGCCCCTGCCTCATGAATCCATGGCCTTCCCAATAAACAGCTGTAGGCCGGGTGGATATCCATTACTTGAAAAGTAATATGAAAATCACTCGGACCTATCTTAACTGGAAGGTCCATTTCTCCAATTAGTGTCTTGCGCGAACCATCAAAAGCTTTGACGATTACACCATTGTACCTCATGGGCGCTCCTTGGTAAGATAGCTTTGACAAAGTTGACTTCGGAAGCATATTTAGTGACGAACCAGTGTCAACAAGCACATTTGACAAAGCATCTTCCTTGCAGTTCATTGAAATATGCAAAGCCAGGTTATGATTTCTTCCCTCCTCAGGGAGTTCTTCATCGCAGAAGCTCAAATTATTTCATGAAGTGATGTAGCCACGATGTGATCGAACTGATCCACAGTAACATCATGCTCTACGTATGCTTGTTCAATAACTCTCTGTAGTGCTTCTCTGTGCGCTTCGGAATTCAAAAGTAGAGACAACACAGAGATTTTTGAGGGAGTCTGGAGCAACTGCTCTACCACATTAAATTCTCTCCTCTTTATCAATCGGAGTACCTCATCATCATCATTGGCTTTCAAGTTGTTGGATTCACCAGACTTATCTTTTGAGCAACCAATTGGATCTACATTAGGTACCTCCACCTTCTCACCAACAATCGTTTCTTCTTTGTTTTCTGAGACCATCGACCCAAACACTCGACCACTGCGGGTCACCTTTGTAACATCAACAATGCTCACCACTGAACTAGTCGTAGGTAATGGGACATCTTGACCATTATTTATCATTGTAGCATTGTATTGGTACGGTACAGCCTTATCAGATGAATACGGGACGGGGCCTGCTAACCGTATTACCAACGCCGATACTAATCTTTGACTGACATTATTATTGTTGCTGCTATCATATTGAATTACCAACAACTCTTGTTGCTTGAAAATGGGCACTATGACATTGAATTCGTCATTTACATGACGAGATTGGACAATTTGAATCATGCCTTCATCCATCAGACGTTGGATGTCCCTTTTCACTATATCACACCCTCTTGGGTTCACACTACAAACAACACAACCATCATGGTCATGTTCACAGTCACTCACCATACAGATATCCTTGTGCATCTGCACCAAAGATCTTCGGATAAACCTGACGTCAAAAACTTTGAATTCTCCAGGACAACCGTCCACCATATTCACTGAAGAGTTCCCATGAGCAAGCAAAGGGTTTGCTTTCACATTCGGCGCGCGGTCCTCAAAGGACAACATACCACTCTTCATAAGCCTTTAAAACTCATACTTCAATGGATAGTAATTTTCAATATCGTTTCCGGGTGCTCCTTGATGAAAAGCACAATGGAGCTTAGGTTTATACCACCAGGGAAGTGGTTCTGGGATCTGCGGTGGGTTCCTTGGTTGAATTAAGTTCTTGAGAACTAGCGAGGGATACAACTCTGCATACAACATAGGAATCAGGTCAAAAGAGACCTTCTTCCTCTCAAAGTTCTGTTGATGATGATTGTTGTTGGTATTGTTGTTGTTCTAGGTGTTCGTTCTTTGTTGCGGTGGTAGTTGTTGACTTTGATATTGTTGTTGTTGTTGAATTGGTGTTGCTTGTTGATTAGAAAATACCAGAATTACTGATGACACTTGATGATGATGATATTGACGGGGAAGTGGATTTCTTCTGATCTGAGGCCTCCTCTGCCTCCCACTGATTACTGCATTGGTTTCACTATCCTTCTTCTTACCAAAGTTGCTACCACATATCTTGCTCGTTGACGCCTCATATTTTGACAACCGTCCCTCACAGACTCCTTCCTCAAGTCTCATCCCCATATTTACCATTCCGGTAAAATCACTAGGGGCACTAGCGATCATACGTTCATAATAAAATGAACTCAGGGTTTTCAAGAAGATTTTTGTCATCTCTTTCTCCTCCAAAGGAGGAGTGATCTGGGCAGCCAACTCCCTCTATCTTTGTGCGTATTCTTTGAATGTCTCTTTGCCCTTCTGAGACATATACCTCAATTGGTCTCTATCCGGCGCCATGTCCACATTATACTTGTATTGCTTCACAAAAGCCTCTCACAAGTCGTTGAAAGTGAGAATGCTTGCACTATCCAACCCCATGTACCAACGGAGTGCAGCACCAGTCAGGCTATCTTGGAAGTAGTGAATAAGCAATTGATCATTGTTGGTCTGAGTTGACATCTCACGGGCATACATCACAAGATGACTGAGCGGAAAAGAGTTCCGTTTATATTTTTCAAAGTCAGGCACTTTGAACTTCACCGGGATTTTGACATTAGGCCCCAAACATAACTCGGCAGCACTCTTCCCAAATAGATCTTTACCTCTCAACGTCTTCAATTCCTTGTGCAACTCAAGAAATTGATCTTTCATTTCGTCCATCTTCTCATACACATCTGGACCCTCAGACGGCTCGGAATAATAGATGGTATCCTCTACGCGAGGCAAAGTGTGCACAATGGGCGGTGGCACGGACATGACCGGGCTAGATGTCGACATGGAAGCAAATGTAGGCGCAAAGCCTTCGAGCACAAAATTGGGAGGCATTTCCCACAGGAATCGAGCAGGCATATTCGGTGTGAAGTGGGCGGTAGCAGCAGACATGGTAGAGGTAGCCACCTCTGAAGTAATAGTCCTCGCGGGAGGAGTTGCAGGTGTTGGAGAAGCTTGATTATGAGCAGCAAGAACTTACTCCATCATGGCAGTCAGGCGGGCGATCTCATCCTTCAGCTCTCTGTTCTATTGCTCCAAATGTTCCATGATTTTCAGATGATTGGCTCGGGTGCTGTACCGGTGAGTCAACTTGGCTAAAGCACATAAGAAATACCAATCAGACATCTAGCGAAAACCTGCTTATGCAAATGATGCATGAAATGCAATGCTTGATTATTTATTTTTAATTTTATTTTATTTCAAGGAACTTACTATATCATTTGCAAATATAATATTTAAATGGCAATTGCAACAATTTGATATGACCAAAAATCTCTTTTTATTTATATAAATTAGAAGGATTACACTGAGTACATTTTCAGAAACCGAAATAAAAAGATACAAGAGAAAAGGAGACTAGTCATCCTAAGGATCCCTAACAACATTGTCAGAAGATCTGGCTGAAGGCGCGTACTTCCTTCGGATGCCACGGATCTCGGTCTCAAAAGACCCTTCATCTGAGTCTTCTCGAGGAGAAGCTGATCCACAATCTTCTTCCGAGCAACGGAAGGCTAAGGCATGCTAGAAGATGAAACCTCTGGCTCTCTCTGTCTCTTCGTCACCCGGTCCTCAAGTAGCTCGATAAGTGCATCTTTGTCCTTAGACTCCAATTGCAACTCTTCATGCATCTTGCTCAAAGCATGGAAACACTCTTCCCACACATCCTTCTCTTGCTTCATCTTGGCGAGTGCGTCTTCCAACTCCTCTACATCTTGGTTAGGGAGAGTTAATGTCTCAACCACAACCATAGACATAGGTCTTTCACAAGGATAAGGCATATTCGACTCCATAGATCTCTTCTTCACCCGAAGAGTGTAAGCTTCCAAAGCTACACAATTGCGCGGACCAAGCTCGGATCTTCCTTTCCTATGCACATTATGCCAAGCATGCACAATCTTCTGCTTCAAATGTTGGGGATCTTTACCCTCTTGATAGAAAAGACCTTCTAACAACATGTTATTAGGTTTGTCTCTCAAGGGGAACCCAAGTTGACGACGAGCCAAAGCAGGGTTGTAGTTAATTCCTCCTTGTGTACCAATGAGAGGCACATTAGAGAATTCACCATAACTATCAATAATCTCCAAACTGCTTAAGGACATATCATACCAAACTATATCATCATTAGTGAGAGACATGAGTCTCTGAGACCACCTTAGACATTGTTTGTTCTCCACAAAAGCAGGTGTCTGAGGCAAGTGCGAAATAAACCACTTGTACAGAAGAGGAATGCAACAGACAATAGTTCCACCACCTTTAGAATTCCTTAGGTGCAAAGACAAATACATATCACCCAACAAAGTAGGCACATGATTCCCAATCAAGAAAAGTCTAATGGCGTTAACATCAACAAAACCGTCTATGTTAGGGAACAAAGCTAATCCATAGATGAGCAACATAAGGATAGCTTCAAAAGCATCCACACTACCAGCTTGAGCAAAAGTAGTAGCTTCCTTGATGAGGAAAACAAATGGCAACCCAAATAACCCTCCTTTCTTCACCCAATGAGCCTCTATCTCAGACTTCTTCAAGTGAAGAGCTTCAGCAATAATACTAGATCCGGGAATCTCTTCCAATCCACTAAAAGGCACTCTACTAGAAACAGGTATCCCCAAAAGATGAGAATACTCCTCCAATGTAGGCACAAGCTGAAAATCTGGTGTCATACCCCAAAATTCACCCTATCTTTCACAAAGTTCATCTAGGTCACTAACCTCAATCATATGCATGTTTTCACATCATTCATGTCATCTGCATAACCATGGTCCAGTATAAGAGGACAGGTATCTTGGATTCCTAGCTTTTGTGCTTGCATTTAGTGGAAGCTAAGGTTTCTCTGTAACTAAAGATGGCCCAATCAATCAAACCATAAGTGGAGGCAGCTCTTGAAGCTTGTGTTTTGTTCCCAACATTGATGATTCAACTTTGGCCTCTTGGTGAAGCAAAACCCTAATCTTGGGATCCTTATTTGATCACGGTGTCCCTAAACCCTAACTCATGGTCATCACTCCTTGTATGTGTCCTTAGCCCCATTGTATTGGTTCATCATCATTCCATGGTATGTGTGTTTTACTTTCTCGGTCAAGATCCATTCAAGGCACACTTGCTCGTGGTCTATTACGAAGGTCTCCTTGGTTTGATTGGCATTCACCTCATGGCCTTACATGTTCATTTTTTTTGCTTGCTCGTGATCATTGGTTTAAGTTCAAGTCCATAGACCCAGAACCCTCACTTGTCCCGTTCATTTCATCTGATTATTTCACTTGGTCATTGCTGGTCCTTGTTTGGTTCATTCATGGTTGTCTATAGTTCCATCAATCCCTCATTCACGTCGCATTACCCAATGCATTAGTTCTTGTTTCATTGGTCTTTGGGCTTTGGTTATTATCTACTGAAGGCCATTTTCCATTCACTTCATTTTCAATATCATGGTGGATGGTCCATTAATCTTGGGTTTATTCAATCGAGTCTACTCATTCATGTTTCCATTCATTTCGAAGTCAAAGTCATGCATTCAAATCAAAAACAATCAATTTCATTCAAGTAATCATGTAATATCCATTATAATGCTCATTACATCAAAAATACACAAATTGGAAATATTGACTTTGGGCCAACAGTTGACTTTTTGGTCAACTTTGACCAAAGTCAACTCAATCCTAAAAAACCCTAAAATCCCAAATCCTTGTCCTAATCTTGACCTTGATCTCCCATATTCCATTTTGATCTTGGATTGGCCAAGTAAGCATAATGCTTCATGATTCCTGTTGGTGTCATGAAACTTTGTCTGTCCAACAAATGAAGCCATAACCTGCATGAGCGGCAAAAGAAAACAAGGAAGTAACCCACAACCTGAAGTGAGCCAATATGGATACACAATCATATCAAAACCAAGGCAATGCATAACAGGGGTTACACTTAATGGGGAACGAAATACACAACCGGGAACCATATGAAGCCAATGGACCAAAATCAAAGCGGGAATGAGTTTTTACCTGCAATGTGAAATAGGGCCTAACCCAAAGAAATCTGCAGCAGTATTCAACCTACACATCAGAACAGGCAACGACATTTCATATGCCACAGAAGATTCCATAAACTTGCAGCAAATCGACATCCTAACCATGCCAGGAACCAAGCCTACTGCAACGTACAAACCCCCCAAACTGTGCACGAACCAAAACAGGATATTGTTCCTATACTATTCATGATAGTTGGCAATGCTACGACGCCGGTAAGGGAGAAGTGAAAACAAATACTAACAGGTTGCTACAAAGTCTTCAACCTGCAAGCAAGAACCGCGAGCCATGAACAGAACGTTGCCACATACCAACAAGTTATAAGCAATGTAACATGACTTGATGTCCATCCTGCAGCAAGACATAATATGATGAGCCTAGACCAAAGCCATTCATTAATGCTAATAGCTAAACAAATCAAACATGGGGGATGCAATGAGACCCATTTTCAGTTCTTAAGTACACAGTGTGTTGGATATTGGTGTCATCATGTAAATTTTTGTTCAGCTACAGTTTAGAAATAAAACCACTCAAACCAAACTGAAACAGGATCATAACGTCAATGGTGAAGCTTAAAAATGGTGTTATTGAAACTGTACCCATTGGTGAAATTAAGCTCAGCTTACGTCAGTCGCCGGTCAAACTTGGTGTGGGTTTTACGTCTCGTGATCCAAAGCTGCAAATGTTAATATATGGCTTAGAATTTATGATGAGGCCTTCAAACAAAAACCCAGGGAAGAAGACAACTTGGAAATACCACGCTTCAGGAAGACGGAAGTGGATGATCATAGGCAACATCACAAGATATCCGTCAGCTCGTGTGACTGATCTGGTTTTGAAGACACCAAAATTTACTGTTGAAGTCAGAGAATTGAGTTCAGATATATCTAAAAGTGTTGGATCTAAGTCAAGTTTGTTCATTAGACTACAAATATCACATGTTCTCGTTCACACCGGCAAACCATAAGTCAGAGCCACGGGCAAGGTTAGAGTGGAATCATCCGCATTATCGGCAGAATGCACATTAACGTGAGGACGCATCGCTCCCAGCCAGCCTTACAAACCTTGCAGCGTCACAATCCTGCAATAGTCTAAGGCAAAATCTGTTGCATGAGCCTTATTCGAACCTGCTTAACACTCGCATCATACCAACAGCAGCCTTGCAGTACCTGCCACTATACAACGATTCATCGTCAAAATACTCTAACATGCTAAACGCCAAAACAAAACCAACTCATGCAACCCGGCAGTGCTGACAGAAATAAATAGATTGGGGTGAGCAAAAAAGGGGTTCAAATAATTGTTAATACAAAGTATCCGTCTGAACTCCGTGGAGCAATTAATCATTTCCTTCAGAATAACAAAGCACATTCAAAGAAAGATGATTCACTGTATAAGATTTTATGTAAGATGTTGGATGGTAATTTGGATTCATCATCTGATAGGTCAGAGTCTAAAGTTTGGTTTGCATTGTATCATCCAAAGGATGATGCTAGACGCACTACACTGCGTGATATAAATTCTTTTGGCAATCTTAAAAAACGAGGCATTTGTTTCAGAGGGTCTTGTTGACATTCAAGAGGCCAATTTGAGACAGCTTGATGATAAAGATTTAGTAGTTGTTCAAGCAACTTTAAATGTTGGTGGCTTGTGTCATACCCCGATTTTGGTCCTGAATTTCTTTCCATGTTTTTTTTTCATTTTTCTTATTTGGCACTTGGCCTAAAATTCATTTTTGCATACATTCATGACCAAAGGCAACCGTACGTTCCCAAATCCATATTTTGTGATAAACATTGGTTATTATTTAGCTTTTTGATCATGGTGCTTTGTGATTACAAAATGGATTTTGGTTATTTGATTTTAATTTTTAATTTTAATTTAATTTCAAAATAAATCTAATTCCAAATTTCAAGTTAATCTTAATTGTGTTTTACTAATGATTCAAACTCTAATTGATTTTAATTTCCAAATAAATGTTAGAGTTGATATCAAAGTAATTTTAACAAATTATAGATTAATTTGATTTTAATCGGTTTTATTTGGTTTTTTTGATTTTAAATTGCCATTTTGATTAGTCTCAGATTATTTCTAAAATCCAATTCATTACATTTTCAACACCATAATTTGTTATTCAGTTGCTATTCAAGTCATATGCACTACAGTTCATGTTCAAATTCATTCCAAATATCAATTAGTGCAAATCATGGCCATATAAATTTCATTCAAAGTGTTTTATTCCATTCAAATGATCAATTACATTATTACAATCCATCATACATTGTTCATGACATGGAAATTTACAAAAAAATCGCATTTATGAATGAATGTTGACTTTGGCAACTTTGACCAAAGTCAACCCGAATGATCCAAATCCTAGTCCTAAATCCCGAGATTTAATTGGCCTTTGAATCTTTTCCATTATGGGGTTTCCAAGTTCAACATTGGTGTCATTAGCTTCCAAGTTCAACACATGAGCCAAAAGAAGTCACCTGCAGTACATGAAGCATTATCGAGTAGGCCAAGCTGCTCAAAATGGTACAAGAAAACCTGCAATATCACAGCAGTCCATGTTTCGGTTACAAAAGCCACAACAGGAAAATGGAAAGAGCAAATAATTGTTTTGCCTTTCTCTGCTATTGAAAAGTTAAAACAGAATAAAAAGTGATTTCGAGAAGCAAAATTACGTTTGCAGGTACAGCATCTGGTGAGTCACATTGTTGTCAACTTGAACTTTGTTAGGTTAAAGTTTCTACTTGGAAGTTGCTCTTGTAATGAATATAATCTCTCAGCTACAACAACAAGTTAATTCGATTGCAAATTTAGCTTTTAATACCGTTGGGACACTGCAAAGGGACGCACCTCCTAACCGGCTCTCACCAAATTACCCTGAACCACCACCTGCACCTGCTGCCAGTACTCCTCCATCAACATGCTTGTAATCTCGTCCCCAACCTACAACAAACAATAAAGAACAAACGCAACCACAACAAGCTTGCAGCAACTTAAAACCTTTCCAACATATCACACCAAAAAGGGAGGAGGTTAGAGTTTGAACAACAAATATTGCATCACAAGAGTTCACCTCACAACAATCATCACCAATAGCACAACAATTCAGCATCTTAATCACAAGAAACCGAAACAGAAAAGAAAAGAAACTTGGTTAAGGAATTTTACCAAACATTTGGTGTGCAAGTTACAAAATGGTTGATACAACACCAATTCTCCAAAAATTCTCCGACCACAATTGACCACAACACGATAACAGTGTCACAGACCTGCAATCAAGAAATTTCAAGATAGAAAAGCGAAAGATTTCGGTTCATACATTTCACCCAACACTTGGTATGTAAGTTATGAAACGTCAATTCACAAGGCAAAATAGAGCTCCAATCAGCAACAACATCACGGTGGAGAAGGAGAAGAATTTGAAACACAAAACAAACTATAAATCGCACCGAAGTTGTGCTTGAACTGTACCAAATCGCACTGTTGAACCGAGTTGCATACCGTAACAGGGTTTCACAAAGAATTTTAAGTTGAACACATAAGAAATCTTGGTTTCAAATATGAAACTCTGAACCAACAAAACCAATCTCTTCACCCCCAAAGAACTGATCCTACACAATGGAACCAATCTTCTTTCATTTTGGAAAACAACATTTTTAAATCAACAACTCCAACGGATAGATAACAGGACGTAAAACATGCACTTTGACTATCTAATTACCTGCAAATCACGATTATAAGCATGTGGAAGTCCTCTGCACACTGTTAGAAAAGTGACCAAACCCCCTTTGATTCTACCAGACTTGCCACGAACAAGTTCCATTGGGTTTGGATTTCTTTTCTGAGGCATTAGGCTGCTTCTTCGTGAAACAAGTCGTTTGGAGTGAATGTCCCAGGTTTCACTGCAGTAAAAAAAATGTACGTTTATTCCAGGCTGTTAAAAATCCAGAAAATCCCCAAATTGGAATTAAGACAAAAATGAAGAAGAAAGGTTGAGCTCAGATTACCTGTTCCAAATCTAGCATCAAATAGGACAAGCTTGATTCTGAGCACGAAAAGCGCTTCTGGAATTTTCCCCTTTTGAACTCCACCAGACCAAACCTGAAAACCCTAATTCGTGAGGGATAAATAGTGAGTGAGAACACGAAATTTAGGAGGCGGAATTGAAAACTTGAAAGCAAATCAAAAACCTAATCCTAAGATAAAAGAAAACCAGCATTTGAAGAAGTGAAGGGAAGATTCAAGCATTACCTGAGCTCGCCGTCACCGTCGAAGGTGAGCCCTTTTAACAGCCTTTGCCTCTGTTTGCATGGAGAGTGAGGTTTGAGGAAGGTTGGGGACGCGAGAGCAGAGAGAGACGCAGCGTGAGAGTGACACGATTGAGTGAGATTGTGAGAGAAGTGAGCGAGGTTGAGCGTTGATGAGCGAGGTTGAGCGATTGAGTGAGATTGTGAGAGAAGTGAGCGAGGTTGAGCGTTGATGAGCGAGGTTGAGCGATTGAGTGAGATTGTGAGTTGAGAGAGAGATTGAGGACGAAGCTAGAAGAGGAGGTTTCGTTGAGGGCGTTTGAGAGTTGGGAATGCGTTTGAGAGAGAAACGTAAGGTTAAGTTGAGAAAGAGAGATTCGTGAGATTGAGAGAGCGAATTTGTGAGATTGGGAGAGAACGAGGAGAAAGGCATCTGTTACTATTCCCATTTTTTTTCTTTAATTTATTTTAAACAGAATAAGTTTTTTGAAACCATTAAAAATTTTGTTTAAACTTCCTAAGTTTAGTTAATAAATATTTCCTCCTTTTCAATTCATATTCTCTTTGAAAAACCCAACAGCCAGGCGGCTAGGGTATCTTTCTTTGTTTTCTCCCATTTGGTAATCCAACAGACTACTTCCTTTTAGTTTCTATTTTCTTTTTTTAATAAAAAACTTTTATTCCTTTTTTTTCTGGTTTATATACCCAAGTGATTGTGTAAACAATAACTAATGATAAATGGTCTAGTGGAGAGAGGGTAGTTTCTAGGTCCTGAGTGGAGTGGGTTCGATACCCATGTGTAGCATTTTATTTCTTTTAACATTTTTTATGTTTATGTTTTTGATTTTCTTTTAATTTCATCATTCATTCAAAACCATTTTTAAAACTATTAAAATCATATTTTTCTCGATTCAATGTCGAGCCCCTTTTCACACCCTTGTAAGTCGATTGCTTTTGAGCATCGCCATCAACCTCACATAGCTTACTCTTGGGCTTTCTTACAATGAGTCGGTTCTCTTGCACTTACACTCATATTTCGCATCATTTGTTGTTTGAGCCTGATTTAATTATTTCATGATCTTGAATCCCCATTTGACAAAATGTACCCCACTCCCCCGATGTGTAATAATCTTGTACTATTTCATTTCTTTATTTGTTTGACTATTTAGTTAGATACTAACACAAGAATAAAATCAACCATTTCCGAAAAATACAAAAATATGACTCGATCCAACGTCGAGTATTTTCTCAATAAACAAACCAATCCATTTCTCCCTCCCATTCTATTCCACTTATTTTTCAAACTTTCATCAAACGCTTGATTTAATGTCAAGCCATTTTTTCTAATAAAAAAAAACTCAAAAAATATTAATTTATAGTTAAGACTTTTTCAATAAGATGGAACTGGAACGTGGTGTATACCGCGCACTCCTGAGACTAGGATTCGAGATGTATATCTCGCCAATCCTAGTTCTCGCCATCATCCAAACATATCCACTTTGCTCTCTCAAACACTCATTCAAATTTCTCTTAAACGTCCATCAACACTTGATATAGG
Organism: Lathyrus oleraceus; assembly: GCF_024323335.1. Taxonomy (NCBI): domain Eukaryota; kingdom Viridiplantae; phylum Streptophyta; class Magnoliopsida; order Fabales; family Fabaceae; genus Lathyrus; species Lathyrus oleraceus. Next base: position 291,708,153 of record NC_066580.1, read on the forward strand.
GTCAAGTCATTTTCACAACAAAAACCAAAATACCTAATTCTTACTTAACACTTTTCCAATAAAGGTGGAAATGGAACATGGTGTATACCATGCACTCCTGAGGTTAAGATTCGAGACGTATGCCTCGCCAATCTTAACTCTCGCCATCGTCTAAAATTGTCAATGTGGTTTCGTCAAACCCTTTCTCAATCAAATCTAAGATACCTAAATCTTATTTAACACTTTTTCAATAAAGGTGGAAATGGAACATGGTGTATACCATGCACTCCTGAGGTTAAGATTCGAGACGTATGTCTCGCCAATCTTAACTCTCGCCATCGTCTAAAACTGTCAATGCGGTATCTTCAAACCCTTTCTCAATCAAACCTCAAAACACTTAATTTTTATCAAACACTTTTGCCAATAAAGATGGAAATGGAACATGGTGTATACCGTGCACTCCTGAGGCTAGGATTCGAGATGTATATCTCGCTCATCCAAGTCCTCGCCATCACTCAAAATACATCCAACCGATCAAACTCTTTTCTCGCCGCCGTGCGATTAATCAAAAATCTTTTTCATAAATGAAAGATATATTGTCTTAAGTGATACAAAACAATGTTTCGGCCACGATTGTTGAGTAGAGATAAATGACGCTTTTCCAAATGTAGATTTATAAATCCGTTCGATGTGTGGTACGCGTCCACTCCTCATCTGTTTTGGGTAAAACAATGTTTTCGTCGATTAATACAATATAGCTTTCGCTAAAATCGACCAACAAACAAACATTTTTCTACCCAGAAGTACGTAAGCCTTGATTTCTCTTTTGAGATACGTAGGAGCAGGATTTATAAATCTTGTCAGGCCCACTAATAAAAAAACTTAGGTTTAGTCCTTCGTCAAAAATCCAAAAATATTCTCCTCTCATCCTTTCTTTCTTTCCCACCTAATAAACTGAAAAGCCTAACATTTCAAACTAACATTAACGCACACAACTGACCTAATGGTTCCCGTTGAGTACAACAGACGTGAGGGGTGCTAATACCTTCCCCTTGCGTAATCGACTCCTGAACCCTAATATTGGTTGCGATGACCATATCTTATCCTTTCTTTTGTCTTGGGTTTTATCGATATTTCCCCTTTCCTTTTTAGGAATAAATAAAGTTCGATGGCGACTCTGTTCGGTCCATCATTGCGAGCGTGCGATCGCGCTTCGCTTTGAAGTCGTGTCCCCATTTTTTTCGAGGTGCGACAGATGGCGACTCTGCTGGGGATCATACCCAATCCCTAAGTGAGTCAAGCCTAGTTAGGACATTTGTGTGCCTTTGTTTGTTTAATTGTGTGGCTTTTCCTTATTTATTGCTTTTTATTATCTTTATTATTATATTGATATATCTGTTGTATATTGGTTCTATTGTGATTGTTGGTATTTGGGTATTTGATTGCAAACCATGTGGGAAAGACTCTACACCCGAGTTTAGAGTGAAAAAACATAAGATAGGACGATGGTTGAGTAGTACAGACTCCCGAGGTGTATACTTCGTAAGAGTCGGTACGAGAACCTCACTTAGAGTAGATCTTTTTACAAATATTGTCGCCCGAGGTGTATACCTCGTAAGCTTCGATGTTTCAAAGGGGTCCATGACTCTAAGAACCTTTTAGAACATTGAACCTTTGGCCAACTAGGAATGATGGTTGCGTAGTATGGATTCCCGAGGTGGATACTTCGTAAGAATCGATACGAGAACCTCGCTCAGAATAGATTCTCTAGATGGAGTTGACGACCGGAAAGTATTTTCCGTAAGCGTCAAACAGTCTTTTGAATCCGTGACTCTGAGTACCCTGTCTAGAACCCAGTCGATGGTTGCGTAGTACGGACTCCCGAGGTGAATACTTCGTAAGGGTCGGTACGAGAACCTCACCCAGAATAGATTCCCTTGATGGAGTTGACGACCGGAAAGTATTTCCCATAAGCGTCAAACATTCCTGTGAATCAATGACTCTGGGGATCCTTTGTAACAAAGCCCTAGATCATACCCGGTGAGAACCCCGTTTTGGAAAAGCAATCAAATTTATCCATACCTCCGACCTTTGAACCTATCCAAAGAAAAAAACAAAAAAACTTTGCATCCATCCATTCATTGCATATGCATAAAAAGCAAAACTCTTAGTTGTTTCGCATTATTTCAGGAATCCGAGACTTGTTAGCAAGATGAATCCTGAGAGAAGAGGCACTTTTCAGTTCAAATACAAGAACGTGGACCTTACCAGCCTACAGAAGTTGAGTGCCAAAGTAACACCCCTCAAACTCAACAGCTTTGTACAAAACTATGGAAGAATTCTGGACATCCTAAATGAGAAGATGGACATGATGACCGCAGTGACTATTGCTCAGTTCTATGATCCACCTCTACGTTGTTTCACGTTTTCTGACTTCCAGTTGGCTCCTACCTTGGAGGAGGTTGAGAGGATCATAGGCCGGAATTTGAAGGATCATAATCCATTTCCTAAGCTCGATGAAGATATTCCTCCCAAGAGGATAGCTTCAGCTTTGGGTCTAAAAGTTTTTGAAGTCGTGGACAATTGGGATGTGAAAGGACCTTTCAGTGGTTTTTCTAGGAAGTTCTTGGAAGATCAGGCCAAGAAGATGGAAAAAGAAGGGAATTGGGAAGCCTTTTATGTTGTGTTAGCCGTGTTGGTATATGGGATAGTTCTCTTCCCGAATATTGACCATTTTGTGGACCACCTGGCGGTGAGAGTTTTCCTCTCTGGTAACCATGTACCGTTCCTCTTGGCAGATCTCTACTACTCTCTTCATGATCATCATGAGAAGAAGGGAGGAATCGTCTTATGTTGTGCACAGTTGTTGCATGCCTGGTTTAGATCCCATATGCCTGAAGAAGGTCCCTTTGTCTCAAAGGAACTCAAGCCCTTCCAGAAGTTAGCTTCCCTCACCTCCAGTCATGTTAAGTGGTATATCAGGGATTGGGAAACCGAGAATGTGATTGTCAGCATTGGAGACTTCCCCAATGTGCCGTTGATAGGAACCAAGGGTTGCATCAACTATAACCCCATGTTATCTCTAAGGCAGCATGGGTACCCTATGAATGGCCCTCCAAAAGCTGAAGCTCTAGAGCCTTTCATCTTACATGGTGTTGAAGCGGATCATCCCATGGTGAAAAAGATCAAGAGGTCTTGGCAAGCAGTTATCAGGAAAGGTAAGGAGTTGGGTAAGAGAAATGTCGTTGCCCAAGAGCCTTACACTTGTTGGGTTAGAGAGAGGGTTCAGATGATTAAACTCCCTTATCCATTTGATCCTTCTATCTATCCATTGGTTCCGGAGCCAGAACCCATATTACCTGAAGATGTAGAGAAGCTCAATGCCCGTATCAAGGAGTTGGAGTTGGAAAATGTTGATTTGAGAATCAAGCTTGGCCGAGTCTCGATAGAGAATGGGAACTTGAAAGACGATCAACAAAAGAAGGACAAAGAGCTTGAAGTCTCCAACAAAAGAGCTAGAGAGTCTGAAGCAAGGAGGGAGAAGTTTGGACAGGCGCTCTATAGCACTAAATTGGTGTTCAAATCAAAGGAAGAGGAGTTGGATAGAGCTTTACTCCGGATTCAAAAACTCAACAAGACTCTGGAACTGACCCTTGAGATGAAAAGAGAAGCACGGTTGATTTCTGAGATTCGTACTCGTGAACTGGAGAATACCATTCAGAAATACAAGGATACTCTGGAACGCGAGAAGCTGAAGACTGAAGAGTCAGAAAGAGTTTGCACACGGTTGAAACATCATTTGGATCGAGCCGATGCTAGAATCCAAGCACTTGAAGGTGGGGATCAGGATGCTGCCTATATGGTGTTGCTAGGTGAGTGCAGATATTGGAGAAACCTCTATAGGGACATAGAGGTGACCAAGGCTGAAGACGTGCGCATTATCCAAGATCTCCAAGGGCTTTACACTGAGTGGAAGGGCAAATTTCTGAAGCTGTCCGGATTTGCGAGTTCCATCATGCGAGAGCTACCTGAGAAGCTGCAAGAAGCTGATTGGTGCATGTGTCCAGAGAACACCCGCATCAAGTCTTTAGCTTCATTAAGTTTTGTAAGGCAATGCTAGAAGGGCTGACTACCGACCTTGCTACGGTTCGGAAAGCCCATAAGCCATGAGCACGTTGTTTGTATTTGAACTTGGATATGAGATTAATGAAAAATCGCTTTTGAGATTCATTTTTATTGTGTTTCATTTCCTTATTACTTTAAATATTTGCGAACAAGTATTGTGGTATTTCTGAAATGAATGATTGAAACTAACCAAGAGTTTTGCAAACAAATGCATCCATACATGCATTCATACATTTTCGAAAAAAAGAGTCTCACTCCGCCCTTTCTTCCTCCAGTTTCACGCTGAATTTTCAACACCAGTATAATACTCGCGCCAGAGCAAGACAGAGAATGGCTGAACAAGAACAAGAGAGCGCCCGAGTTAGAGCTGAGCTAGACGAAATCAAAGGAGGCATGTCCCAGATGCGAGAGATGCTGCAAGCTTTAACCTTCAGGTTTGAGGTTCCACAAGCGACCGTTATTTCAGAGATCACGGGCCCAACAGTAGAAGTCCCACCTCAGAGGAAGTTACCCTCAACCCTTCCTCCGTATGGGCTACCTTATGACTTCGTCCCCCGAGCGGAGGTGGTGCACGAAATGGGGCAATCTGTCCAACAAGCTGTGCCATTACCAGTTTACACCGACGCACGTCCAGTCATTCATATTGTGGTTCCACCAGCCGCCTATGCTAGGCATGTTCCTCATTATGAAGATCAAAACCACATATATCAGACTGTCGACTCAACTGTTGCTGGTGACGAAGTGAGATTCGAGGATTTCAGGGAGGTAAAGGAGAACATGCAGCTCCTAGAGAAAAAGTTCCGAGATCTAGAAGGAGACCACGTCTTTGGATCTGCTGCCAAAGAAATGTGCCTTGTATCCGGGTTGGTGATTCCAGCAAAATTCAAAACTCCGGACTTCGACAAATACAAGGGGCATACTTGTCCAAAAAGCCATCTCATCATGTATTACCGCAAAATGGCTACACACGTGGAGGATGACAAGCTGATGATCCATTGCTTTCAGGATAGCTTGAGTGGGGCCCCTTCCAAGTGGTATTTGAGTCTGGATCAGAACAGGATCAGGTGTTTCCAAGACCTGTCAGACGCATTCATAAAACATTACAAGTATAATATGGACATGGCGCCTGACAGAAGACAGTTACAGAGCATGTTTCAGCATGATAAGGAGTCCTTCAAAGAGTACGCTCAGAGATGGAGGGAACTGGCTTCCCAGGTTGAACCACCTCTTGCTGAAAAAGAATTGGCTGAATTGTTTATCGACACTGTCCAACCCCAATTCTACGAGAAGATGGTTGGAAGTGCTTCTTTGGGATTCTCCGAGCTGGTTACTATAGGATCTCGCGTGGAATATGGTGTAAGGAATGGCAAACTAGCGGCTGTAGCTGGAACTTCAAGTGCTAATCCGAAGAAGTTCTCTGGAGGGTTTCCTAGGAAGAAGGAAGGGGAAACAAATGCTGTGATTACTGGTCAAGGAAGAGTTCCTCCAAGAAGGAGACCACAACAATATCCACCTCAGCAATATGTTCAACAACCAATTCCCTATCAACAACCCATGTATCCCGTCTAGTATGCTCCGCAACTATACGTGGCTGCCGTGACGCCTGCATTCAATCAACAGCCTGCTCAGGCTTATCAAGCGCCTCCAGCTTATCGACCAGCTCCAGTTCAACAACGTGCTGCGGCTCCGCCAGATTATCAACAAGCACCAGCAACTCCTGTTTATCAACAACCGAGAGCTCAAGCGCCGAGGCAGAATGCTCAGAACCAAAATAGGAGACAAGGGGATAGGGCGACCTTCAATCCAATCCCAATGTCCTACACTGAGTTTTATCCCTCCTTGTTGCAAAAGGGGTTGGTGGTTCCCAGGCCTATGGGACCTCCCCCTACTCGTCTGCCTCCATGGTACAACCCTAATGCACACTGTCCTTTTCATGAAGGTGCCCCCGGGCATGACCTAGAGGGTTGCTACGCTCTAAAGCATAGGGTTCGGGAATTGATTGAGAGCAAGATCTTGTCTTTTAAGGACATGGGGCCGAATGTGAAGAATAATCCTCTTCCTCCCCATGGAGATCCCGCGGTAAATGCCATTGAAGATGCCTCTGCTGGTGTTACGGTTGATAAGGTGGATGATGTGAAGGCTCCTTTGGTGGAATTCCATGCCCGATTGGTGGAAGCTGGCCTGATTAATGTAAATCATGAAAATTGTGAAGAGTGTGCCACACATCCAAAAGGGTGTCAGATGGTGCGAGACAATATTCAAGGCTTGATGGATGAAGGAATGCTTCAAATATCCAGTGCTGTGAAGAACGAAGATGTGTTGGTGATTGAACCTTGTTTCAATTTACCTGAACCAGTCGAAATCCCATATTATAGTGGTGGAGTGGTCCCGGTGAACAGTAAGCCATCGCCTGTCGAGATATGTATGCCCACGCCTTTTCCCTACGAGAGCACCAAGGCTGTGCCTTGGAAATATGAGATTACTGCTGTGGATAAGGTTGTTGAAGGAAGTTCAGACGCTGAGGTGACAGAAGCTGTAAGTGAAGACGTCACAAATATTGCAGGAATGAGCAGAATGACCCGTAGTGGTCGAATCTATACGCCTGAATTCAATGTGACTCCTCAAGGGCCAAATATGGAATCAACGGTTGCAGCTCCCACTAAAGAACCCGAAGTGGTCCAATCCGAAGATGCTGTTGAATTCTTGAAGTTGATCAAGAAAAGTGACTACAAGGTTGTGGACCAGTTGCATCAAACACCATCTAAGATCTCTATTCTGTCTCTTCTATTGAACTCCCAAGCCCATAGGGAAGCTTTGTTGAAGGTGCTTGCTCAAGCTCATGTAACACAAAGCATAACAGTAGACCAATTTGATGGAGTAGTTGCAAATATCACAGCCTGCAATACTTTGAGCTTCAGTGGAGAAGAATTACTTGAGGATGGACAAAATCATAACTGTGCTCTCCATATCTCGGTGAAATGCAAAGATGATGCTTTGGCGAGAGTGTTGGTTGATACTGGATCTTCGCTGAATGTTATGCCAAAGAGAACACTCGCCAAATTATCTTATCAAGGACCAGCTATGAAGCCTAGTGCCTTGGTAGTGAAAGCTTTTGATGGTTCCAGGAGAACAGTGATTGGAGAGGTTGAATTGCCCATATTGATTGGCCCTCATGTATTCCCAATTAATTTCCAAGTCATGGATATTAATCCAGCATATAGCTGCTTATTGGGGCGTCCCTGGATTCATGCTGCAGGGGCAGTTACCTCCATCTTACACCAAAAGATGAAGTTTGTGGTGGACAATCAACTGATCATCATTTCTGGAGAAGAAGACTTTGTGGTCAGTCACCTTTCATCCTTCAGATATATCGAGGCTGATGAGGACGCTTTGGAAACTTCTTTCCAAGCTCTTGAAATAGCCAATGCCACTTTTGTGGAAATGAAGGGCCCTGTTGGGAAAGCTTGTTCATCTTTCGCTTCTCTGAAAAGCGCAAAGTCTAGAATCGAGGGAGGAAACCCTGAAGGTTGGGGTCAACTTATTGATATTCGTGAGAAGCATGATCGCATTGGTCTGGGATATGTGCCTTCCGCTGTGAAAGGAGCCCGAGTCCCTGCAAAGGATAACACCCGAAGCATCCAGGAAGTGTTCCTTAGCACAGGATTCATCCATGGATATCAAGTCAATGCAATTGAAGATAGCACCGCCAATGAAGATGAGCCATGTTTGGTTTACCGGTGTGAGACAACTTTGAACAACTAGAAGGCGGTTGAGATCCCCGAAATTTTTCTTTTGTCAAAGTAATAATTGTTGTCTTTTTCCTTTCAAATCCTTAGCTCTGCCCAAGGCTAATGGATCATGTTGTAGGGCCCCTTTTCATTTTCAAATAATCATTATCAATGAATGAAAGGCATTTTGTTAAATTCTTTTTATTCATTTACTTGGCTTTCTCATAAGAAAATGACAATCTTTTCAAAAATCAAAAAAAAACTTTTCATTTATGCATCTTTTATTTTTACTTTGTCTAAAAGAAATCAATCATTCAAACATGCAGAATAAACGATAACCCCGTTGAATCCAATGACTTTACTACCTCTCATAACTTTGACTCCCCTATCTACCATGCGGAAGAAGAGGGTGAAGAAGATTGTTACATCCCCGACGAACTGGCAAGGCTGCTCGAGCACGAGTCCAAAGCCCTTCAGCCACATGAAGAACCGGTGGAAACAATCAACCTTGGCACAGAGGAAGAGAAGAAAGAAGTCAAAATCGGCTCCACACTTGAAGCAAGCGTCAAAGAGAGATTGGTTAAGCTGCTACAAGAATATGTGGATGTATTTGCATGGTCATACCAGGATATGCCGGGTCTAGACACCGACATCGTTGAGCACAAGCTGCCGCTTCAGCCAGAATGCCCGCCAGTAAAACAAAAACTCCGAAGAACAAGACCAGATATGGCTCTGAAGATTCGTGAAGAAGTCAAACGACAATTTGACGCTGGTTTTCTCGCAGTGGCGAAGTACCCACAATGGGTAGCTAACATTGTACCTGTGCCTAAAAAGGATGGCAAGGTGAGGATGTGTGTTGACTATAGGGATCTGAACAGAGCTAGTCCAAAGGACGATTTCCCTCTACCACACATTGATACTCTGGTAGATAACACTGCAAGATTTGCTGTCTTCTCCTTTATGGACGGTTTTTCGGGATACAATCAAATCAAGATGGCTCCAGATGACATGGAGAAGACCACTTTTATCACCCCTTGGGAGACTTTTTGCTACAAGGTAATGCCTTTCGGTCTCAAAAATGTCGGGGCAACTTACCAAAGAGCTATGGTCACTCTATTCCATGATATGATGCACAAGGAGATAGAGGTCTATGTTGACGACATGATCGCTAAATCTCATAATGAAGAAGATCATATGAACCATCTGAAGAAGCTATTTGAACGCCTCAGAAAGTTTAGAGTACGATTAAACCCTGCAAAATGCACATTTGGTGTCCGTTCAGGGAAGTTGCTTGGTTTCATTGTTAGTCAACGAGGAATTGAGGTAGACCCTGACAAGGTCCGAGCTATACAAGAAATGCCCGCTCCACGCACCGAGCGAGAAGTCAGAGGTTTCCTTGGACGTTTGAATTACATCTCAAGGTTTATCTCACACATGACGGCCACGTGTGAGCCTATCTTCAAATTGCTTCGAAAAAATCAAGCTGTTAAATGGAATTCTGATTGTCAAAGTGCTTTTGAGAAGATTCGTCAATACTTGCAAGAGCCTCCTATTCTGATTCCACCTGTCCTAGGAAAGCCATTAATAATGTATATGACTATGCTTGAAGGGTCAATGGGATGTGTGTTGGGGCAACATGACGAAATTGGTCGAAAAGAACATGCTATTTACTATCTGAGTAAAAAGTTTACCGATTGTGAAAGTCGATATTCGCTTTTGGAGAAAACTTGTTGCGCGCTAGCATGGGCCGCTCGTCGTTTGAGGCAGTACATGATTTGCCATACTACTTTGTTGATCTCGAAGATGGATCCAATAAAGTATATCTTTGAGAAACCTGCCTTGACTGGAAGACTTGCCCGTCGGCAGATACTTTTGTCAGAGTACGACATCCAGTACGTAACCCAGAAGGCGATTAAGGGAAGTGTGTTAGCAGAGTATCTTGCTCATCAACCAGTTGAAGACTATCAGCCATTGAAGTTTGATTTCCCCGATGAGGATATAATGGTGATAAAGGATTGTGAGATACCAGGCCCAGATGAAGGACCAGAATCAGGATCTCGATGGAAGCTCGCATTTGATGGTTCCTCCAATTACAGTGGTCATGGTGTGGGGGCTGTTTTGATGAATCCAAATGGTGGCTTCACCCCTTTCACAGCAAGGTTGTGCTTTGATTGTACGAATAATGTCGCAGAATATGAAGCTTGTATCCTTGGTCTTGAATCCGCAATTGATCTCCGAATCAGGATCCTTGAGGTGTATGGAGATTCAGCCTTGGTGATCTATCAAGTCAAAGGTGAATGGGAGACCCGTGATGCGAAGCTGATCCCGTATCGTGCTCATGTTGTAAAGATGATAGCATATTTCGATGATATCACTTTCCATCACATCCCAAGAGTAGAAAATCAAGTGGCTGACGCTTTGGCAACATTAGCATCAATGTACCAAGTCAGATTCCATAATGAAGCTCCACTTATTCGAATCGAGCGAAGAGATGAGCCTGCCTACTGTCAGCTGATTGAAGAAGAAATTGATGGTAAACCTTGGTTTCATGATATCAAGCGATATCTTCTAAATCAAGAGTATCCAGAAGATGCTACATTGTTGGATAAGAAAACTCTGAGGAGGTTATCGTCCAAATTCTTTTTGAGCAATGATGTGCTTTACAAGAGAAACCACGACATGGTTCTGCTCAGATGCGTGGATAGACACGAAGCAGACATGTTAATCAAGGAGATTCATGAAGGATCCTTTGGGACCCATGCCAATGGACATGCCATGGCGAAGAAGATTTTGAGAGCTGGCTATTACTGGTTGACCATGGAGTCCGATTGTTTCAGCTATGCAAGAAAATGTCATAAATGCCAAATTTACGCTGATAAGGTGCATGTACCGCCAACATTGTTGAATGTTTTGACATCACCTTGGCCTTTCTCAATGTGGGGCATCGACATGATTGATGCTATAGAGCCTAAGGCTTCCAATGGTCACCGCTTCATCCTGGTTGCCATCGATTACTTCACTAAATGGGTAGAGGCTGCTTCCTACGCCAATGTGACGAGACATGTGGTTGCTCGCTTTATCAAGAAGGAGATTATCTGCCGCTATGGAATCCCAAGCAAGATCATCACTGACAACGGTTCAAACTTGAACAACAAGACAATGACAGAATTATGTGAGAGTTTCAAGATTGACCACCATAATTCTTCTCCATACCGTCCAAAGATGAACGGTGTTGTTGAAGCTGCCAACAAAAATATCAAGAAGATCCTGCAAAAGATGGTGAAAACTTATAAGGATTGGCACGAGATGCTACCCTTTGCTTTGCATGGATACCGGACCTCAGTTCGCACTTCAACAGGGGCAACCCCATTCTCCTTAGTGTATGGGATGGACGCAGTTCTCCCAGTCGAAGTAGAGATACCTTCAATGAGAATATTGATGGAGGCCAAGCTAGATGAAGTTGAATGGATCCAAAACAACTATGATCAACTTAATCTCATTGATGAGAAGCGTATGACCGCTCTGTGCCATGGACAATTGTACCAACAACGAATCAAGAAAGCTTTTGACAAAAAGGTCAGTCCTCGAGAGTTCAAGGAAGGAGATCTCGTGCTCAAGAAGATCTTGTCAGTACACAAAGATTCACGCGGGAAGTGGACTCCCAACTATGAAGGCCCATACGTTGTAAAGAGAGCATACTCTGGAGGTGCTCTATTTCTCACAACTATGGATGGAGAAGAGCTCGTTCACCCTGTGAACTCTGATGCAGTCAAAAGATACTATGCCTAACAAATCCCGGTGGACTGAAAACCCGAAAGAGCGGTCCAGGAAAAAGTTAGGGATAAAAAAAAATGGTAGCTCGCTAAGTTGAAAACCTGAAAGGGCGACTTAGGCAAAAAGGAGCGTCCCGGTGGATTGAAAACCCGAAAGGGCGATCCAGGCAAAAATTAGGGACCAAAAGGCATAGACTGCATCGGTTCGTCACTGATCAATATAGAAGAGCTAAAAATGGAAGATCAATATAATTACTCCCTTCAGAAGCGAGGTCTCGTGGAGTCATTGTTATTATGGATGGTAGTAGTCATTGTGATTCAATGTAAACATTTCCCTATTGCCATTTTCAAATTTGTAACATTCCATGGAGCTACGCCATTTGCGTGCTACCATTCTTGAATAAATACAAGTTTGCCCATCAAATTCTATCATTTGCTGTTTTTCTCTGGTTTTCTTTGTTATGCAAAATCTCATTTATTTGTTAATAATGAAATTTTGAACTCAAAAAAGAATTTTTCAACATATTGAGAAACACAATTTTGCTTTGACATGTGGAAATATTAAAAGGAAATCTTTCGTCTTTCCCCGCAAGTCTCAAGTTGCGAGACTCCCCTTGGATGATCAACATCTATCTCCAAAGAGCACAAATTTATCATTCTCTGGAAGGATTATTGGGCCAGTTGTAACTGTTCAACTTGACAAATCCTCCTTTGATGCATTTACTCACTCCTTTGGTTGAGTTATTGGTGTTGAAGATTCAGTACCTCCATAAAGCTTTCCCTAATGTGCAGTCTGTATATTGTCAGCATTTGCATTTCATATATCATGCATAAAAGAAAATTCAAACCATGCATAACCGAAATATACTTCGGGCTCATTTTGCATTGACCCAGGTCTTGTTGTTGATCTTATATCTTTTAACCTCTAATTCCAATTTGAATTTGGTGCCCTTAAACCATCATCTGGTTTTCGCAGTCATTCTCAAGTCCAATTGTTGTTGGCAAAAATCTGTTAAAAGCTGGTTGTAATCCATTTGCTTACAATCAAAGTCCAATTGTTGTATGCACCTATCCGTTAAAGTTTGGTTGTGATCCATTACTTACGGTCAAAAGTCCAATTGTTGTTGGCACGTACAGAGAGTTTAATTATCCTGTCTTTCCTGATGGTTCCGTGAAAGTCATGTGTGACTCATCATCTTGAGGAATTTCCAGGAGCTTGGAGGTTTTTCGTGTTAGAAAACTCCAATGATGTTCCTTTGTATGTTTTCCAATATTCTCAGGTCATGTATGAACCTATTGGTAAAACTCCCTTTGATTTTTTTCCCAAGTGACATCAGGTCATGTATGAACCTATTGATGAAACTTGCTTTGTATGTTTTCCAATATTCTCAGGTCATGTATGAACCTATTGGTAAAACTCCCTTGGATTTTTCCCAAGCGATGTCAGGTCATGTATGAACCTGTTAATCGAAATTCTTTGAATAGTCAAGTGTTGTCAGGTCATGTATGAACCTGTTGTTGAAATTTCGTTGGATGTTCCAGCATTGTTAGGTCATGTATGAACCTGTTGCTGTTGAGCTTTTATTCCAATATTCTCAGGGCATGTCTGAACCTGTTTTTGAAGAATCTTTCCAATGTTGTCAAGTCAGGTATGAACTTGTTGTGGAAATTTTCTCAAGATGTTCCAGCATTGTTAGGTCAAGTATGAACCCGTTGCTGTTGAGCCTTTATTCCAGTTTTACCAGGTCATGTATGAACCTGTTGCTGAGCTTTTTGTTCCAATGTCATCAAGTCATGTATGAACTTGTTCTGGAAATTTTCTCAAGGTATTCAGTTTGTCATCAGGTTATGCATGAACCTGTTGATATACCCTTTTTGAATTTTTCTGAGTTTGTTAGGTCATGTCTGAACCTACTGTCAGGAATTCTGGATATTCCCCAACATTGTCAGGTCATGTATGAACCTGTTTTTGAGCTTTCATGCCAGTATTACCAGGTCATGTATGAACCTGTTTTGAAGAATCTTTCTCTATGTTTATTTCAGTGTTGTCAGGTCATGTATGAACTTGTTGATACCCTCTTTTTGAATTTTTCTGTTTGTTGTCAAGTCATGTTTGAACTTGCTGTCAGAACCGTTCTTGGTATTCCCCAGCATTGTCAGGTCATGTATGAACCTGTTGTTGAGCTTTTATTCCAGTATTACCAGGTCATGTATGAACCTGTTTTGAAGAATCTTTTTCTTTGATTATTCTAGTATTGTCAGGTCATGTATGAACCTGTTACTGAACCTTTTGTTCCAACGTTGTCAGGTCATGTATGAACCTGTCGTAGAAATTTTTCTTATTCGGTTTTAATAAGTCATGTGTGAACTTACTGCCGAAATCTCTTGTATTCTAAATGTTGTTTATCAATTTTCACTTCGATTACTCCCCAATGTGTGTCTGATTCTCCAGCAGGACTGTTTCCCCAGCAAGTTGTTTCTTACCATTTGTCTGTCTTCCTGTGGACCATCAGCATTCCCCATAGCTTGGTCTGTCTAATAGCATCTCCTGTCAAGGGTCCATCATATCCCTAGCAGATAAAAAATCACAAAAAAAAAAGAATCATGCATCCATGCATATCATATCATGCATCCATGCATATCATACCATGCATATCATAGCATATCACATCATGTCATAGGGATTCAGGATCAAAATCCGGGTCTTCTTAGTATTTAACCATCTCCCACTATGATCATATGAAGAGTGTCCTGCTTCATATTCTCTAGTTGAAGATACTTAAATAGGGGCAACTGTCATACCCCGATTTTGGTCCTGAATTTCTTTCCATGTTTTTTTTTTCATTTTTCTTATTTGGCACTTGGCCTAAAATTCATTTTTGCATACATTCATGACCAAAGGCAACCGTACGTTCCCAAATCCATATTTTGTGATAAACATTGGTTATTATTTAGCTTTTTGATCATGGTGCTTTGTGATTACAAAATGGATTTTGGTTATTTGATTTTAATTTTCAATTTTAATTTAATTTCAAAATAAATCTAATTCCAAATTTCAAGTTAATCTTAATTGTGTTTTACTAATGATTCAAACTCTAATTGATTTTAATTTCCAAATAAATGTTAGAGTTGATATCAAAGTAATTTTAACAAATTATAGATTAATTTGATTTTAATCGGTTTTATTTGGTTTTTTTGATTTTAAATTGCCATTTTGATTAGTCTCAGATTATTTCTAAAATCCAATTCATTACATTTTCAACACCATAATTTGTTATTCAGTTGCTATTCAAGTCATATGCACTACAGTTCATGTTCAAATTCATTCCAAATATCAATTAGTGCAAATCATGGCCATATAAATTTCATTCAAAGTGTTTTATTCCATTCAAATGATCAATTACATTATTAAATTCCATCATACATTGTTCATGACATGGAAATTTACAAAAAAATCGCATTTATGACTGAATGTTGACTTTGGTCAACTTTGACCAAAGTCAACCCGAATGATCCAAATCCTAGTCCTAAATCCCGAGATTTAATTGGCCTTTGAATCTTTTCCATTATGGGGTTTCCAAGTTCAACATTGGTGTCATTAGCTTCCAAGTTCAACACATGAGCCAAAAGAAGTCACCTGCAGTACATGAAGCATTATCGAGTAGGCCAAGCTGCTCAAAATGGTACAAGAAAACCTGCAATATCACTGCAGTCCATGTTTCGGTTACAAAAGCCACAACAGGAAAATGGAAAGAAAAAATAATTGTTTTGCCTTTCTCTGCTATTGAAAAGTTAAAACAGAATAAAAAGTGATTTGGAGAAGCAAAATTGCGTTTGCAGGTACAGCATCTGGTGAGTCACATTGTTGTCAACTTGAACTTTGTTAGGTTAAAGTTTCTACTTGGAAGTTGCTCTTGTAATGAATATAATCTCTCAGCTACAAGAACAAGTTAATTCGATTGCAAATTTAGCTTTTAATACCGTTGGGACACTGTAAAGGGACGCACCTCCTAACCGGCTCTCACCAAATTACCCTGAACCACCACCTGCACCTGCTGCCGGTACTCCTCCATCAACATGCTTGCAATCTCGTCCCCAACCTGCAACAAACAATAAAGAACAAACGCAACCACAACAAGCTTGCAGCAACTTAAAACCTTTGCAACATATCACACCAAAAAGGGAGGAGGTTAGAGTTTGAACAACAAATATTGCATCACAAGAGTTCACCTCACAACAATCATCACCAATAGCACAACAATTCAGCATCTTAATCACAAGAAACCGAAACAGAAAAGAAAAGAAACTTGGTTAAGGAATTTTACCAAACATTTGGTGTGCAAGTTGCAAAATGGTTGATACAACACCAATTCTCCAAAAATTCTCCGACCACAATTGACCACAACACGATAACAGTGTCACAAACTTGCAATCAAGAAATTTCAAGATAGAAAAGCGAAAGATTTCGGTTCATACATTTCACCCAATACTTGGTATGTAAGTTATGAAACGTCAATTCACAAGGCAAAATAGAGCTCCAATCAGCAACAACATCACGGTGGAGAAGGAGAAGAATTTGAAACACAAAACAAACTATAAATCGCACCGAAGTTGTGCTTGAACTGTACCAAATCGCACTGTTGAACCGAGTTGCATACCGTAACAGGGTTTCACAAAGAATTTTAAGCTGAACACATAACAAATCTTGGTTTCAAATATGAAACTCTGAACCAACAAAACCAATCTCTTCACCCCCAAAGAACTGATCCTACACAATGGAACCAATCTTCTTTCATTTTGGAAAACAACATTTTTAAATCAACAACTCCAACGGATAGATAACAGGACGTAAAACATGCACTTTGACTATCTAATTACCTGCAAATCGCGATTATAAGCATGTGGAAGTCCTCTGCACACTGTTAGAAAAGTGACCAAACCCCCTTTGATTCTGCCAGACTTGCCACGAACAAGTTCCATTGGGTTTGGATTTCTTTTCTAAGGCATTAGGCTGCTTCTTCGTGAAAAAAGTCGCTTGGAGTGAATGTCCCAGGTTTCACAGCAGTAAAAAAAATGTACGTTTACTCCAGGCTGTTAAAAATCCAGAAAATCCCCAAATTGGAATTAAGACAAAAATGAAGAAGAAAGGTTGAGCTCAGATTACCTGTTCCAAATCTAGCATCAAATAGGACAAGCTCGATTCTGAGCACGAAAAGCGCTTCTGGAATTTTCCCCTTTTGAACTCCACCAGACCAAACCTGAAAACCCTAATTCGTTAGGGATAAATAGTGAGTGAGAACACGAAATTTAGGAGGCGGAATTGAAAACTTGAAAGCAAATCAAAAACCTAATCCTAAGATAAAAGAAAACCAGCATTTGAAGAAGTGAAGGGAAGATTCAAGCATTACCTGAGCTCGCCGTCACCGTCGAAGGTGAGCCCTTTTAACAGCCTTTGCCTCTGTTTGCATGGAGAGTGAGGTTTGAGGAAGGTTGGGGACGCGAGAGCAGAGAGAGACGCAGCGTGAGAGTGACACGATTGAGTGAGATTGTGAGAGAAGTGAGCGAGGTTGAGCGTTGATGAGCGAGGTTGAGCGATTGAGTGAGATTGTGAGAGAAGTGAGCGAGGTTGAGCGTTGATGAGCGAGGTTGAGCGATTGAGTGAGATTGTGAGTTGAGAGAGCGATTGAGGACGAAGCTAGAAGAGGAGGTTTCGTTGAGGGCGTTTGAGAGTTGGGAACGCGTTTGAGAGAGAAACGTAAGGTTAAGTTGAGAAAGAGAGATTTGTGAGATTGAGAGAGCGAATTTGTGAGATTGGGAGAGAACGAGGAGAAAGGCATCTGTTACTATTCCCATTTTTTTCTTTAATTTATTTTAAACAGAATAAGTTTTTTGAAACCATTAAAAATTTTGTTTAAACTTCCTAAGTTTAGTTAATAAATATTTCCTCCTTTTCAATTCATATTCTCTTTGAAAAACCCAACAGCCAGGCGGCTAGGGTATCTTTCTTTGTTTTCTCCCATTTGGTAATCCAACAGACTACTTCCTTTTAGTTTCTATTTTCTTTTTTTAATAAAAAACTTTTATTCCTTTTTTTTCTGGTTTATATACCCAAGTGATTGTTGTAAATAATAACTAATGATAAATGGTCTAGTGGAGAGAGGGTAGTTTCTAGGTCCTGAGTGGAGTGGGTTCGATACCCATGTGTAGCATTTTATTTCTTTTAACATTTTTTATGTTTATGTTTTTGATTTTCTTTTAATTTCATCATTCATTCAAAACCATTTTTAAAACTATTAAAATCATATTTTTCTCGATTCAATGTCGAGCCCATTTTCACACCCTTGTAAGTCGATTGCTTTTGAGCATCGCCATCAACCTCACATAGCTTACTCTTGGGCTTTCTTACAATGAGCCGGTTCTCTTGCACTTACACTCATATTTCGCATCATTTGTTGTTTGAGCCTGATTTAATTATTTCATGATCTTGAATCCCCATTTGACAAAATGTACCCCACTCCCCCGATGTGTAATAATCTTGTACTGTTTCATTTCTTTATTTGTTTGACTATTTAGTTAGATACTAACACAAGAATAAAATCAACCATTTCCGAAAAATACAAAAATATGACTCGATCCAACGTCGAGTATTTTCTCAATAAACAAACCAATCCATTTCTCCCTCCCATTCTATTCCACGTATTTTTCAAACTTTCATCAAACGCTTGATTTAATGTCAAGCCATTTTTTCTAATAAAAAAAAACTCAAAAAATATTAATTTATAGTTAAGACTTTTTCAATAAGATGGAACTGGAACGTGGTGTATATCACGCACTCCTGAGACTAGGATTCGAGATGTATATCTCGCCAATCCTAGTTCTCGCCATCATCCAAACTTATCCATTTTGCTCTCTCAAACACTCATTCAAATTTCTCTTAAACGTCCATCAACACTTGATATAGGGTCAAGTCATTTTCACAACAAAAACCAAAATACCTAATTCTTACTTAACACTTTTCCAATAAAGGTGGAAATGGAACATGGTGTATACCATGCACTCCTGAGGTTAAGATTCGAGACGTATGCCTCGCTAATCTTAACTCTCGCCATCGTCTAAAATTGTCAATGTGGTTTCGTCAAACCCTTTCTCAATCAAATCTAAGATACCTAAATCTTATTTAACACTTTTTCAATAAAGGTGGAAATGGAACATGGTGTATACCATGCACTCCTGAGGTTAAGATTCGAGACGTATGTCTCGCCAATCTTAACTCTCGCCATCGTCTAAAACTGTCAATGCGGTATCTTCAAACCCTTTCTCAATCAAACCTCAAAACACTTAATTTTTATCAAACACTTTTGCCAATAGAGATGGAAATGGAACATGGTGTATACCGTGCACTCCTGAGGCTAGGATTCGAGATGTATATCTCGCTCATCCAAGTCCTCGCCATCACTCAAAATACATCCAACCGATCAAACTCTTTTCTCGCCGCCGTGCGATTAATCAAAAATCTTTTTCATAAATGAAAGATATATTGTCTTAAGTGATACAAAACAATGTTTCGGCCACGATTGTTGAGTAGAGATAAATGACGCTTTTCCGAATGTAGATTTATAAATCCGTTCGATGTGTGGTACGCGTCCACTCCTCATCTGTTTTGGGTAAAACAATGTTTTCGTCGATTAATACAATATAGCTTTCGCTAAAATCGACCAACAAACAAACATTTTTCTACCCAGAACTACGTAAGCCTTGATTTCTCTTTTGAGATACGTAGGAGCAGGATTTATAAATCTTGTCAGGCCCACTAATAAAAAAACTTAGGTTTAGTCCTTCGTCAAATATCCAAAAATATTCTCCTCTCATCCTTTCTTTCTTTCCCACCTACAAAACTGAAAAGCCTAACATTTCAAACTAACATTAACGCACACAACTGACCTAATGGTTCCCGTTGAGTACAACGGACGTGAGGGGTGCTAATACCTTCCCCTTGCGTAATCGACTCTCGAACCCTGATATTGGTTGCGATGACCATATCTTATCCTTTCTTTTGTCTTGGGTTTTATCGATATTTCCCCTTTCCTTTTTAGGAATAAATAAAGTTCGATGGCGACTCTGTTCGGTCCATCATTGCGAGCGTGCGATCGCGCTTCGCTTTGAAGTCGTATCCCCATTTTTTTCGAGGTGCGACAGCTTGCAAACGGTACTAGGTGCTTCTAAGCTTATTGAGACACTACAAACTGTGCTAAGCTTATTGGACACTACAAACTGTGCTAAGAAGATGTGTCGGCAATCGGCTGTTCGGTTCAACTGATAATATTATTCTAACTGGAGAATTTGCTGTCACCCATTTAAAGAAAGCCATATCATACTTCCATGATCATTTTGATTACTTGAAAAACAGTTGCTGCCAATGTCGGCACTATTAAGAATACAAGTGTCTGCAAACACTTTTGTATGTTGGGTCTTGGGCCGTCTTTGTATTACACTTGTATTAGACATTGTATGATTACCTGCTATAAACCAACATCATGCAGTGGCATCCAAACACATGAACCTCTCGCATCAAACCAACCTGAGGCAGTCATCCTGCTTCGATTGTCAAGAAACAGGGTACCATCCTAATGATCGTCCTTCACATCGACACTCCATGAACGCCCAACATACATTTTCTCCGACCACTCTCCCCAACCAACATTTTCTCAACAGAATATATAACAGAACCTTTTCAACCACCTGCTAACCGAATAAACCTTTTCCAATATCCGAAAAACTGCATATAACCCATAACATGATTAACCGAAAAAATTGGAACAGAATGATGATAACTCCCAACAGTCCCGAAATGTCTCTCAAGTGAAGGAAAAGATTTTGTTTGGAAATGTTGGTGTTGCCATCGGAATACTGTCAAAAAGTTGTTGTTGTTGTTCTGGTTGGTGAAAAGAAGGTGACCTCCAAGCTTCTGCGAACCTCAACTTCAGCTGACGAAATACACAAGATGGATGATCAGGTTGCATGAATTGTTGTTGGGATTATGTATGATGCTAACATCCTAATCCATACTTCCAAGATCCAAGCACAATGTTACTCACCGAGGGCCAATGCCGGTTGAACAGTGTGGTTCAATCTCTTTGAGACACCAAACAAGGTTACGCATAATTTGGTGATCTCCGTCCGTTTGGGGCCTTTCTCCTGTTTGAAGGATGGGATAAAAACACCGACTTTCATCATTACCTCAGCGATCCTTGTGGAAATTATGGCAGTTGGAAAGCCGGTGATGTTGGTTTCAATAACTAGGCAGCACAGTCAATTCTAAAACAGGACTTCAAAGACCAAACTGTTTTGCCGTAAGAGCGGGGTTCATACTGGTCATGGCTATGGTGGACAATCACCTGCTCTTTGTAGGCGTGAGCCTTCTATTCGTTTGTTACAACCTTCTTCGAATGACGGCCTTGCTGCTATTAGCCATGCTTTAGCTTGTCGCTGGCTTGACTTAACGGCGATGGCCCTGCATCCAGAATTACAACTCAAACCCCATCCCCTCACGAACGCTAACAAAGCCGCAAGTAGGATTCATCATAGCAACATAGCGTTCATCATAGCAGAATTAACCTGCAAGCATCAAAGGAATCACACGTTACGACAGTGCGTACGACGACAATGAGTGATCTAACTCGAGTTGCAGCATCAGCGATGATTCCATGTCCCTGCAGTAACAACAGTTCACATCAGAAGGCTACCAAAATTAACACTAAAAATAAAATACAAACCCAAATAACTTTCATTCAAAATAAATAATAGAATTAGGATTAACTGAGTTTGGACACTGCTGCTAACTCATTCCTTTGTAAACTCATTAAACTAGTCATTCACATTTTTTCCTTTCTACACTCATCACTAACCAAGTTACAATCATATAACTAACTGAGAAAGTGTCCAATAACTAACTGAGTCTGTGATCGACTCAGTGAGTTTAATCTAACAAACTCCTAGCCTAACTCCAATCCTCCATTCAATCCGAACCTGCACTCTATAAATTCACTCCTCCTCTCACTATTTTAAGGCTATACTTTCACAATCTTCATCACTCTCAATCACATGTGATTCTCATAGCTCCCTCCCAATTCCTCACTACACGCTCTCCATTACCGTAACTGTTAGAGCTTCAACACCAGAAGCTCTAATAAGTTGAGCTTTAACCTTCATCATCCTCTCTGATACAACGAATCACAGGCGCATCTCAAGAGGAAGTTATCTCCTTAGATTGGAGATTGGAGGAGAAGAAGATTGCTTCGCATTCATACAGAAGAAGGAGGACGGAGGAAACACGTGAAGCAAAAAGAACTCAGAACAAGATTTCTCACCTGGAAATAGAGAGTTTGTCGGCGCAGCCATAATCTCCGACAAGGTGAGTTTCAAATCCTCTCTCCTTTCATTCTGTTACCGCTATGATGTAGAAGATATGTAGATGACTTAGCCGTAATTCCCGGAGCTCCGATTTTAGGAGATCGGCGTCGGACGTAGGTTTTTGTTTTAGGATTTCCGATTATCTCTCGCCGATGTGAGAAACTCTGGAAGGAAGTAGAGATTTCTCCATCGTATTCGTGATCGACACCTTGAGTCGGTTAGTACATAGGATTCCTTTGAGTTAATCCATCGTCGTCGCCAAGGACCGCCTCCGGTCCGGCGGAACATATAACCGCGGTGTCGCCGGGAGTTGCGTCGTCTTTAAATTAGCATTAAGTCATTGGTAGCTCGCGACGTTTAACACGAGGTCGACGTCACCGCCGTGCTTCGAGGATCCACTGCCACGCCGCTAATTCCAGTGGCATCCGTGGCCAATTCCAGTGGCATCCGTGGCCAATTCCACGCTGGATTTTGATTGGGCCTGAGGATTGGGCTTTAGGTTGTTTGCTAAACATCACCATCTCCTTCCTGTTAAACCCCCTGTTGGTTAGGCACATGATTTGCTTCCTAATTTCTTGTTAATCCATGATTAGAGTTTATTAATCTCTTTTTTTTTGCAATTTATTTTGATACTGTTTGTTAATCTTGACAGAAATATTAGATTTAATTCTTAGTTTTTAATTAGGAATTAACATAATCTTAGGTATAATTAGCTTAATGCATGTTTAATTAGGTAATTAGTTAGAAATTAGGCTTAATCGTTTTTACATATTGTGTTTAGTTTCTTAACTTTCCAGAATTAATTTTCATGTGATTAACCATGCCATGTTTAGAAATCCATTTGATTTGCCATGTTAAGTCTCATGTACGCGATTAATCTCATGTTGACTTGGTTATTTTTTTTGTTTATGGTTAATGGCTAAATTGAAGTTTCCATTTTAATTTGATTTGGTATATGTTTGTTCATCATCACCACTACACCACATCATATTATGATCGTACCATATCATTCACTTGAATTAACATTTAAATTCCATTTTATTAATGCACACTAACCATAGTATTTTTTTGTGGTGGCATGTGAATGAGAGATCCAAACCATCCTACAAGTTATTCTTTTATTTTTATAATTTGTAAAGTGTAGTTTTCTCCTCATGTCTTTGTGTTGTATGGTGTGAGTTCCCCCCATTGTGGGTTAAATGTCCCCCCTCCCCTTACTCATGTAATAACTTAGATTTATTGCTTTCTAGCTAGTTTACTATGCATGTTAATAATCAAAGATAAAACACAAAACGATAAACAAAGCATTTTCAAAAGAAACAAAAGAAACTTGATCCAACGTCAAGTCGTTTTCCAAATAAAAATCACATCATTGCAACTTAAATGCTTGATCCATCGTCAAGCATTCTCCATTCACTCCAAGATCCATCATTTACATCTCTTCTCCATTCTCTTCTCAATCCTCATTCTATCTCTTACCCCCATTCTTCACTCACTACTTTCATAATAAATTCAAAACACTTGATTCAACGTCAAGTTTCTTTTTCAAAACGTTTTCATAACAAATTGGAATGCAAATGGGGTGTACGTGTTTCTACACAACATTCAAGTAATTGGGTTGTCGGCCGTACCTAGCCTGAGGACCCGACACTTGACTTTCCCCCTTAAAACATCTAACAATTCAAACAAGTTAAATTTAGGCGCTATGAGGAAGAAAAAGAATAGTTAGGACTCCATTGTCCTCTCGATTCCCAAGTACTTTGATTGTTGATTGTACTTAGTCAAGGGTTAGAGACTTGTCTCCCTCTAAGTTCCAACAATCAAACTTGCCAAACTCCTTTCACAATCAAATCTCTTTTTTGGATGAAAAAGAGTGGTTAGGACCACGTTGTCCTCTCAACTCCCGAGTTATTGGACCGTTGACTGTATCTAGCCAAGGGTTTAATGATTGTCTCCATGCATAAAATCAACCCTAACAAATCAAATCATCTTTTGCCTTAGCGCACACTTCAAAACCTTTCAATAAGGACGTGTTACTTCCGTTCTACCGTGAACAAAGCTTAAGCCTCCATGTGTGAGCAAGTAATGTTTATCTGCTAGAGTGTGAACCAAGCGTATCCACTTTACCGCAAACAAACAAATACTTTCTGCTCCCATGACAGAGTATACAAGAAAGTCAACAGTAGCGCGCGAACGTCAATACTGTTCAGTAAAAACAACCAAACAAATACGCCATTTTGAGCCGAACTACGAAGCTCTGACTTCCCTATTGCACGTATGGGGATACGTAGGCACAAGGGCCCAAATCCTTGGCGAGCACACTAAATTAAAACTTATTTTCTCTCCCATCTTATTCTTTCATCTCATTCCCGATAGCAAGCAACATACCGATAAGTAAACATCCATACTCATTTGATACAAGCAAGTGGTTCCCATGGAGTACCATGGATGTGAGGGGTGCTAATACCTTCCCCTTGCATAACCGACTTCCGAATCCGCTCTTGGTTGCGAGAACATTTCTCTCATTTGGGGTTTTATCGCTATTTTCCCTTTCCTTTGGAATAAATAAAATCCGGTGGCGACTCTGTATTTTTCGCGGCGCTTCATCTGGGAAAGTGAAATAATGGTAGAGAGGATCATAGAACTGCACTAGCACACTCAAAAGTCCTTCAACCACATCAATAGATAAGATAGACAGAAGCTTCCCATGACGTTGTTTGAAGTCCAAGGGATCTAATACAAAAGATGCTAGCTTCCTTAACTCTTTCAAATCGGGACATCTGAAATTGTACTTCTTAGTGTTCCTTCGTCCATAATCCATGGTCTGAAAATATTTGCAAATGATACCTTAGTTCCTTGAAATTTTCGTGTGATGAATGTTATGATGTGCATGAATGCAACAATCACAAATAAAGGATCACACATAAGGCAAACAAAGGTCAAGGGATGAATCAAGTCATTGTCAAGATCAACCATCTGTTTTGGTGGGTTATGGTTTACACCTTATCAACACCCAAGTTCCATGGATATTGACAAGACTTGATTGGATCAACCAAGAATCAAGGGTTTGTTGCAAGTCACGAGCATTGAGTCTGGGTAAGAACCATCCCAAAGGAGTGAACTAAGGATAAAAACATGTAGATCATGTTCTAAAAAGTTCCCAGAGTTTTAATTCCATCTATCGGATATTACAGGTTAAGATGACTAACTCAGCGACCCATAATATTCTCAAGAGAAACTCGTATGAGTGTAGTATCGCGTAACAACTGTTATCAATTTAACACTTGAACAGTTTCCGCACTACGTCCTAAAGAGGCCTATAATACCCCAAAATTTATCCTTCATTTTTCCTGAAAAAAAAAACGAAAAAAAAAAATGAAAAAAAAAAAAGAAAAAAAAAAGAAAAAAAAAATTTAATTAATTAAATAAATAAAATAAATAAATAAATAAAATATAACAAATTATTTTTGACTTGGGTCTCCCTCATTTGAGCCCACTACCCACGAAAATCAGTCTATAAATACTGAAGTTTCAGTTGAGGAGTGACACTTGGAGTTACACGGGGAGTTACACTGGGAGATTCACTGGAGAAAGATAGTGAGAGAAGACCTGACAGATAACTCAGAGCAGCCTCCAAACCCTGAAGGGAACTCAACTTGTAAACCTCACGGGTGCAACTCAATTTCAATCAAGCTCCCCAATCAGGTTTGCCCTATATCCATCATCTTTATGCCTTTAATTTGAATGCTCTAAATGTATGAGGTATTATGGGTGAATTTGATACCTTTTTTGTGAGCCTTTTGTGAATTTTGATGGAATTATTCATGTGGTTACATTTTGATTTAGGGGCAACTCTGGGTTACCCTATTTTGTTTCTCTAACCTGTCTTTGCGTTGCCATGGTATTGTTTTCCCTGGATTTCACCTTGTTTGTCTAACCTTTCTGTTGAGTTTTCGCGAGGGCTCACATACTCTTGCAGGGATACCATCCGGAGGTTTATCCTGATTAATCGTATTGACTGATTTTCTTTGATGGTCTAGCTGGAGAGATCTCAGGGTTGCTAATCCTTTAATTGCTGTAACTTCAGATCTTTATCCGTGTGGTAATTTTTTCCTTTTCTCGTACTTTATCGCTTTCTTAGCTGGAAGACCTCGATAGGAGGCAATGTTTGGGCCCCTTGGTGGCATTTTACTTTGAGATACATGTTTTGTGTTTTGTATTCATATCCCCACATGTAGCGCGGTTCCTTCGTCAAGGACTGCCTGTTTGCCCTCGAGCATCCCAAACCCTAAAACCCAAAGCAACACGTTTACTCCTTCTACTACAGGCGAGTAAGTCTCCAAAGGTCGAGCATCCGGTAGATTGCGTAGTGACGTCGTTCGTCCAAAACCCAATCCATAACCCCGTAGTTAGCCGAACTACGGCTTGCTCTGATTCTCATTCCAGATGAGATACGTAGGCATAAGATGCGGTGTCTTAGCGAGCACACATCCCCCCAACCCATAGGTCAGCCGAGCTACGAAGACTCTGATTCTCATATTCAGATGAGATACGTATGCAGTGGATGCAACATCCGCGCGAGTCATTTGCATTTAACCCTTTTTTTTGGTAAACAGCACAAGATAAACTCACACCCTTTAGACAAGAACTACAAAAGTGGATCCCGTAGAGTACTACGGATGCGTAGGGGTGCTAATACCTTCCCTTCACATAACCGACTCCCGAACCCAAGATTTGGTTGCGAGACCCCGTCTTGTCCTTTCCTTTTTCAGGTTTACTTCGAGCGTTTCCTTTCCCTCCTTTGGGATAAATAACGCACGGTGGCGACTCTTCTGTCATTTTCTTTCGCCGGTTGTTTCTTCGCACACTGTATTTTTCAGGTTGCGACAGCTGGCGACTCTGCTGGGGACTTTAAGAAGTTGACCTCTTGCTGGTCCATCTTCCCTAAGCGAGTCCCTCCTAGCTTTTGTAGTTTGTTTGTTTATTAGGTGTTCATGCTTTTGTACAGTTATTTATTTACCTGCTTTACCTTATTACATTGTGTACATATCATTGTTGTATCTGTTGGCTGGCTATGGCTGATTGGTGATCTTTGTGAGATGAGTTCTATACCCGAACTCGAGTGCACTTAAGATAGGAGAATGGCATAGTCCTGTCAACTTGTGTGGAGTTATTCCTTAGCGAGTTGACTTGCAATCCCATTCACTTGGTGGAGGTCATGTTGAGATCAATAATGTCACATAAGTAAGTTGTGGTTAGACATTACTTGTTCCAATATAGACCTAAGAAGCCAAGGACCTTAGTTTACCAAACCCATCTTGGCCTATTCGTAGGACGTAGTGCGAAAGTCGTTCAAGTGTAAGATTTGATACGATTGTTACGCGATACTACACTCATAAGAGTCTCTCTTGAGAATATTGTTGGAATACGAGTAGTCGTTCCTCTGATAATATCCGAAAGATGGGATTATGACTATGGGAACCTTTTGTAGAACATGTTTGGCAGGTTTAAACCTTAGTACACTCCTTTTGGGTGGTTCTTAACCTAAACTCCATGCTCGTGACTTGCGACAAACCCTTGATTCATGGTTAATCCGATCAGGTATCCTTAATATCAATGAAACTCGGGTGTTGATAAGGTGTAAACCATAATCCACCAAAATAGGTGGTTGATATTAAGGATAACATGATCCACACCATGACCTTTGTTTGGTGTACTCTTAATTTCTCTCTAGACAGTGCAACCTGACAGATGTTCAAGCAGATACAGCAATCCTGATTGACATGCCACTGCATTGCATTCACATCGTTGCATCACATCATTTGCATTCATATCATTTAACACATGTTTATCCATTTCTGTGGGGTTTATATCTTCTACTTGATTCTAGTCGGAATTTTCTTGGTTCTCATCAACGGCTTAGTTTTTTTTTTACACTGTTTATCAAATCTGAGACTGGAATCAAGGGGGTAGAATACTTTTGGAATTGATAAACATGTTATTGCATTTGCATAGTCATCCGCATGTCTTGCATAACAGGTACCGCCACAGTGTTCTCAGTTTGTTTGGTGTCCCACTATCAAGATAGCTGACTCAGGCATTCACCGATACGGTACCCGAAGGAATCAACAGAGAGTAATGGAAAGCCTACAGGCAGAGCTTGCCGAGATGAAGATTCGCATGAATAAATTCATGGATTTGGTTCAAGGGGTGGCTCAAGGACAGCAGGAGCTTAGATTATTGGTGCAGAAGGATCCCCCTATTACTCAACCGGAGACGTTGACTGATCCTCCAGCTGGAGAGGCTAATGGACCCAATGGACCGGGGCCTATCCCAATCCTACATGTCACCTCCGGTCAACAACCCATTCAGGATGGTCAGGATGATCAGTTCCCCTTGCTTCAGGAAGACTTTGGCATGGACCCCATGTTTAGAAGATTGGAAGATAATATTGAGAACTGCAAAGCTTTTAAGCACGTAGTTCAGGACCTCATAGATTCAAAGGCCATCGACCTTGCACCGGTTCCGAATGTCGTTAACAATCCCATGCCCCAGCATGGTGGTGCGAACGTTAACATGGTAGAGGGAGAAGCCAAGTCCATTAAGGATGTGTTGAAGCTGAAGACTCCATTGTTGGATATCAAAGGATACTTGCTGAAGGCCGATGTTTTCCCCGGTTGTGGGAAGGGTTGTTTGGATTGTGCCATTCAGAGTGGAGGTTGTTTGAAGCTACAGCAGGGTATCCAGGCCTTGCTCGACAAAGGTATCCTCCAGGTTGAGGGTCTGTCTGTCCAAGAGTCTGCGGAAGGGGTTGAGGAAGAAGGGTTTGAAGATGCTACTGATGAATTCGCAGATGTTGTTCCTACTGATTCTGTAATCCACGATGTAACTGAAATGGATTCCGATGTTTCGGATGTGTGTACTTCAACGCCTCAGACTCATCAGGGGCCGATTACTTTCTCCAGCGCTGGTGTCATTCAGTATGGTCAAGTCTCTGCAGTCAACGAAGAAGATGGGGATAGTGATTGTGATATTGACAACTGGGTGCGTCAGAGGATCCCGAGTGAAGTCATCAACAATTGGTCTTCTGAAGAGATTATCCAAGTCACTCTTCTTGAAGAGTAATTTTCTTTGTTCATTCATGCATATCCAAGTCTTACGTTCCGCCCAGGGCGTAATGACTCATTGTAGGGCCCGTCTATGTGACACTTGCATTTTTATCATAAATAAAGGACGTATTTTTGCATTCAAATATTTCGTTCCCTGTCTTTCTATTTTTGCAGTTTTTCAAAATAAAAAAATGGCAATGTTTTGTTCAGTTTTCACTTCTTGTTCACACTCATAAGCACATACCATCACTCATGCAGATGCACAACACCGGATCCTATTGATAACGGTTCTGCTATGGCTCGCTTCGACTTTGAAAATCCAATCTTTCAAGCTGAAGAAGAGGGTGATGAAGACTGTGAACTCCCTGAAGAACTTACCAGGTTATTAAAACAGGAAGAAAGGGTCATTCAACCGCATCAAGAGTCTGTTGAAGTGATTAATCTCGGCACCGAGGACGCCGAGAGAGAAATCAAGATAGGGGCTGCTTTAGAAGACAATGTGAAGAAAGGGCTGATTGAATTGCTGCAAGAATACGTTGACATCTTCGCCTGGTCTTATCAGGACATGCCCGGGCTGGACACAGACATCGTGGTACACCGCTTGCCTCTCAAAGAAGGTTGTCCTCCGGTCAAGCAGAAACTCAGAAGAACAAGACCAGAGATGGCTGTCAAGATAAAGGAAGAAGTGCAAAAGCAGTTGGATGCAGGGTTTCTAGCAGTCACCAATTATCCGCCATGGGTTGCAAACATCGTCCCAGTACCTAAGAAGGATGGAAAGGTACGAATGTGTGTTGACTATCGGGATCTGAATAGAGCTAGCCCTAAAGATGATTTCCCATTACCTCACATCGACGTTTTGGTGGATAATACAGCTCAGTTCTCGGTATTCTCCTTCATGGATGGTTTTTCTGGCTATAACCAAATCAAGATGGCACCAGAGGACATGGAAAAGACAACTTTCATAACCCCATGGGGCACCTTCTACTACAAGGTGATGTCGTTTGGTCTGAAAAATGCCGGAGCAACATATCAACGAGCTATGATGACTCTGTTCCATTATATGATTCATCATGAAATCGAGGTTTATGTGGATGATATGATTGCCAAATCTCAGACAGAAGAAGAACATTTGGTGAATTTGCAGAAACTGTTTGAGCGTTTGAGGAAATTCAAACTGAGACTTAATCCGAACAAGTGCACTTTCGGGGTGAGATCGGGAAAATTGCTGGGTTTTATTGTTAGCAGAAAAGGGATTGAGGTGGATCCCGACAAAGTAAAAGCGATACAAGAAATGCCAGAGCCAAGAACGGAGAAGCAAGTCCGTAGTTTCTTAGGGAGATTGAACTACATTGCAAGGTTCATCTCTCACCTAACAACCACGTGTGAGCCAATTTTCAAATTGCTGAGGAAAGATCAGGCTATCAGGTGGAATGAAGATTGTCAAAGGGCTTTCGAGAAGATAAAAGAGTATCTACAGAAACCTCCAATCCTTATACCTCCAGTTCCTGGGAGACCTCCGATAATGTACCTATCAGTGACTGAGAACTCGATGGGGTGTGTATTGGGACAGCATGACGAGTCTGGTCGAAAAGATCATGCCATATACTACCTTAGCAAAAAGTTTACCGACTGTGAAATCAAATATTCGCAGCTTGAGAAAACTTGCTGTGCTTTGGCCTGGGCTGCTCGTCGAATGAGACAGTATATGTTGAACCATACTACCTTGTTGATTTCTAAGATGGATCCAGTGAAGTACATCTTTGAGAAGCCGGCTCTCACCGGACGTGTTGCCCATTGGCAGATGATTTTAACAGAGTATGATATCCAGTATACGTCACAGAAGGCCATCAAAGGGAGTATTCTGTCAGACTACCTTGTCGAGCAACCGATTGATGATTATGAGCTAATGGAGTTTGAATTCCCTGATGAAGACATCATGTTCCTCAAGATGAAAGACTGTGAAGAGCCAATTGTTGAGGAGGGACCTGATCCAAATGAAAAGTGGACTTTGTTGTTTGATGGGGTTGTCAATGCTAGAGGTAGTGGAATTGGCGCTGTCATTATTACTCCGAAGGGTGCCCACATGCCTTTCACCGCTCGTTTGACTTTTGAGTGCACAAATAATGAAGCTGAGTACGAGGCCTGTATCTTGGGTATTGAGCAAGCCATTGATCTGAGAATCAAGACTCTGGACATCTTCGGAGATTCAGCTCTGGTGATCAATCAAGTGAATGGTGATTGGAATACTCTCTAGCCCACTCTGGTCCCCTACAGAGATTACACGAGAAGACTTTTGACTTTCTTCACAACGGTAAAATTGTATCATATACCTCGTGATGAGAACCAGATGGCAGACGCACTTGCTACTCTATCCTCCATGATCAAGGTAATTCGTTGGAACCATGCTCCCAGGATCGATGTGATGCACCTTGACAGGGCCGCGTATGTGTTTGCTGCTGAACTGGCAGTCGATGACAAGCCCTGGTATCACGATATCAAGTGCTTTCTGAAGAATCAAGAGTACCCTGCAGGGGCATCCAACAATGACAGGAAGGCTTTGAGAAGATTGGCAGGCAATTTCTTCTTGAACAAAGACGATGTGTTGTATAAGAGGAACTTCGACATGGTTTTGCTCAGATGTGTGGACAGACACGAGGCGGACATGTTAATGCAGGAAGTTCATGAAGGGTCCTTCGGTACTCATGCCGGCGGACATGCAATGGCTAAGAAATTGTTGAGAGCGGGTTATTATTGGATGACCATGGAATCAGATTGTTTCAAGTATGCTCGGAAGTGTCATAAATGCCAGATTTATGCTGATAAGGTGCATGTACCGCCGAATCCTCTGAATGTGATGTCTTCGCCGTGGCCGTTTGCCATGTGGGGCATTGACATGATTGGAAAGATTGAGCTGACTGCTTCCAATGGGCATCGCTTCATCCTTGTTGCCATCGACTATTTCACCAAGTGGGTCGAGGCAGCGTCGTTCGCGAATGTCACCAGACATATGGTTGCCCGTTTCATCAAGAAAGAAATCATTTGTCGCTATGGGATTCCCGAAAGAATCATTACTGATAATGGTTCTAATCTCAACAACAAAATGATGAAGGAGTTGTGTCAGAACTTCAACATTCAGCATCACAATTCTTCCCCTTACCGCCCTAAGATGAACGGCGCTGTTGAGGCGGCAAATAAGAACATAAAGAAGATTGTGCAGAAGATGGTCGTCACGTACAGAGATTGGCATGAGATGCTACCCTTCGCCTTGCATGGGTAACGTACTTCAGTACGTACATCGACCGGGGCAACCCCTTACTCCCTGGTGTATGGTATGGAAGCAGTCCTACCTGTTGAAGTGGAGATTCCTTCTCTAAGAGTCATGTTGGATGTCAAGTTAGATGAAGCTGAATGGATTCGGACAAGGTTCAATGAGTTGAGTCTTATCGAAGAGAAGCGAATGGCAGCCATTTGTCATGGGCAGTTGTATCAGAGTCGGATGAAGAGAGCTTTTGATCAGAAGGTGCGTCCTCGTTGTTTCCAAGTCGGAGATTTAGTGTTGAAAAGGATGCTTCCTCCTCAGACAGATCACAGGGGCAAGTGGACTCCTAACTATGATGGACCGTATATTGTCACCAAGGTTTTTGATGGTGGGGCTTTAATGCTTGCAACTATGGATGGTGAAAACTTCACTTCCCCTGTGAACTCAGACGCAGTTAAAAAATACTTCGCATAAAATAGACCCGCTGGACAGTAAAAAAGAGTAGTCCAGGCAAAAATGGGCGTCCCGGCGAACCAAGAAAATGAAAGGGTTCGGGCAAAAATTAGGGACAAAAATAAAAAAGATTGTACACCCGGTAAGTTGAAAACCTGAAAAGGCAACTTAGGCAAAAATGGGTATCCCGGTGGATCGAAAACCCGAAAAGGGCGATCCAGGCAAAAGTTAGGGATTAAGCGAATGACTGCGTTCTGAGTAGTTCTGAATCTCATCTCGTGCCAATGACTGGAAATTTTTAAAGGATAGGAAACAGTCCAATCACTCTTTCAGAAAGCTGATCATCTGGAGGATCTTGAAGACGGGCAAGTCATAGCAGAATTGGAACCCAATAGAAATCCATTTCACATTGCCATTAGATTAATTTCTGTTTTTATCTATTGTGCGATTACCTCTTTCCAGGGATTGCTTCTTAATGTAAATGCCTATTCAGAGGCCATTCAATCAATAAAATCATGTTATTCAGTATATCTCTGTTTTCATTTTCATTTTACTGTTTTGTTTGCAAAAATGACGTCCGAATTTTTGATAAACATTGTATCATGACACATAAGGGCTTTACAGGTACATGCTTAATAAACATTTAAAATTGCTGTAAATTTTAAGTGCTTTGGATCGTCTATTCAGAACAGATACCCTCGGGGCATTTCCTTAAAATTCCCTGCAGATGATCGTGAATATCTTCCCCAGTGAAGTCACCAACAGACAAATTCGGTGTCTTATCCCTGCAGAGCTGATCAAAGCATTGGATTCTTCAATCCCCAACAGTTTCTCACCACCGTACTTCCCCAAGCGGTTGTTTCAGGACATACACTCCCCAGTAGAGTTGACAGTGCCAGACTGTATCTTCCCAGCAGAAGTGGTTGCTCCTTAGAGTTCGATGCCAGATCGATAATCCCAATGCCAGATCCATGGTTTCTTTCCTTGAAGCAGAACCTCGGTACCGTATCAGTGTTTGCTCCTCCTGCTGAGTCATCTCTCATAAATTGTGGTTGCCAGAACCATTGTAGCTTTCCTCAGCAACAAGCTTCCAATGCCATTCTTTCCCCGATCAGAGTCTCGGTATGGCCAGAACACCGCATGGCTAGTCATCTCCCCACAGAGTTCTTTGCGCTATGCATCTCCAACAACCTTGCCAGGGTCCAGAAGATGGTGATCATTTCCCCAGTAGATCCCCTTGCCTCAGCTTGGCATTCTACCCAGCATTTCGCATCCCTGCATGTAGAATCATATTGCATTGCATCCTTCCAAATCGCGTAGCATTTCCATTTTCATGGAGCATTACGCCATTGAAAAATTCAAACATACGCATGTAAGCATAAAACATTCTCGGTATCCCAAGTGA
Organism: Lathyrus oleraceus; assembly: GCF_024323335.1. Classification (NCBI taxonomy): domain Eukaryota; kingdom Viridiplantae; phylum Streptophyta; class Magnoliopsida; order Fabales; family Fabaceae; genus Lathyrus; species Lathyrus oleraceus. Next base: position 291,742,394 of record NC_066580.1, read on the forward strand.
TAAGCTAGAAGTTGTTTCCAGTACTCAGACTGAAGATTGTTCATGACTTACCTTTGTTATCCCCCAGCAAGTGTCATTGGCCCATGCGCCGCCTCTATTATCATTCCCTATTTCTGCCAATGCTGACAGGCATGAAGTTTTCCGGTATCCAGACCGAAGTGGCATTCAGGCCAGTTTTCCGGTATCCAGACCGAAGTGGCATTCAGGCCAGTTTTCCGGTATCCAGACGGAAGTGGCATTCAGGCCAGTGTTCCGATGTTCAGATCGAAGAAGTTTCCGACGGTCAGGTCGACGCGACTTGTGGCGTTCAGGCCAGTTTTCTGATATTCATATCGAAGTGGCATTCAGGCCAGTTTTCCGGTATCCAGACCGAAGTGGCATTCAGGCCAGTTTTCCGGTATCCAGACCGAAGTGGCATTCAGGCCAGTGTTCCGATATTCAGATCGAAGTGGCATTCAGGCTAGTGTTCTGATATTCAGATCGAAGTGGCATTCAAGCCAGTTTTCCCGATATTCAGATCGAAGTGGCATTCAGGCCAAGTCTTTCCGATGTTCAGATCGAAGAAGTTTCCGACGTTCAGGTCGATGCAACTTGTGGCATTCAGGCCAAGTCTTTCCGATGTTCAGATCGAAGAAGTTTCCGACGTTCAGGTCGATGCAACTTGTGGCATTCAGGCCAATTTTCTGATGTTCAGATCGAAGTCATTTCTAGTATTCAGACTGATGAGCGGCATTCAGGCCATGGTTATTTCTGTGTTACCATTTATTTTGGTATCCAAGTTAACATTCTTTTTCGGTATTCAGACTGACTTTCACCGTACCAGACGGATTCTTCTTTCAAGACCACCTCTTTGCCGATTCTGACAGACATTGTTACTTCACTTCACTTCAGTGCAAATTTTTGGGCTTTTATTGTATTCAATCCCTTGATACCTCGAAAGCACGAAAGCAGCTGTCATCTTCTTTCCGGGTCTCCAGTTGATTGAATAGGGGCAGCTGTAATACCCCAAAATTTACCCTTCATTTTTCCTGAAAAAAAAAAAAATTTAATTAATTAATTAATTAATTAATTAAATAAAATATAACAAATTATTTTGGACTTGGGTCTCCCTCATTTGAGCCCACTACCCACGAAAATCAGTCTATAAATACTGAAGTTTCAGTAGAGGAGTGACACTTGGAGTTACACGGGGAGTTACACTGGGAGATTCACTGGAGAAAGATAGTGAGAGAAGACCTGACAGAGAACTCAGAGCAGCCTCCAAACCCTGAAGGGAACTCAACTTGTAAACCTCACGGGTGCAACTCAATTTCAATCAAGCTCTCCAATCAGGTTTGCCCTATATCCATCATCTTTATGCCTTTAATTTGAATGCTCTAAATGTATGAGGTATTATGGGTGAATTTGATACCTTTTTTGTGAGCCTTTTGTGAATTTTGATGGAATTATTCATGTGGTTACATTTTGATTTAGGGGCAACTCTGGGTTACCCTATTTTGTTTCTCCAACCGGTCTTTGCGTTGCCATGGCATTGTTTTCCCTGGATTTCACCTTGTTTGTCTAACCTTTCTGTTGAGTTTTCGCGAGGGCTCACATACTCTTGCAGGGATACCATCCGGAGGTTTATCCTGATTAATCGTATTGACTGATTTTCTTTGATGGTCTAGCTGGAGAGATCTCAGGGTTGCTAATCCTTTAATTGCTGTAACTTCAGATCTTTATCCGTGTGGTAATTTTTTTCTTTTCTCGTACTTTATCGCTTTCTTAGCTGGAAGACCTCGATAGGAGGCAATGTTTGGGCCCCTTGGTGGCATTTTACTTTGAGATACATGTTTTGTGTTTTGTATTCATATCCCCACATGTAGCGCGGTTCCTTCGTCAAGGACTGCCTGTTTGCCCTCGAGCATCCCAAACCCTAAAACCCAAAGCAACACGTTTACTCCTTCTACTACAGGCGAGTAAGTCTCCAAAGGTCGAGTATCCGGTAGATTGCGTAGTGATGTCGTTCGTCCAAAACCCAATCCATAACCCCGTAGTTAGCCGAACTACGGCTTGCTCTGATTCTCATTCCAGATGAGATACGTAGGCATAAGACGCGATGTCTTAGTGAGCACACATCCCCCCAACCCATAGGTCAGCCGAGCTACGAAGACTCTGATTCTCATATTCAGATGAGATACGTATGCAGTGGATGCAACATCCGCGCGAGTCATTTTCATTTAACCCTTTTTTTTTGGTAAACAACACAAGATAAACTCACACCCTTTAGACAAGAACTACAAAAGTGGATCCCGTAGAGTACTACGGATGCGTAGGGGTGCTAATACCTTCCCTTCGCATAACCGACTCCCGAACCCAAGATTTGGTTGCGAGACCCCGTCTTGTCCTTTCCTTTTTCAGGTTTACTTCGAGCGTTTCCTTTCCCTCCCTTGGGATAAATAACGCACGGTGGCGACTCTTCTGTCATTTTCTTTCGCCGGTTGTTTTTTCGCACGCTGTATTTTTCAGGTTGCGACAAGGCTAAGATAGGTTAAATGTTCTAAGGCCCTCAGCTTCTCAGACCCAATTAGAAATAGTAATGCCTAACCACAAATACTTGTGTGAAATTTCCAAATCCAAAGGAGTCTTCACTGAGTAGATGGATCTCAAGCCAACTTGTTAAGGACTACTCCACACAAGTCGAACATGACTATACCATCCTCCTATCTTAATTGCACTCAGGTTCGAGTTAGAACTTATCTCACCACTCAGAGATCACCAAGCACAACAAGCAGATTATATCACACATATATACAAATATATTCACATAAAAATTTGGCTAAACCCACTGGAGACTACTCTCCAGCAGAGTCACCACTTAATTTATGTAGCAAGAAATTCATGATCATCAAGCTATTGACAAGCTAGAGATCAAATAACAAGAGTCGCCACCGCGCTTTTATTGTTTCCAAGGGAAAAGGGAAAAAGTACGAACAAAACCCAAAACTTAAGAAGTTTTCAAATCAAAACTAATAAAAAGTCAGAGATTACAGGTAAGGGGGTTGGTTACACAGAGGGAAGGTGTTAGCACCCAAAGTGTCCTAGATACTCCTAGGGAGCCCTTTTTATGTGCATTCGTATTTTGTACAAAGTGATGTTTACAAACAAATATAATGGGGGATGAGAAAAGAATTTATTAATTATATTTTTGTGTTTGATAAGACCTTCGGTCTTGTGACTACGTACCAACATAAAAAGGAGGGATCAAAACCTCGTAGTTCGTGATACAAATTTCAAAGTGGGTGCATTACTTTTAAAAAAATTAAGTTTGAAAGGCACAAAGGCCTAAAATGGTTTAAATGAGTTAGTTTTTTTGGCTTTCTGAAAGTTTAGGTCAAGTATAGTTAAGTTTATTTACAAGTTTGATTTAAGAAACGAAGTTTGAAAATGCAATGGCATAAGGCCAAAGTTTCTATCTTTTTGAAAAGTGGTCAAAGTTTAGAACAAAAGTAGTTCACACAAAGAAGATTTTGAAAAATGGAGGGAGAGATTTTGGAATTAAAGAAATGGTGAGAATATGAAGAGATTATCCTATGTACAAATTAGAAGTTGAGAGTTGAAAAGATCTGACCAAATGGGTAGCAATCCAGTAGACAAAAATGTCAATAGAAATGTAGAATTCCCTTGGACTTTTAGAATCAAGCAACACACAAATGTACAATTATATTATCTTGAAGAGCATGACATCAAATAAAGATAGCCACATCCAAGCTTATCCATTCCATGATCTTCTTTAAAATAGTTCATGCAACAGATGAATTCCATAAGTCGCATGTTCAAAATAACAGCTTTACAATAATCATGTTGCAGATGAGCTTAGAGAGGTCTTCAAAGATGTATCAGATGAAGTTCAAATTGCAAGCACTTGATTTCCAGCAAGTTGGCATTGGCCAAGTCCTTTAGCATAGGAAGGTTGCCTAGATTCTAAGTCCATTTGTCCAAAATCAAGCCAACAGTCCACTCAAAAGTTTTTTAGGGTTTTTGTTATTATTAAGTACATTAATGGTCAAAGACCACACAAACAAGCAAAGTATACACAAACAAAATATATCACACAATATGGTCCAAATGGACAAAGTGAAAATTGCATTAACATAAACAATTAGAATGATATGAACAATGGAAAATGAAATAGAGTGCTAAAAATAAATTGCATTAAAGTAAAGGCTTGAAATTAAAAGTTAGTAGTTAGTAGGTTAGAAGTTAGTATTATTTTGCTTTTGCTTTTCATTTCAAGACATTCTTTGGAGAACACTCAACCCACTTATCACAATCATGAATCCTTGAGCCAAAAAATCTTCCAAAGGAAGGAAAGAAGGCCAAGTTTCCACACAATACCATGAAAGAGGGGAGACTTACAATCCCACTAACTAGTATGCTTATGCCTTTTATGTCACAAATTTAGCGCTATGTTAAGTGTCATACCCTGATTTTGGTCCTGAATTTTTTCCATTTTTTCATTTTTATTTGGCACTTGGCCTAAAGTTCATTTGCATACATTCATGACCAAACGCAACCATCCATTCCCAAATCCATATTTTGTGATAAACATTGGTTATTATCTAGCTTTTTGATCATGGTGCTCTGTGATTACAAAATGGATTTTAGTTATTTGACTTTTTTAATTTTTAATTTTAATTTAATTTCAAAGTAAATCTAATTCCAAATTTCAATTTAATCTTAATCGTGTTTTACTAATGATTCAAACTCTAATTGATTTTAATTTCCAAATGAATGTTAGATTGATATCAAAGTAATTTTAACAAATCATAGATTGATTCGATTTTAATTGGTTTTGTTGGTTTTTTTATTTTAAATTGACATTTTGATTAGTATTAGATTTATTTCTAAAATCCATATTCATTTCTATAACCACAAGTTCATTTCATTCAAACCAAGTTTGTTACAACCATTTTTTTGTAAAAGTCATAAGTTTCCGACACCAGATAATCATTGCATTTGCCATTGTCGTTCCAATTCCAAAAATACATTTGCACAAAATCATGACATTACACAAGCATTACAATATCACAAAGTCATTATACTTCAAAATTACATACCATTTAAACCAAATTCCATGAATAATTTCAAACCAAGTTACAAATTATCCTCATAGGACATCGATAGACATTCTGATTACAAAAAGAAAGGGGTCTAAAATATAGAAGTCCATACACAATTGACCAACGGGAATAATAACAGTTTCGACCAACACTCAATTCATGAATTCAGTTGACAGTAACTTTCAAGACATTAAGTCTGTTGTGGTTGGCCAAATATATTCTATTCACTCAAGACTCCCTCTACTTTCCACCAGCTTCGGTCATGGTTCATTGAATGATACATTCATTTGGTGAAATTTTGAACACCAATTGAAGGAGCTTTTCTCTCTGGAGTTGCTTCCTCGTCTGATATGCTGAGAATTCTCCCCTACAGAATAGGCAAAAAAGAATTTCAACTTTCTGAGTCCACAACAGTATTGGGCGAATCCGGGAATGCCAATTCTTCTGTATTGCCTAATGATAATGGAAACTAGAAAAAGAAGAATAACAGGAATAAGAAAAACAAACAGAAAGTAAAAGATATTTCATTCTTGCCTGCATTACCAACTGCAATATTGAAGGATGCCGGTCTTTCTACTAGCTCTGTTGAAAATAAACCCAGGGAAGACATCGAGTTAGATCAGGGATCACTTCAGTCGTCATCTCTGTATAAAGACCCAAACCAATATTCAAAGCAAAAATATTCAGAAATTGAAGAATCCCATGGTAAAATGAATAACCTGTTGAAATCACAGCATTCTCGAAGGATGCCAAGAAACATGCAGGCTAATAGAATAACAGAGAAATCCCATGGGAGTGATGCTTTGATGTGGGCACCTGTTAAACCACCAAACAAGGGCATCTTGGATGAATCAAGTGAGAAAAGTAAAATTGAGGCAATTGTTCCTGCAAAGAGTGATCAGCAGGTGCATAATTTAAGAAATAAGAGGGCTGAAAGGGAGAGATATATTCCAAAACCTGTTGCAAAAGAAATGGCTCAGCAAGAAAGTTCACAACAAATGGTCTCCTCAATCAGTCAGGCTCCTGTTCTTCGTCTTGGCGCCCAGGGACGGGAAATAGATGAACATGGAAATGTTGTTAATATAACTAAGCCAAGCAACCTTAGCACATTAAAGGTCAACATTAATAAACAGAAGAAGGATGCGTTTGAAATACTAAAACGTATTTTGGAAGTTGATCCTGAATCTAATCCTCATTTTGATGAGAGGATGAGTATCGATAAAACAAAGCTCCTGCTACTCCGGCTTCTGCCCCTGCTACTCTAGTTAATGCTACTCTGCAAAATGTTGCTCCTGCATCTCAAATTCAGACTCCTACGCACCAGCCTTCTCAAATTGATGATGCTCCTCCACAGTACAATTCAATGATTTTTGAAGCTTTATCAACAATCAGAGATGCCATTGGGTCCGACTTGAGTGCTATTGTTAGCTTCATTGAGCAAAAGCACAACATTCCTCAAAACCATCCTTGCGCATCCATGAAACAGTCCCAGACGTGGCAAACCAAAACCAAACTATAACAGTCATTGAATGAAGAAGCTTTTGCTCCAAATTTCACTACAGTAACACAAATAATTACCAAGCGTTAAAATTTCAGAAAAATCCCAAATTGGCATTGAGACAAAGTTAGAGCGAAAAGTGCGTAGGTAGAATTACCGTTTCCAGATTGTAGCATCAAACAGGACAACCCGATTCTGAGCACAAAAAGCACTTCCAGGAAGTTTCTCTATTGAATCTTTGGATACCAAATCGAAACCCTAAAGTTGCGGATATAAAAAGGGAGAGCGAATCAGTGAGAAGAGGACGAAAAAATTAAGAGGCGGACAAGAGATTTGAAAACCCTAAACACGAAAAGATCCAAAATTTGGAGACCACGATAACCTGAAAGCTAGCGAAGGGAGGCAGTTGCAAGCTTGTCATTACCGCCACCGAAGGTGAGTTTTTGCTTGAATCTCTCTGGAGCATTTGATTGAGAGCGAAAGGTTGAGGATGGGTGAAAGTGAGACGGAGAGGGGAACGATTTAGGCTAGTGTGAGCTTTTGAGAGAGAGGGTTTTAACGAGAGAGAGCGAGATAGGGAGAAGCAATTTCGAGAGAAGCGCGATTGAGAGGCGCAAGAGGGAGTTTGAACACGATGAACTCTTCTGGGTTAAGTTAGAGTACCCCTCGCCTTTTTCTTTCTTTTATTATTTTTATTTTTATTTTTTCAACAAAACCACATTTAAAACTACAAAGGATTACACGTTAAGTCTTCTTGCTTTTTTTTATTTAATAGAGTATTAATGTTTTTGTTATTCCCCAATCCATTAGCTCTAGAACCCAACAGCCAGGCGGTTGGGTTTAATTTTCTGTTTTTTCTTGGTAGTCCTACAGACTGTTTTTTATATTAGTTTTTATTTTAATTCTAATTTTTAATCTATCTTGGTTTACTTATCCAAATTAGCATTAAAATTATAAATAATCATAGATGGTCTAGTGGAGAGATGGTAGTTTCTAGGTCTTTAGTGGAGTGGGTTCAATACCCACATATGGCATTTTATTTCTTTTAGCATTCATTTTTTCCATGTTTATGTTTTAGTATAATTTCTCCCGTACTCATATTTTCTTTATCATTTAATAACACAAATTTGTTTTCTTTTAATTTCATCATCCATTCAAAACCATTTTAAACTATTAAAATCACACTTTTCTCGATTCAATGTCGAGCCCATTTCCACACCCTTGTAAGTCGATTGCTTTTAAGCATCACCATCAACCTCACATAGCTTACTCTTGGGCTTTCTTACAATGAGCCGGTTCTCTTGCACTTACACTCATACTTTGCATCATTTGTTGTTTGGGCCCGATTTAATTGTTTCGTGATTTTGAATCCCCATTTGACAAAATGTACCCCCACTCCCCCGATGTGTAATAATTTTGTACTGTTTTATTTCTTTATTTATTTGACTGTTTAGTTAGATACTAACACAAGAATAAAATCAACCATTTCCAAAAGATCAAAAATAAGGACTCGATCCAATGTCGAGTATTTTCTCAAATAAACAAATCAATTCATTTCTCCCCCCTATTTCTATTCTATTTCTTTCAAACTTTCATCAAACGCTTGATTCAACGTCGAGCCATTTTTTCTAATAAAAACTCAAAAAAATACTAATTCACAGTTAAGACCTTTTCAATAAAATGGAAGTGGAACGTGGTGTATACCGCGCACTCCTGAGACTAGGATTCGAGATGTATATCGCGCCAATCCTAGTTCTCGCCATCATCCACTTTTGTTTTCTCTCAAACACTCATTCAATTTCTCTTGAACGTCCATCAATACTTGATCTAGTGTCAAGTCATTTTTCACAACAAAACTCAAAATACCTAATTCTTATTTAACATTCTTTCAATAAAGATGGAAATGGAACATGGTGTATACCGTGCACTCCTGAGGCTAGGATTCGAGATGTATATCTCGCTCATCCAAGTTCTCGCCATCACTCAAAATACATCCAACAAATCAAACTCTTTTTCGCCGCCGTGCGATTAATCAAAAACCTTTTTCATAAACGAAAGGTATCCTGTCTTAAGTGATATAAAACAATGTTTCGGCCACAATTGTTGAGTCGAGATAAGTGACGCTTTTCCGAATGTAGATTTATAAATCCGTTCGATGTGTGGTACGCGTCCACTCCTCATCTGTTTTGGGTAAAACGATGTTTTTGTCGATTAATACAACATAGCTTTCGCTAAAATCGACCAACAAACAAACATTTTTCTACCCAGAACTACGTAAGCCTTTATTTCTCTTTTGAGATACGTAGGAGCAGGATTCGTAAATCTTGTCAGGCCCACTAATAAAAAACTTAGGTTTAGTCCTTCGTCAAAAATCCAAAAACATTTCTTTTCTCTTATATTCTTTCTTTCCCACCTAATAATTCGAAAAGCCTAACATTTCAAACTAACACTAACGCACACAACTGACCTAATGGTTCCCGTTGAGTACAACGGACGTGAGGGGTGCTAATACCTTCCCCTTGCATAATCGACTCCCGAACCCTAATATGGTTACGACGACCAATAATCATTGTCGTTTTGTCTTGGGTTTTATCGATATTTCCCCTTTCCGTTTTAGGAATAAATAAAGTTCGGTGGCGACTCTGTTCAGTCCATCATTGCGAGCGTGCGATCGCGCTTCGCTTTAAAGTCGTATCCCCAATTTTTTCGAGGTGCGACAGATGGCGACTCTGCTGGGGATTGCAATCCCTAAGTGAGTCAAGCCTAGTTAGGACGTTTGTGTGCCTTTGTTTGTTTAATTGTGTGGCTTTTTTCTATATTTATTGCTTTTTATTATCTTTATTATTATATTGATATTCTGTTGTATATTGGTTCTATTATGATTGTTGGTATTTGGGTATTTGATTGCAAACCATGTGGGAAAGACTCTACACCCGAGTCTAGAGTGAAAAAAACATAAGATAGGACGATGGTTGAGTAGTACGGACTCCCGAGGTGGATACTTCGCAAGAGTCGGTATGAGAACCTCACTTAGAGTAGATTCTTTTGCAAATATTATCGTCCGAGGTGTATACCTCGTAAGCTTCAATGTTTCAAAGGGGTCCATGACTCTAAGAACCTTTTAGAACATTGAACCTTTGGCCAACTAGAAATGATGGTTGCGTAGTATGGATTCCCGAGGTGGATACTTCGTAAGGATCGATACGAGAACCTCGCTCAGAATAGATTCTCTAGATGGAGTTGACGATTGGAAAGTATTTTCCGTAAGCGTCAAACAGTCTTTTGAATCCATGACTCTGAGTACCCCATGTAGAACCCAGTCGATGGTTGCGTAGTACGGACTCCCGAGGTGAATACTTCGTAAGAGTCGGTACGAGAACCTCACCCAGAATAGATTCCCTTGATGGAGTTGACGACCGGAAAGTATTTCCCGTAAGCGTCAAACATTCTTGTGAATCAATGACTTTGGGGATCCTTTGTAACCAAACCCTAGACCATACCCGGTGAGAATCCCGTTTTGGAAAAGCAATCAAATTTATCAGTACCTCGGACTTTTGAACACGTGTATAAAAAAAACACAAATATGCATGGCTTGCATTGTATTCATTCACTTTTCATTGCATCTGCATCTCATCATAACGCATGTCATTTTCCAGACAAAATACAAAAAAAACTCATTCATCCTTTGTCCATGATCAGCAAAGTGATTCCTAACACGCGTTTAGAACAAAGAACCATGTCTCAAGATATGATGGGCGAGCTAAGGAAAAGTCAAGAAGCACTGAAGGAGGAACTTAATCTTTTGAAGAGCCAAATGAGTTGGGTCTTGGAAACCCTGCAAGTCTTGTTGAGAAAAGAGGGTCACCCAATATACACTGTTGCAACAAAGAGAGCTACTACCCCACATCCATCTGGTGTTACCCCAAGTCAAGGGAAATTATATGTGGCAACTCCTCATTTACCAGTATATGGACCTCCCTCAAGACGTCATCATCAACATCCTCTGGCTATTGCTCCTCAAAGTCACCAAAGCCAGGTTCAGAATAAAAATCAGAATCAGAACAAGAGGAACAAGGATCACAATGACTCGATTCCGGTGCCATATAGCAAGCTCTACCCGCAACTGATCCAAAATGCTTTGGTGACCCCTCGAGCTCTCACACCTGTGTCACCATACCTGCCCTGGTACAATCCAAATGCAACATGTGAATTCCATAAAGGGGCATTGGGACATGACCTGGATTCTTGCTTAGCAATAAAAGCCTTGGTACGGGAACTCATTAACAAAAAGAGCTTAGTCTTTGAAGAAGATCACCCGAAGATCAAGTGCGGATACCATACTGGAACAATGGGGCACTCCATCGAGGAATGCAAGAGCTTTAAGCTCAAGCTGCAAGGATTGATTGACATAAGGTCACTAACACTCAAGGAGGAAGGCTCAGGTACATATACCTTGATTTCTGAGCCAGGTAATGAGAAAGGGAAAGGACCCTTGAGACCCCTCAAGGTTTTGTACCACAAGGAAGATGTCAGGGATGTGGCTAATGAGCTATCATTGTTTCCTGGTAAGAGCATTGAGATACCGTCTTGGATTTCCAATGTCACGACCCATACCAATGAAAGAAAAGGAGAAGTGAGTAGTGGATCCAAGAGGATTGCGTTCAACGATGAGAATGAAGGAAAAGAATTTGAAGATCATCATGCCAATGTCAAAAAGCTTGTTGATCCAAACCTTCAAGTTTGAAGAAGTCAATTCCCTAGAGCTGGCAATCATTTGGCTGTTTCAACACTTCTTTTGTAGTTTCCTTGCATGTTGATTGTTAATTGCTTTTAAGCATTGTTGTTTTCTTTGAATTGGTAAGATTAATGAAATGTTTATGCATCTTTTGAATTAATCCATTCGTATTCACTCGTTTTTCATTTATGTTAAAAATTAAAACACTCATCTCATTCACTTTTGTTTATCAAACCGTTGTGTTAACAAAGATTGGAAGGAGGATGATGAAAACGAAACACCTGAAATTGTTGTGGTATGCTTTTGAGTAAAACCTTGTCGATGATGTAAGGCATTGTTTCAAATCCCCAAATACTGAAGAGATAAGGAGTTAATCCCTAGTCAACCACTTTGAGCCTATAAGTTGGTGTTTGTTTCGGATCTAAAACCCTTAATCTTAACCTGGGGCAGGGTAGTTGTGTTCAGATAGTTTGATCATGCATTCGATCTTTCAAAAAAAATCGTCCATATGAACACCCTCCAATTAGGTTCAACCACATGTTATCCTTCGCGCACATGTTGAAGTGTCGAAGAAGTTGAGAAAAGATAAAATTAGTGTTGGTTGATCCTCATCCACCAATAATGTGGCAGTCACACGCATAAAAAAAAAGATTGAAAAAGTCTGTTAAGTCAAACACCACAAAAATGACAGGCAAAATTAGGGATAAAGAAAATCAATCAAAAGAGGTCACCAAAATCCTCAACAAAACAAAAAAAAAATATAATAAGGTGACTGCCATTTCAAGAAAATTCGTCTTGAATCCTCATCACACCTCCGAACCCTCTTGGAAGTCGAATGCGTGTATTGAATTAACTGAACATAGGAACTGGAGATCATCAAGAAGAAGGGTGGGTAAAAATAAATTTTGAGCCTTATATCCTTTTGTTTAAAAAAAAACGTGAACCAGACCACGTTACAACCCTTAAAAGACCTAATTGAGGCAGGGTTTATTTTGAAAGCATACTATAACAAGGTGTGTTAACTTGACTCCAAACGATTTTTGTTAATTATGTGATGGCACCAACTTGCATACTGTGAATGACTTGATCACCATTGCGTTCTTATCAACGACTCGTTCACTGTATTTCACCCATTCATATCAATAAACTTTGATTTCAAATTTTGGCATAAGTATTGAATTAAAATTACCATTTTTGAATGAACAATCTTATTTGCGATTCAACACTTAGCATCAAAGAAATTCAATACACAATTGAGGAACTTGATGGAGTGAAAGAAGTCTAGTCAGGGGAAAATCACTTTGAGCATCAGTTAATTCGAGCTAATCACCCTAAGGGTCATCTAGCCAAGAGTAATCTGCTTCAAGAATCAGACCGGGGCAAGCCACCTCAGAGCTCAGTAAGTCCAATCACTCCAAGGTTAAGTTAACCAAGAGTAGTTTGCTTCAAGATTTAGACCGGGGCAAGCCACCTCAAAGCTCAATGAGTCCAACTATCCAAGGAAAGTCAATCAAGAGTCTACCATTCCAACATTTGGTTAGTCAAGTTCAGACCATTGCAAGTTTCAAACACTTGGGGCAAGCCATCTCGAGGTAGTCTCATGGCAAGTTGTTTTCAAACCCACTTTCAAGGTGAACATTTTCAAAGACCTAACAGACTGGGGCAAGATGAGCCACAGAGGGCAAAACCTCTTTCTTCGTGCTTTCGAACTGCTCAAACAAATTCTGCCATACGTCAACAATTATTGAGTTTAAGACGAGTGCCCGAAAAGTATGCTAGCACGATTCATTAATCCTCCAAAAGGATCCATTGGCTAAGCTGTGGCTATTAAACTGGATAGAATCCTCCTTTGACAACATCTATCATAAAATATTTGGTTGAGTTCTTGGTGTTGAGGAATCATGAGCTTCCATAAAAAGCCTTTACAAACTCCCAGTTTTCCCAGTGTCAGCATTCTCATAATCATGATCGTTCATATATCATGCATAAAAGGGAATTAAAATCATGCATAGCCGAAATGTACTTCGTGCTCATTTTGCATTGACCCAGGTCTTGTTGTCGATCCTATGATCCTTTCACCTTTGATTCCAGTTTGTATTTGGTGCCCTTAAACCCACATCCGGTTTTCGCAGTCATTTTCAAATCCAATTTTTGTTCAATACTATTCAGGTCATATATGAACCTGTTGTTGAGCCTTATTCCAGTGTCAGGTCATATATGAACCTGTTCCCCAGATTTTTTCTCTGTTTGTTCAATACTATTCAGGTCATATATGAACCTGTTGTTGAGCCTTATTCCAGTGTCAGGTCATATATGAACCTGTTCTGAAGATTTTTTCTCTGTTTGTTCAATACTATTCAGGTCATATATGAACCTGTTGTTGAGCTTTATTCCGGTGTCAGGTCATATATGAACCTGTTCTGAAGATTTTTTCTCTGTTTGTTCAATACTATTCAGGTCATATATGAACCTGTTGTTGAGCTTTATTCCGGTGTCAGGTCATATATGAACCTGTTCTGAAGATTTTTTCTCTGTTTGTTCAATACTATTCAGGTCATATATGAACCTGTTGTTGAGCTTTATTCCGGTGTCAGGTCATATATGAACTTGTTCTGAAGATTTTTTCTCTGTCTGTTCAATACTATTCAGGTCATATATGAACCTGTTGTTGAACCTTATTCCAGTGTCAGGTCATATATGAACCTGTTCTGAAGAGTTTTTCCCTATGTTGTTCAATACTATTCAGGTCATATATGAACCTGTTGTTGAACCTTATTCCAGTGTCAGGTCAGATATGAACCTGTTCTGAAGAGTCTTTCTCTATGATTGTTTCAGTGTTGTCAAGTCATATATGAACCTGCTGTTGAGCTTTCATTCCAGTATTACCAGGTCATATATGAACCTGTTGATACACTCTTGAATTTTTCTGAGTTTGTTAGGTCATATCTGAACCTGCTGTCAGAACTTCTTGGTATTCTCCCAGCATTGTCAGGTCATATATGAACCTGTTTGTTGTGCTTTATTCCAGTATTACCAGGTCATATCTGAACCTGTTGTGACATTTTCTTTCTTATTCGGGTTTAGTAAGTCATATATGAACTTACTACCGAAATCTCTTGTGTTCTAAATGTTGTTTATCAACTTTCACTTTGAGTGCTCCCCAGTGTGTGTCTGATTCTCCAGCATGATTTGTCTTCCACAGCAAATTTGTTTTTTTTACCATTTATCTGTCTCCCTGTGGACCATCAGCATTCCCCACAGTTTGGTCTGTCTAGTGGCATCTCCTGTTAAGGGTCCACCATATCCCTAGCAGATAAAAATTACAAAAAAGAATCATGCAATCATGCATCCATGCATATCATATCATATCATATCATATCACATCATGTCATAGGGATTCAGGATCAAAATCCGGGTCTTCTTAGTATTTAACCATCTCCCACTATGATCATATGAAGAGTGTCCTACTTCATACTCTCTAGTTGAAGACGCTTAAATAGGGGCAACTGTCATACCCCCGATTTTGGTCCTGAATTTTTTCCATTTTTTCATTTTTATTTGGCACTTGGCCTAAAGTTCATTTGCATACATTCATGACCAAAGGCAACCATCCATTCCCAAATCCATATTTTGTGATAAATATTGGTTATTATCTAGCTTTTTGATCATGGTGCTCTGTGATTACAAAATGGATTTTAGTTATTTGACTTTTTTAATTTTTAATTTTAATTTAATTTCAAAGTAAATCTAATTCCAAATTTCAAGTTAATCTTAATCGTGTTTTACTAATGATTCAAACTCTAATTGATTTTAATTTCCAAATCAATGTTAGAGTTGATATCAAAGTAATTTTAACAAATCATAGATTGATTCGATTTTAATTGGCTTTGTTGGTTTTTTTGATTTTAAATTGACATTTTGATTAGTCTTAGATTTATTTCTAAAATCCATATTCATTTCTATAACCACAAGTTCATTTCATTCAAACCAAGTTTATTACAACCATTTTTTTGTAAAAGTCATAAGTTTCCGACACCAGATAATCATTGCATTTGCCATTGTCGTTCCAATTCCAAAAATACATTTGCACAAAACCATGACATTACACAAGCATTACAATATCACAAAGTCATTATACTTCAAAATTACATACCATTTAAACCAAATTCCATGAATAATTTCAAACCAAGTTACAAATTGTCCTCATAGGACATCGATGGACATTCTGATTACAAAAAGAAAGGGGTCTAAAATATAGAAGTCCATACACAATTGACCAACAGGAATAATAACAGTTTCGGCCAACACTCAATTCATGAATTCAGTTGACAATAACTTTCAAGACATTAAGTCTGTTGTGGTTGGCCAAATATATTCTATTCACTCAAGACTCCCTCTACTGTCCACCAACTTCGGTCATGGTTCATTGAATGATACATTCATTTGGTGAAATTTTGAACACCAATTGAAGGAGCTTTTCTCTCTGGAGTTGCTTCCTCGTCTGATATGCTGAGAATTCTCCCCTACAGAATAGGCAAAAAAGAATTTTAACTTTCTGAGTCCACAACAGTATTGGGCGAATCCGGGAATGCCAATTCTTCTGTATTGCCTAATGATAATGGAAACCAGAAAAAGAAGAATAACAGGAATAAGAAAAACAAACAGAAAGTAAAAGATATTTCATTCTTGCCTGCATTACCAACTGCAATATTGAAGGATGCCAGTCTTTCTACTAGCTCTGTTGAAAATAAACCCAGGGAAGACATCGAGTTAGATCAGGGATCACTTCAGTCGTCATCTCGGTATAAAGACCCAAACCAATATTCAAAGCAAAAATATTCAGAAATTGAAGAATCCCATGGTAAAATGAATAACCTGTTGAAATCACAGCATTCTCGAAGGATGCCAAGAAACATGCAGGCTAATAGAATAAGAGAGAAATCCTATGGGAGTGATGCTTTGATATGGGCACCTGTTAAACCACCAAACAAGGGCATATTGGATGAATCAAGTGAGAAAAGTAAAATTGAGGCAATTGTTCCTGCAAAGAGTGATCAGCAGGTGCATAATTTAAGAAATAAGAGGGCTGAAAGGGAGAGATATATTCCAAAACCTGTTGCAAAAGAAATGGCTTAGCAAGAAAGTTCACAACAAATGGTATCCTCAATCAGTCAGGCTCCTGTTCTTCGTCTTGGCGCCCAGGGATGGGAAATAGATGAACATGGAAATGTTGTTAATATAACTAAGCCAAGCAACCTTAGCACATTAAAGGTCAACATTAATAAACAGAAGAAGGATGCGTTCGAAATACTAAAACCTGTTTTGGAAGTTGATCCTGAATCTAATCCTCATTTTGATGAGAGGATGAGTATCGACAAAACAAAGCTCCCGCTACTCCGGCTTCTGCCCCTGCTACTCCAGTTAATGCTACTCTACAAAATGGTGCTCCTGCATCTCAAATTCAGACTCCTACACACCAGCCTCCTCAAATTGATGATGCTCCTCCACAGTACAATTCGATGATTTTTGAAACTTTATCAACAATCAGAGATGCCATTGGGTCCGACTTGAGTGCTATTGTTAGCTTCATTGAGCAAAAGCACAACATTCCTCAAAACCATCCTTGCGCATCCATGAAACAATCCCAGACGTGGCAAACCAAAACCAAACTATAACAGTCATTGAATGAAGAAGCTTTTGCTCCAAATTTCACTACAGTAACACAAAATAATTACCAAGCGTTAAAATTTCAGAAAAATCCCAAATTGGCATTGAGACAAAATTAGAGCGAAAAGTGCGTAGGTAGAATTACCGTTTCCAGATTGTAGCATCAAACAGGACCACCCGATTATTAGCACAAAAAGCACTTCCAGGAAGTTTCTCTATTGAATCTTTGGATACCAAATCGAAACCCTAAAGCTGCGGATATAAAAAGGGAGAGCGAATCAGTGAGAAGAGGACGAAAAAATTAAGAGGCGGACAAGAGATTTGAAAACCCTAAACACGAAAAGATCCAAAATTTGGAGACCACGATAACCTGAAAGCTAGCGAAGGGAGGCAGTTGCAAGCTTGTCATTACCGCCACCGAAGGTGAGTTTTTGCTTGAATCTCTCTAGAGCATTTGATTGAGAGCGAAAGGTTGAGGATGGGTGAAAGTGAGACGGAGAGGGGAACGATTTAGGCTAGTGTGAGCTTTTGAGAGAGAGGGTTTTAACGAGAGAGAGCGAGATAGGGAGAAGCAATTTCGAGAGAAGCGCGGTTGAGAGGCGCAAGAGGGAGTTTGAACACGATGAACTCTTCTGGGTTAAGTTACAGTACCCCTCGCCTTTTTCTTTCTTTTATTCTTTTTCTTTTTATTTTTTCAACAAAACCACATTTAAAACTACAAAGGATTACACGTTAAGTCTTCCTGCTTTTTTTTATTTAATAGTGTATTAATGTTTTTGTTATTCCCCAATCCATTAGCTCTAGAACCCAACAGCCAGGCGGCTGGGTTTAATTTTCTGTTTTTTCTTGGTAGTCCAACAGACTGTTTTTTATATTAGTTTTTATTTTAATTCTAATTTTTAATCTATCTTGGTTTACTTATCCAAATTAGCATTAAAATTATAAATAATCATAGATGGTCTAGTGGAGAGAGGGTAGTTTCTAGGTCTTTAGTGAAGTGGGTTCAATACCCACATATGGCATTTTATTTCTTTTAGCATTCATTTTTTCCATGTTTATGTTTTAGTATAATTTCTCCCGTACTCATAGTTTCATTATCATTTAATAACACAAATTTGTTTTCTTTTAATTTCATCATCCATTCAAAACCATTTTAAACTATTAAAATCACACTTTTCTCGATTCAATGTCGAGCCCATTTCCACACCCTTGTAAGTCGATTGCTTTTAAGCATCACCATCAACCTCACATAGCTTACTCTTGGGCTTTCTTACAATGAGCCGGTTCTCTTGCACTTACACTCATACTTTGCATCATTTGTTGTTTGGGCCCGATTTAATTGTTTCGTGATTTTGAATCCCCATTTGACAAAAAGTACCCCCACTCAAAATACCTAATTCTTATTTAACATTCTTTCAATAAAGATGGAAATGGAACATGGTGTATACCGTGCACTCCTGAGGCTAGGATTCGAGATGTATATCTCGCTCATCCAAGTTCTCGCCATCACTCAAAATACATCCAACAAATCAAACTCTTTTTCGCCGCCGTGCGATTAATCAAAAACCTTTTTCATAAACGAAAGGTATCCTGTCTTAAGTGATATAAAACAATGTTTCGGCCACAATTGTTGAGTCGAGATAAGTGACGCTTTTCCGAATGTAGATTTATAAATCCGTTCGATGTGTGGTACGCGTCCACTCCTCATCTGTTTTGGGTAAAACGATGTTTTTGTCGATTAATACAACATAGCTTTCGCTAAAATCGACCAACAAACAAACATTTTTCTACCCAGAACTACGTAAGCCTTTATTTCTCTTTTGAGATACGTAGGAGCAGGATTCGTAAATCTTGTCAGGCCCACTAATAAAAAACTTAGGTTTAGTCTTTCGTCAAAAATCCAAAAACATTTCTTTTCTCTTCTATTCTTTCTTTCCCACCTAATAATTCGAAAAGCCTAACATTTCAAACTAACACTAACGCACACAACTGACCTAATGGTTCCCGTTGAGTACAACGGACGTGAGGGGTGCTAATACCTTCCCCTTGCGTAATCGACTCCCGAACCCTAATTTGGTTGCGACGACCAATAATCATTGTCGTTTTGTCTTGGGTTTTATCGATATTTTCCCTTTCCTTTTTAGGAATAAATAAAGTTCGGTGGCGACTATGTTCAGTCCATCATTGCGAGCGTGCGACCGCGCTTCGCTTTAAAGTCGTATCCCCAATTTTTTTGAGGTGCGACATTAAGCAATCGTAATTGGACTTATGCAGAAGTCACAACTATTTGAGGTCGGGCAATAGAATTTTGGTGTTAATGCATGTTAGAGACATAGTATAATGGACTGTGCTCATGAAATATACCACGCACAAAAAGAATATGCAAAAGGTGTGGCCTAATCTCATCTATACTCATATCAATTTTTCAATCAACTAGCATTAGGACTTTGAGATGTCATAGGCCAAATGGAAGAATGAATGAAAAAAGGGAATAAGATGAAAGGGGAGGGGAATGAATGAAATCATAAATTGGTCAAAGGAGGAGTTTTACCAAATTAATATCATCCATTCATTTTGGGAGATGGAATGTACATTCCATCAATCCCCTAAATCCAATGATATTAATTTGACAAAGTCAAATCAACCTTGACCAAGCCCCAACAACAAGAGTTAAACATAAACAAGTCATCACAATTGGTCAACAAATTTATTTGGCATTTATTCAAATTAAAAATACTAAAAGAGTGCATTTAAATTAAATATGGTTTGTCCAATTCCTAAAAACTCATCAAAACACCAAAGAATTGACCATGAGATTTATCATAGGTCAAACAAGTTCAAAGGACCTTGGAGAAAAAAATTCATAATTTTTGGACATTTAAAAATATTTTTTGAAAATTAAAAACAAATGCAAAATCAATTAATTCATGAAAAATATTAATAATGATCCAAAAAATTATTTTAATTCAGAATATGAAAGAGAAAAATATTTGAATTCTTTTGGTGAAAGTCCCATATTGTTTGGATCAATATTGAATTTAATATGAATTATTGAAAATAAAGCAAATAAAATGAAAATTAAAATATCAGAAAAAACGTGGACCACTTGATCTCCCTCATTAATTGAGGTGGCAAATCAAGTGGCCAGGAGCGCGCTATCCACGCTGGTCACTAGTCAGCGTGTGGCAACATTGGTAATTCAAATGCACGCTCTAGATTAAACAATTCAAATCAATCCAAAGGCTCAGAACCAAGCCAACACATCACCGGCGTCCAAAGGCCGATCGTCTTCTCCAGCGACCCTGGCCAGACTGGTTCACTCATCACCTTTAAAAAATGAAAAAAAAGGACATGATCTGAAATAAAAAATAGCGTAGAACACGAATCTGACCTCAGTTCATCCTAACTCCAAGTATATTGAGAGATACATGGAGTTGAAATTTGAGGTACATGAACTGAGTTACTTCGATTTGGCCTCTAAGCAACTCAATCTTCTTGCCTACATGGGTAGGACTTCAGATAACCAAAGAATCAATAGAATTGAGCAAGAATTTGAGAGAATCGAAGAGTTCAATTTTTTTGGAAAATACCTTCAATGGAGGTCTGGATTCAACTGATCTTGATCTTGCTTGTGCTTGGTCTCCATCCACTTGCTTGCAGAAGAAGGTTGGATGCTTACAAGGTTGTGGATTCCTAGAGATTTGAATTTCAAAACAGTGGAAATTCAACCTTAAATTCAAAAGAATTTCTCAAGTTTATCCTTTGCAAAGTGAGGGTTTGAGATGGCGGATCAAAGCTGGCGCGAATGTGTCTGAAATTTTGAGCAATTGGAGCTCTATTTATAGCTGAAATCATTGATATTTGCACACTTGAAATCACTTTCCAATTTTGGCAAAATGGTGATACAAGGGTGCATGGGCGTGTACAGGCCCATGAGATCATTGCAATAAGTCCAGAAATGAATGTTAGATAGTCTGAATTAAGCTTGGATTGCAAGGCAAGTGTGCATTTGAATTTGAAGTTTGATCCTTGCCAAGTGATGTCACCATGTTCATGCCATGCGCAGCCTATGCATTCCTTGTCCAAAATGAATGAATTTGAGCTCTTTGGAAAGGTGGATCAAGAGGAAAAAGTTTAATGTTCAACACTTTTTCATTTGGAGCTTGGAACTTGGAGAAATTTGAGGTGGATGTTTGGAAATTTTTGACATATCAAAAATTTTCTAAGTGTCAAGCCATATGTCTCAATATTCCACCTCGCTTAACTTTTTATATGAGCTTCAAATCAGAAACGTGTCTTCATCAAAGTTGTATCTCTATCAAAGACCTTTAAAATGGTCACCAATTTCATGTCATTTGGATTTAAAATGATAGAGTTATGCATTTTTGAAGTTTGGAAAAATCACTTGATCAAAGGTATAGGTCAAAAGTGACCTATAATGTAACCTCATATCACATGCTCAAAAAAGTTGAATCAGCTCCCACTCCAAACATAAAAGTTAAAGTAGACACATTTATTTTGATTTTTAAACTTGGAAATCTTTCATCTCATAAAAATTGAGCATGTTATGTCCTTGGGAAGTTGACTTTCAAATTAGGGTTTAGACAAAATGACCTATAATGTTTCAACATAGAAAATGATTTTCCAAGAAAAAAAGCTCTAGGTCTCAACATGAAAGTTGTTTGGAATGTAACTTAGAGTACGTTTTCTCTTAGAATCATTTTCATATGGTGAAAATTGTAGGAGATAGGGTTTAGGGAGACCCAGTTTTGATCAGATGAATCCATCTGGCCAACCACCATCAACCAACTTGCTAACTTCCAATTCTCTTGACTTTCCTGGCTCATGGTAGATTATATATGCTTAAGATGATGAAATTTGAAGTGTCCCTTGAGAAATTTGATCAATTTGTGAGATAGTTTGTTGGAGAAGTTACTCAAGATACCCAGTCAAACTAGGATTTCCAAGGAAAATCACCCTCAAACTCTTGAAGAAAACTTGATCAATATAAAATGTAGAGAACATTAGGACTCATATATTATGTTAATGACCATTCTTGAATCAATTCTTGGTTGTGCTCTTTGTTCATGAGGGTCTCAAACCCTAGATGTGAACTTGATGAATCAATGGAATCATGCCCTTCCTACAAAAGAGTTAGACAAATGCAAAGACATATTTTTCGGTATTTTGGTTAGTGAAATGATAAAATACAAGTATGATATAATCACAAAGTGCTTGGTGATCTCTCCCAAAACAAACCCAATGAAAGAGGGGTAAGGAGGATGCCAAGATATGATCCCAATGCTAATGCTTATGATGAAATTGCATGAGGGATATCAGGGTCAAAATTGGGGTATTACACTACCTGCCAAAGGACCATGATCTTGTTGCAATGCCATAATTCGGTAGGTTGAAATTGTCATCAATTCGTCATGGAACTTAACCATGTTACACCATGACGGACCTGTCAGTAGATTTAACAGAACATGAGTACCTAACTGCGTTTTGATGTCACATCTAATTGTTTTAACTCAGTATAAACACATCACATTCAGATCTAACTCAACCCTAACTGAATTTGAATTTGGAAATTAAGTTCACAACTAACTGCTGAATTTAAAACAAATTTGTAAATAACTCATAACCAAAATAACCAATTGTAACAACCTGTCAATAAATTCTAACCACCTAACCGAATTAACAACTTCTCATCACCTAACTAACTCTAACGGATCCCATAACCAAACTCTAACAAATTTGGAAAACAGAAATTGCTAGGGATAAGCAACTGAAACTCTATAAATACCTCATTGCAGCTAGGCACTAAGGGGTCGGCACTCTGCATCACGTTTCTCTTCATATCGCACTTGTGATTCCATACCCGTCACCTTCATATTCAACCTTCAACCGAATCTCCATAATCACCTTCTTACTCTTCAGTAGAAGGTTCACTTTCTCCTTCAATCTTCGCCATCTTGCAGCTTCTTCAACCTTCTGTTTCAAGCGTGTTTCATCATCCGCCACAATCACAGCTTCCTGCACAATTCAAGAAGGAAGTTAGAACATCAAAATAGCACCGAGACGCACGTGAAAATCAAGAACAGAAGAAAACGGAAATTGAAGAAGGTTGGAACACGAGGAACTCACCGATGTCGAAGAAGATTTTGTCTCCGACGTGATGTGCAATTCCATGTTAGATCATCATCACAACACATAACGATGTAGCGCTCGTCATCAGAGTCGACAATAATCATTCTTCACCTTTTCATTACAAACGCGACGCAGTAAGACAACAACAACGTGCCAGCAACGCGGGCGACAACCCGGAGCGTGAAATTGGTGAGGGTTTCTTTCCTTCGATTTCTCTTCGCGCACAACCTCGATCGAATTCGACGTGGATGACAAGGTGCGGCGTGTATTCCATTGCATTTCCTTGATTCTTCGTGATTGAAGAGTTGGACCCGCCATTGCTCGTGGATGTACATGATTTATCTGCACGAGTTAGAAATTTTGAAGCTTGAGTCTTTATGTCTCGAACGTGAATTCTGATTTCGACCTAAGATTACGAATTGGGAAGGGATGTTGGAGATGAGTCCTTTGCATTTTTGGGGAGCATGGCGTTAGTGTTCCTTTCACTTGAGCCGGGTTTTGGGCGTTCTTGGAAGACTTGAGCCTTTGGCCCAAGCAACATGTTCTTTTCATACACCATCCTCTCCTATTCACACCCCTCCAAGCGACACACTCCCCTGTCCACTCTGTTTTGCCCTTTGTTGAAGAGATTATGGGCCTAAGGCCCATTGACTGAACCATTGAGTCCTTTTGGTTATGCACACCCCAAATCCAGGCATGCACTCTCTTTTCTTTACTTCTTGATCTTTACTTTGTTAATCATGGTTAGAAGTTAATTAGAATAATCCGATTTAGAATTAGCTTAATTAGTAATAAATTCTTGGTTAATTTTTGGTTAATTAGAAATTTAGCTTAATTGAGTTTAATTAGACTTAATGCACTTTTTTAGAATTTTAGAATTACTCTAGATTTTAGAACTTAATTAGGATTAATAGAGATAATTAGAATTAGAACTATTTGCCTCTAGTTTTAATTGAATTCGACCCTTTAGAGTCAGATATAATCAATTTGGTTTGGAATTTGGATTTGACTTGTAATTGATTTCTTGCTCGAGTAGAAATTTAATCAAATATTAATATTTCATGAGAATTGACAATTTTACCTCTTAAGGGTTTATCTTGCCATTTTGCCCTTATGGGTCTTATTTTGTTACTTTAGTGATAGAATGACATGATCCCATTAGAACTAGAATTTGACATTAGGATTGAATCATTTCCTAACAATTGTAGATTCTTTTAGGACTTAACATAGAATTTTAATCATGATTTTAATCAATATTTTGACATGCTCCCTTAGGATTTCTAACTTCTAACTTAGAATGTTCAATCAACTTCTAATGCATGATCCCTTAGGATAGTTTCCAATAACTACTAACTTCAACTAGATCCTAACCTAGTTCCCCACAAAACTAAAACGAAACCCCTAATTAAATTGATCAAAAGCAATTTTGATTAAATAAATCCTTTGAACTTGTATAATCCCACAGTCTAATTGAGTGACCAAAAGACCTGTGGTCACTTAATAAGACTTTTCTTCCAAGCTGTGGAGCTCAAGGCCTCAAGACAAGATCTTCAATCAAGGCATCCTCAGTCATACCAAGCAGCGGATTACTCAATCACATCAAAGGTGGCATCTTCAACACTTGTTAAATCAAAGTTAGAAGAGTGTGACACGAGCCTTAAGCAATAGAGAAGGAGTGGGACTGGAGTATTCCTACCCCCATTCTGAGTATCTTTGGGTATGGGACGTATGACCCAGTGCTCATCGTATTCACCTCTATTCATAGACTTTAGCACAATTCTAACCGTATGATTAACAAGTTTATCTTCACAAAGCAAAAACAACAAAAGCAAGGACAATAATCGACAACTTATCAATCATGAATCAAGTTGTATGATACGAGCCTTAAGTAATTGAGAAGGAGTGGGACTGGAGTATTCCTACCCCCATTCTGAGTATCTTTGGGTATGGGACGTATGACCCAACGCTCATCGTATTCACCTCTTGGGTTCACATTTTCACCCCTTGTTGGAGTTCAAATCATATTATCCTTTGGTTCAGACTATACATTTGATCACACTTCTTTTCATCTCCCACCATTAGTTCTATGAACTACGGAGCTCTGAATTCCTCATTGCACTATGAGGATACGTATGCATGAGGGCCCTAATCCTCACCGAGCACTTTGTCTATATCCTTTCCTTTCCCCTTATTCTTTTGCGAGTAATCTTAGATCTAACACCTATTCAAGTGAGACAATCAAAACGGTTCTCATGGAGTACCATGGATGTTTGGGGTGCTAATACCTTCCCCTTGCATAACCGACTTCCTTACCCAGTATATCTCTTTTCCCTGGGTTTTATCGATGTTTTCCCTTCCCTTTGGGGATAAATAAAGTTCGATGGTGACTCTGTTGTATGTTCGAGCGTGTGATACGTTCGGGTATATTTCCTCTAGCTTCACATAGTTGTAAGAATCAAAGCATTGCCTGAAAAGGCTCTCTTGACAACATATGGGCCTTCATAATTAGGATTCCATTTTCCCCTAGAATCCGGTTTGAACGATAAAATCTTTTTGAGCACAAGGTCACCTTCTCTGAACACCCGAGGTCTGACCTTCTTATCAAAATCTTTCTTCATCCTCTGCTGATATAACTAACCATGACACATGGCAGTTAATCTCTTCTCTTCAATCAAATTCAGCTGATCATACCTGGTCTGACACCATTCAGCCTCAGTCAACTTGGCTTCCATGAGCACACACAATGAAGGAATCTCAACCTCCACGGGGAGCACTGCTTCCATACCATAAACAAGAGAGAAAGGGGTTGCCCCTGTTGAAGTGCGGATGGATGTACGATACCCATGTAAAGCAAATGGGTGCATCTCATGCCAATCCTTATACGTGACAACCATCTTCTAAATAATCTTCTTGATGTTCTTATTTGCAGCTTCAACAACCCCATTCATTTTGGGTCTGTAGGGAGAAGAATTATGATGTGCAATCTTGAAGTCATTACAAAGAGCTTCCACCATATTATTATTCAAGTTCGATCCATTATCAATAATGATCTTACTTGGCACACCATATCGGCATATAATCTGATTCTTGATAAACCTTACAACAACTTGCTTAGTTACATTTTCATATGTTGCCGCTTCAACCCATTTTGTGAAGTAGTCAATTGCCACTAAAATGAAACGATGTCCATTTGAAGCTTTGGGCTCAATCATCCTAATCATATCGATTCCCCACATGGAGAAGGGCCATGGGGAAGAAATAACATTCAACAGTGTCAGAGGAACATGAATCTTATCTACATGTATTTGACACTTGTGGCATTTCTTCACAAACTTGCAACAGTCAGATTCCATTATTAGCCAATAGTAACCTGCTCGCAACATCTTCTTTGCCATTGCATGTCATTGGAATGAGTACCAAAAGAACCTTCATGCACTTCAGTCATCAATAAGTCTGCTTCGTGTCTATCTGCGCATCTAAGCAAAACCATGTCGAAGTTTCTCTTATACAACACATCACCGTTCAGGTAGAAATTGCCGGTTAATCTTCTCAAAGGCTTCTTATCTTTCAAAGATGCCCCATACGGGTAAATTTGACTTTGGAAGAAACACTTGATGTCGTAATACCACGACTTCTCATCTTTGACCTCTTCAACAGCAAACACATGAGTTGGTCTATCAAGACGCATCACGGTCAAATTGGGAACTTCATTCCAATACTTCACTAAAATCATTGATGCCAACGTTGCAAGAGCATCTGCCATCCGGTTTTCATCTCGAGGGATATGATGAAACTCAACTTTTGTAAAGAAAGTTGAAATCCTCCTCGCATAATCTCTATACGGTACTAAATCGGGTTGATTCGTCTCCCATTCACCTTTGATCTGATTCACAACCAAAGCGGAATCTCCGAAGACATCTAGATACTTAATTCTGAGATCAATGGCCTCTTCGAGCCCCATAATACAAGCTTCATATTCTTCCATATTGTTTGTACACTTGAAAGTCAATCTAGTTGTAAATGGAAAATGTGTGCCTTGAGGAGTAATGATTACTGCCCCAATGCCATTGCCATACTGATTAACAGCTCCATCAAATACCATGCCCCAACGGGAACCAGGTTCTGGCCCTTCTTCAAGTAATGGTTCATCACAATCTTTCATTTTCAAGCACAAGATCTCTTCATCAAGAAAATCATACTCCACTGACTGATAATCTTCAATCGGTTGGTGAGCCAAATGGTCAGCATGGATACTACCTTTGATTGCTTTCTGAGATCGGTATTCAATATCATACTCTGATAACAACATCTGCCAACGGGCAATTCTCCCAGTTAAAGCAGGCTTCTCAAATATATACTTAATTGGATCCATTTTGGATATCAACCAAGTGGTATGATTCAACATATACTGACGCAGACGCTTAGCAGCCCAAGCCAATGCGCAACAAGTCTTCTCCAGCATCGAATATCGAGTCTCAAAGTCAGTGAACTTCTTACTGAGGTAGTAAATAGAAAATTCTTTCTTTCCAGTCTCATCTTGCTGACCAAGAACCCAACCCATACTATCTTCAAGCACAGTCAAATACATGATCAATGGTCTTCCTTCAACAGGTGAAGACAGAATTGAAGGTTCAAGCAGATACTCTTTGATACTATCAAAAGATTTCTGGCAGTCTTCGGTCCAATCACAAGACTAATCTTTCCAAATAAGCTTGAATATAGGCGCACATGTGGCAGTCATGTGTGAAATGAATCTGGAAATATAATTAAAGCGGCCGAGAAAACCTCTGACTTGCTTCTCAGTTTTGGGCGCAGGCATCTCTTGTATTTCTTTGACCTTGGCAGGGTCAACCTCAATACCCTTCTCGCTGACAATAAAGCCCAACAACTTACCAGAACGAACACCAAAAGCACACTTATTGGGATTCAAGCGGAGTTTATATTTCCTCAAACGCTGGAATAACTTCAACAAATGCTCAACATGTTCCTCTTCATCAATAGATTTAGCAATCATATCATCGACATAAACTTCAATCTTTTTATGCATCATATCACGAAAAAGAGTAGTCATTGCTATTTGGTAAGTTGCACCAACATTCTTTAAACCAAAAGGCATCACTCTATAACAGAATGTTCCCTAAGGTGTAATGAATGTGGTCTTCTCCATATCTTTGGGTGCCATCTTGATCTGATTATATCCGGAAAATCCATCCATAAATGAAAAGACTTTGAATTTAGCAGTATTGTCTACCAACATATCAATGTGTGGCAGGGGGAAATCATCTTTCGGACTGGCTTTATTCAAATCTCTATAGTCAACACCCATGCAGACTTTTCCATCTTTCTTTGACACAGGCACAATATTGGCCACCCATTGCGGATACTCAGCGGTCATAAGGAAACCGACATCAATCTGCTTCTGCACTTCTTCTTTGATCTTTACTTCCATATCAGGATGCGTTCTCCTCAGCTTCTGTTTGACTGGCGGGCATTCTGGCTTCAACGGAAATCTGTGCTCCACAATCTCAGAATCCAAACCAGGCATGTCTTGATAGGACCAAGCAAACACATTTGAATACTCTCGAAGAAGATCGATCAACCCCTTCTTCGCATATGGACACAATCGAGACCAAATCTTGACTTCCTTCACATCATCCTCATAACCCAATTTGACTAACTCAATCTGCTCTTTGAACGGCTGAATGGTCTTTTCATCATGCTCAAGTAGAAAAGACAATGCATCACTCACTTCTTCATCACTTTCCTCCTCGGTCTCAAACCCAGGGAATTCAAAATTTGGAGAAGGAGAAGGATCATTGTATTCAATAGGGTTAGAAACCAACCTGAATAATGATTTGATATTTTGATTTTAGAGAAGTGAATTTGTGACCAAATATTATATAAATGGACAATTATATTATTTATTTATGTTTTATGTGATTACCATTTTCAGAAATAAGCAATAAGTAAAAACAAAACATCAAAGATGTGGATGAATATAATTAATTTTATTGATAATCAATTTAAAATGCCCAACAATGTTCACTTCTCCCTTAGGCATAAGAGAGGGAATTTTTTTAAAAAAACATATAAAAGCAATTACTTAGATCAATGCAAAATAACAGGAATATAAACAGCAGTCCAATTGTTGCAAGCCTTTCTGTGCGTCACAAAATTGGTGCAGTTTTCCTCTTCGGCATCCCCTAGCACAGCAGCTAAGTGTTGTTCATTACCATGAATGAACCCTCCTCTACAGAAGTTAAGTTGCATATCTTCAGACCTAGCAGTTGATGAACCTTGCTGAAAGCCCAGATCGATTCTGCCTTTGTTGTCGGAGACCTCTATCATGCGCCCCCATTGATCAACATTGCCTTCTTCAACAATCTTCCTTGCATCTTTCAATGATGACATAGGTGCCCCAATTCTATTTTCAGCAGCAACAGATAAGGCTTGGAACGGAGTCCCAACCTTAACCTTAATAATCACCCGCCACGCGCCTCTTCAAAACCGCCTCGCATTTGAGGAAAAAAATGAAATAATCTTATTTCCATCATCAATCCGATCACGGTCTCTATTTAGAACCTTATATATGAAATAATAGTAAAATTGGTGAGTTGCTGTGTATTCCAAGACAAACCTCCAAAATAAAAAATCATGTGAGTCAATTGTCTAAAGTTTTTGGAGGCTTTATGTATATTACCTATAACTTAATTGTGAAAAAATAAATAATGATGAAGTTGCATTGCCTCTGCCTCCCGGGTTTATGTTTTGATTGCTTGTTTTTTTTTTATCTTTTGGTTTTCTTTATATTTCAATTGAGTCTCCTCTCGATTTCATACCTTAGGGTCGAACTTTAAATTCGTTTTTACGCGTGCATAAATCAAACTGTTTGGTTATATTGTAAGCAATATGCTTCACGATTATTTTTTGAGTTTTTGAATCAATAACTGTAATTAAGAATGGTTCATGTCACAACAATGTTAGAAACTTAAAAACACTTATGATTTTGCAAACATGAGATTCAGGAAGTGTGTCACACACTTCCATGACTTGAATCAGAGCAACATGGAATCTAGAAAATGTTTTCATATAGTCATGATTCGAATCACAACATCCATGATTTGAATCATACATGTTTGACTCAAATAAAAAATTTCTCGTTTTGAATCAAATTGAGACAGTTTTTCCTTTAATTTGGTAATTCATGTAATTCAATTTTTGCTCTTGATTCAAATCACTTGATTTTTTTATTTGAATCATACCTCTTTCTTATGACTCAAATCAAATACTATGTTTCACTCACTTTGTGATAGATCTCTAACATATAGAAACACTTTCTTACTCAAAACCTTTCACAAATTTGGATAACATACATTTTCACTATTGATTTGAAATTTCACAACACACTTGTTCTCTCATTTTCATAAGAGTTTTGAAGATGTTTTGTAAACTAATTCTTTCATCTTCTAACTCATTCTTTTTCCATTTTCGTGTGGATATAAATATCATCTTTTGAGGTGTGTGATTCTGAGGAGGTATTATTGTGGTTAACGTATCTTTAAATATTTATTAATTTTCCAGAGGTTTGAGTAATATGTCGTTGTGGTTGGTTTTGAAAAGTCCAGCAGAAAAGAAGGAGATTATTCCCACCAAAAGTATTTTAGTAGTGTTGTGTGGAAGCCAACAAACAAAGTGGGAGCTCTTTTCAATCTTTTAACAGGCTAAGGCTTAAGATACTGATAGGATCAAGTAAAGATCAGTGCATAACGGAGACTTTGGAGAAACATTCTCGGTGCTAGAAGATTCAAGACGATTTCATGTAAATATTTCACAAGGATTAAGTTTGGAAACCGTGTACAACTCAACACGGATTCAGATGAAATATTTTTATATTTTCAACATTATTTGGATTGTGATTGTACATAACATCTGGTAATTTATCACAAGCTATAGTGGAAGACCAAAATTTTCAAAGGAAAATCATTGGAGAGCAGAGAAAACTTAGCGAGGACGATAGCCAAACCATTATATGTCTAACATACTCTCCCTCTCTAACTCTCTCTCTCTCTCTCCCTCTCTCTCTCTTCTCTATCTATCTATCTATCTATCTATCTATCTATCTATCTATCTATCTATATCTATCTAATATATATATATATATATATATATATATATAATATATATATATAATATATATATATATATATATATATATAATATATATATATATTATAATTGTATGTTTAAGTAATCTTTATCATATTCGTAGAATTGTATAATGTTAGGTTATTTCCTTAGTAGCAATTTATCTTTTAAGCATATGTTATTTCCTAAGAATCTTCTTGACATTATCCACTGTGGTAAAGCTTTTGTTCAGGACATGCAGTCCAAACATAAGAACTTGAAATCCTGAGAACATTGATTCGATGTTCTCATTATCTTTCATTCTGAACAACTCATATTGCTAGACCAAAAGATTATCTTTAGCTTATTGAACTTATTGATTACCTTCTTAGATAACACATAAGGATTAAAATATAGTCTTAGTAGTAGACTTATCAATGATCTTTACATACTCAGAATGAGGTAGGGCATCAACAAGAATGCCTATCACTCTATGATGCTTTCTATAAATCTTATTTTGATCATGAGTGAGAAAATTTCTATCAGAAACTATTACAACACCATTGACTTTAAATCTAAATCCATCTTCCAAAATATCCCATAACTCATCATGCAACCCAATGATGTGAGTGTAAATATTGATTTCCAATCATTCAAATTTAGTGGAGTTACCACTGAACGTTCGTAGTTTAGCAGTATATTTGTTTTGAACATGTGTACTTTGTTCATGGTTGTTATTGCCACGAGGAGAACTTCTAAAAAGGCTAGTAACAATAGAACTCTCAGGCATGATGAAAAGAGTATTTGTCTCAAGATCATTTATGTATCATAGTTAAGTGTTTAGTACAGACCGTGTTCTGATGCCAACTGAAGGTGAGAAAACATGATGGGGGGGTGAATTGTGTATACTTCAAAATTGTTTTTATTTTGAACCAGTAAGTTCAGATTCTAAATAATGTTCAGACTCTGATATAATAATTAAACATAACAGCGGGAATATAAAGTTCAGAAGTAAATACAATCAACACACAAATATTATCCTGGTTCCTTTCCTCAACTGAGAGAAGTCTAATCCCCTTGCATCAATAAGAGATTTTGACTATAAACAAACAAGTTACAAATTGCTCAAACACACTTGTAAGAGACTTTAATGCTCAATCAACCTAGAAAGAGACTTCCGCTCAAGTCCTCAGATAAGAGACTTACTTGCTCAATTAACCTAGAAAGAGACTTCCTTGCTCAAGTCCTCAGACAAGAGACTTCCTTTCTCAATCAATCTAGAAAGAAGCTTCCTTTCTCAAGCATGCATGAAAGAGACTTCCTCTACTTTAAATATAACTTTAGTAGAAAATATAATTACTATACTTTGATACATAATTAGAAGTATAACATATATGCAATAATCACAAAGGTTTTTAAGATTTCTGAGATAATTAAAGACAAGAAATCTTATGATCTTAAGAAATAATAGTTACAAAAATATAAACTCATAATTATGCCAAAGATCTTGTAATGTGTTGTGATATTATAACCTTCCTTTGAATCTTTAGCTTCATTTTATAGAGGTTGATAAAGAGTCATTAGAGAGTTTGAACATACCGAGCAAACTTAGTGAATAAGTATGTCAAGAGAGATGTTGGAGAATTTCATCTGTTTTGAATCTTTGTCCATTGAATAATGGCATAGTCTATAGCACCTTTCAAAGTAATAAGTATCTATCAAAAGATAGAACAAACTAAAGATGTCACATCACCATTCCTTGAGCCTTGCAAAATAAAACCCTAGTTGACTCTGTCCAGAATTATGGGGCTTTGATAAGACTAGACTACTTTTGTATAGTGTATGGATCAACTGCTCTCCACGCCTTCAGAGCATGAGCTGTCATCAGAAGTTGGGTCATGAGACCAAAGTATGATGCCTTCAGAGGCGATGAACTAGTTCAAATTTTGATCAATCAGGATAAATTATATGCTTTTGATCCTGCATTCTTGAACAACTATTAGCAAACCATATTGTTCTTTAAATACATTGTTATCATCAAATCCTTTTAGGGGAATAAACAAATCTTGTTCAAACAAAGTTCAGAAAGGGAATCCAAGTCAGTAAGTATATGGGAAGTTAAGACTCATTGTTAGTTCATATTAATTGGTTGTCAATAGTAAGAGAGGATTATTTGGAAGTCCTTTTGTTGTTGTATGAAATTGGAGCTTGTCATTCACCTATTGTTGGAATCAAGGGAATCCTGAGTCTCATCTTGTGTGCCACCATAGATGTCCTAGTTTGAGAAAGAAGTTGCTAGATTAATGAAATTCAGATTGGTGGATTTGAAATTGAAATTCATAAAAGGTGTATTGAGTAATCGGTCAATGATGGACAATTTACTACCAAGTGTACTTGTGTTGTTATCGAAGTAATAAAAATAAATTCGTCTCCATGGGGATTACAAAATTAAAACAAGAGATGTTGTGAGATGTAAAAAAAATAATAAAAGGGGGGGGGGGGTTAATATTGTTTTGGTCAAAAACACAAGAAAATAGTATTATAACAATGATGAGAAAAGCAGTCAATTCACATTATCAGAACCCCATATTTCTACTTGATTGATGAAACACGCATTAACAATCATGCACTGACTACAGAGTTACATGGCGTACTAACTCTACCACTACACCCAATCCATTAGAGTGTAGCTCACAATTATAGGTGTAACTCCTTGATCCCTTAGGTAAATTGTCCCATTAGATTTGGAAACAAATGGTGTTAACCCCTAAGTCACAATTCCTAATCGTACTATCCCTAGCCAATTAGCAAATTCAGTAGTTAAAGTAGTTCAGATAAATAGCCTTAGGGTCAGTAGTCACTACTTATCAATATCGATTTGAATGTTGTAACAATCAAAAATCAATGAGTACAATCAGTAACTGAATAATAACAATAAGTTAGAACAGTAACACTAACATCATCCAAAATTTGTCCCAATAAAAAAAATAATTTCATCATCAAATTTGACCCAACCTAGAGGAATCTAGCTACTCATGCTGAAATTAATTAATACCAATAGTTTAGATTCGAAGAGCATGAAAAATTACTGAAGAAGAAGTTCTCCAATGGCCTCCAAAAGCTCCAAAATTGCTCTAAAACGCCACTTTTTGGTCTTGGTAGTCGAGCCCCTCTTCTTTCTCTCTCTCTCTCTCTCTCTCTCTCTCTCTCTCTCTCTCTCTCTCTCTCTCTCTCTCTCTCTCTCTCTCTCTCTCTCTCTCTCTCTCTCTTTCTCTCTTTCTCTTATAAAGTTGCTGAAAAACGTGTCAAGCAAACCGATGAAACGCGAATGCGTTGCGCCATCATAGCTTCAACGTGGGTGTGTTGCTTTTCAATATGGGTGTGTCAAAGGCAGAATGGGTGTGTTGTGGCCGCATAAAATCAAGGGGTTTCAGTGTGTTTTTGCTCATTTTTTCACCAATTTTTTCACTAAGTCATTTCTTCACCCCATATTGCTTTTGTTCCTGCTTTTTCACTTAAACGCTTCTAACTTGCTCAATTCTTGTCAGAATTCAATGATTTTTCTTGCTAAATGATGTAAATTAATAGCCCATCATAACTGAAATTCTGGTATAGTCAGAATACAAATGTTCTACACGAAGTCATGACATCTGATCCAACACTGTTACTAAAAACAGCAAGACAATTATAACAATTACACTCCAGTACTCAGGTGCACTCAGCCACAGATGTCAAGACATATGCTAATATACCACCATGGGAAGAAAAACATCCAATTTTGTCCATCTAGTGCAAACACACAGTAGGGATCAAACATAGCCCTTATGATTATTGATCCTGCCCAGTTCTAAGCATGATGTCTCAACATTGTTTTGAACATCATCTGTCACAACATTACAGATGGATAAACTGTAACAGACTAACCAGTCTATCAGTAACAGCAGTCAATAATGAATGTCATCACATTCTGTTTTGCAATAAGACTGCAGGCTATGTGTCAAGTCTGTTATTCCCTTTATGATCAGACTAGAAACAGACTGAATTATAACAGACAAAATATAGTGTGCAGAAGGTAAAAACACCAGTAATTGTTAACCCAGTTCGGTACAACACTACCTACTCTGGGGGCATACCAAGCCAGAAAGAAGATCCATTATTAGCAGTATTAATTCAGAGTTAAACTCCCCCGTTTACAACTCCTCACTTAATCCCTACCCAATGCAATCTATACCTAGGCACTCCTAGATAGAAACCTCCAGTTTCCATTCCTATCATTACAAGTACCATGTAATGTTTAAACAACTTGAACTTGCTTCACAGCTTCGTTCAAGAACATAACCACTCTTTCCTACAGGCTTTGAGTTACAAATAATCTCATGCTTTCAAGCACTGAGAAACACTTGGTAACCTTCCCACAGGTTGGGAGGTTTACCTCATACACACACCTCTAATTTTTACATTGTTTGAGGCTTACAAAACCTAGGTTACAATCTCCTATTTATAACCTAACCACCCAACTGGATTTAGGCCTTCAAAAATCGCAGCAAATCTTCTTCTTAGCTATTACAGAGCTGGCAGGAATCTTATGCTCCAATCATGGTCTTCAATATTTTATTTCCTAAAAGATCTCCATATTTGGGAACTGTATATTCACCAAATATATTACCAAATCTTCTGATTGAATCTTCAAGATCTTCACATAGGAGATAAGATATTCACCAGATCTCCTAATTAATCACAAACCAAACTAGAATTAACTGATTCAGTTTGATACACATGTGAGATGTCACAGTCCAGATGTCGTGACATCTTACATGACATGTTGGTCCAGATGTTGAACTTCTTCAACCCAACATATTAAAACAACAGAGGTGATTACATATTATTTGTTTTACAAAGTTAATGCCAATCTTAAGGTACTAACAATCTCCCCCTTTGGCAAATTTTAGCAAAAACAAATAAACCAATATGGGTCTGCACTTCCTCTTTGTCCTTGACAGCCCCAATGCCACCACCACTGTTGGTGTACATGAGGAAGAAGATGTACAAGGATCAGCTCCACCACAGCCCTTCCCTTAAGTAGTAGGGCTTCCTGAAGAATATGTAATGCTGAGTACATATGTAATGTAACTCAGATCACAAGACACAACTGTCTTCTTAACTCAGATCACAAGACACAACTGATATACCCAGTTAGTGACTTTTGTGTCTGTGAATCCATCTTCTCCTTGCTACCAGATGTTTCTTGCTTCTGGTGCATCTTCAGGACAATGTTTCTCTCCCCCTTTTTAGCTAAACATTTATATATAACACCTTCACAAAACCAGATCCAGGAGCAGTATGCCCAGATCTTAACAAACCCCATGGTTTAGAGGGAATGGAATGTCGCTCTTGTGAGAAGATGAGTGCTGATACATCCTTTAAATAGGCCAGACCATGCTTAGGAATTAACGGTAGGAGTAAATGCTTGGTCAAGATTCATAAATATTTGCTGAGAATCAGTCAGAGAATCACCACCAATATCCCAGGCAATCTTTGAATACCTTTTACAGCTCTTGACTGTTTCCAGAAACAACAGTTCCAATACTATTCCATAAATGTTGTCAGACACGTTACAAGCAATGTCTTAACATTTGATACTGCTTTTGTCTGCATTTTCCATATATTCTCCCTGTCACCATTCCTAAGACCACTTTCTCACCTCCAGTGGTAACTTGACATCTGGCACCACACATCCATATTTCCTTATATAACTTCCAGCAGGAACATAGGATATCTTATGTTAAGACATCACATATGACATCTTGTGAACACTCTGTCCTTTTTGTTCACAAGGCAAACTAGCAGCACTTAAACCACACACCAGTAGTTTAATCACTAGCAGAAGCAGAAAAAAATTACTAGCTATGGCTATTAGTAATACACACATGCACAAGGGTACTTCTCCTCCCCCTAAAACTGTGCAACAATCAACATAATTACTAGTTATGGATGCAACTAGTAAGACACACAAATGCACAATGCACAAGGGTACTTCTTCTCCCCCTAAAACTGTGCATTCACCAACCATAAAAGCTACTGAACTCCAGCACCTGTACCAGCCAGAATGCCACACTAACATCTTCTATATCAACACCACCTGTGCACCTCTTCCATTTTCCTTATGACTGAAGATTCAGAAGGAAATAACAGTTTTGTCCAAGGCAATGTCATGACATCCGGTCAGACATTCATCTGCTCACTCAGCCTTGACACACACCACATCATCCCACTGACTAACAAGGTGCCATACCTTGTTATATGAGAACACATAGACCACAAGCTTGATGATTACTTGCAGTGCAAAGACAGAACTCCCCCTGTCATGAACAACCAACTCTCCTCTTGAAACTTGGAGATGAACATATCCAACACCCCAAGGTTGGACCTTTACAAACTTCTTGATTCAAGGAGAACCCAGACCACTTGATGAATGGAAAACATAATACGCATCTTCATGTCTTCAAGAGCACGCCCTCTGTTCAACCTTCTCGGATGAACACATCCACACTCTGTGACAATCTCTCTTCTAACCAGAACAGAAAACAACATAACACCATCTGATATTCTTCAGATATTACTGAATCACAAGCTTGATCCACAAGAAACCAGACACAACCCTAGCTCTCTCTCTAAATTTCGCTCAGTCTTGGTTGTGCTTTCAAACAGGTTTTCTAAGTCCCCTTTTTTATAGAAACATTGGACAACTTGAAAACCCTAAATATATTTTCCAATTAAATCTTTTCATATCAGCTGTAAAGATCTCCTTGGAAAATAAACAAATCTGGTTGATATCCCTGATAGATTGCGCTAGCTAGCCATATCTTCAATCAACCAATGATTGCCACCAATTGTGCAATCACAAAACACCAGACATTCATACTGAATGTTCTGTGTACAGGATGTCATGACATCGGGTCTGACATCTGGAAAAATCCTGCATAATCCAGTTTCCTTTTATAGCAGGTACAACCATATCAGTTACCATGACAATGAGTATGTCAATTGAAACAATCCTGCAGCATATGTCTTCCATATAAGCTCCAGCAGGTACACCCAATATCAGAAGCCTTGTCTCTGTATGTGGCATTCTGAAACAATCCTGCTTGCATATCTTCTTTAACTCCAGCAGCAAGCTCCAAGAGATGACTAGAAAACACCTCCTTTTTTCTTTAACTTACTACTTTTCTGCTCAAAAGTAACTTGTCTCAGACTATCTTCAAGAATAATCCGTTTCCATATGTAGATTATCTTGAATCTTCGAACTCACTTCAGAGATAGACCAATTGCCACTGGTTGATTACCTCCTTCATGAATCCTCATATGAAAAAGTCAAATGCCATTCTTTTGACCTCTCCACGTTTATCAGACTTCTCCCAAAGATATTCTGACCTTCCAAGTGACACTATACCTTCAAGCTTCTTGAAGTAACCAATCTACAACCCAGTAGACCCTTCTATCTCAAGTTGATGTGCCACTTGACCAACTAAGATTCTGATGTTGAACCAAATGTCATAACCTTGTGTTTTGACATCTAGCTGTTGAATTCAGCTCCTTCTTCTGCCACTTGAAAGAACTTCCTCCCTTCACAGAACAAGAGTTCAATATTCTCATAGACTTGATTGTGGAACCATGTTTGAGTAAACATCCTCCATCCTGCAGGTTTGCAGTTAAGTCATCCAAGCTCACACCTTGATGAATCCCTGCTTCTTCTCCAAAGACCTTAGACACTCTGATGCATGGGTCTTCAGAAGGACCATTTAGAAACTGTCCCTTCAGCTATACCAAGGATTCCACTTCCTCAAGCAAAGCTGTTTCCATGATGTCAAGAATGCTGCCACTTATTCTTAACTTCACAGTATGCATTAGCCAATGCACTTCCTTACCTAGATCAGAAGTAAACTGATCCAAGTAACCACCATCAGGACTATGATGTTTTCTTCTTCTTGTACACGTCAAGGCTGAACATGTTTCTTGCCAGGAAACCTTTTCAGAGATCATATGCTTTTGCTACCACCAAAGTGATAGATCATAAACCAATGTACTATCCTTCCTGTGAATCTGCACAGGATCTTTGAAGATAAGATGTTCCAACATCTTTTAAAAACATCATTTATCTTGAGCTCCAAAGATAATCAATTAAATACTTGTAGTTGGCACAAGTAGACATTGATCTTAAATCCTTTCCCAATATTCCTTTCAGATACCTCCACCATAAGGATACTTTGAAAGTACTCTTCTAGTGTCAACATCTTCTGCTTGCAAGCACCTCAACAGATTTGAAAGTCTTCCCTGATTAAATTCACCCTTAGGTATGAGAGAGATGAATTCTTCCTTGCAAATGTGTCACACAACTACCAGAACCCATGTGACACAGGTCAACAGCCAACCAGACCCTAGGCTGACCAATACGTGAGGAGGTTAACCAAAACTCCCCCTCAAATTAACAATCATGGAAACTTCACACCAATATCCATGCATTGTACCCAACTGTCTCACCATGACATACATCACCCTTATTGGTGGCAACTAACTCTCTGAGTTAAACCTCTACATACTCCAATCACACCAATCAGACTCCAGCTGACCATAAGTACTGGTGAAAGACAACAACACTCGTCAATAGTAGGTATGCATTGCCAGAGCATACTACCTCAACCAATTTCAGAATCTTCATATTCTCACTCCTTGACAGAACTGCCACTTTTGAGCGTGGTGTTTGAATTACAAGATTCATGGTCCTAATCCTCCTAAATGATATAGCAATCAGGTTTCCCCATTATTGACTTCTAACATCCAGGGGACATGTCTTCCAACACAACATAGTACTTCTAGGAGCAACTATCCAACACAGACAGCATGAGGTTGCACAATGTCACATTTCAACCAGCTCCACTTCTAGATATCAAACTTCTAAAAGTGACCTTCTTGAGCATACTCATAGTGGACGCTACCCTTGTCAACTTAGCTCCCACAGATGTCTCCTCTTCCAGGTCAGGAGTAGGTTCCAAACACAAGTATCCCTTTGTTTGACACCCAAAAACATCTGCTCTTCAACCAGTAGCTGCATACTTGTTGAACAACATGTTCTAGCATCGTCTAGAACATTAGTTCCACCTCCTTGGAACAAATCCTCCTTGAAAGTCTTCAAGGTCTTCATATACGCTACCCAAGAGAGTAAAAGAATCAGTGATCAGGTGATTCTTACGATCCTGAAGTGAGAACGTCATCATGAGTGGACTTGAGGAGACTCAAGTATCTTTGACATCTTCAGTAGATTATGATGAAATCTTGAACACAGCCGCCTTTCATCCACATGAGGGGAAACTTCATCAGAGTTTGAGTTTTTCCAGGTATTATGCAGCGGAAATCATAATACAACTCAACCTATGACCACACACTTCACCAGATCAGCCTCCAAGAACATACCAAGTTTGAATATGTTTCAATACTAGCACAGTTGTTCCACACAAAGGCCAATTGCCAAACTCCAGAGACAGGTACACATAGTTCCTGTCATGAATAGTCCAACCACCTACTTCAAGGGACCATTCAGGGGAATCACAGAACCTTCCACAGGTTCCAACAACAGTACTGACATAACTCCTTGCAAGATACCAGAAAGTATCACCCATGGATCTCATCCAGAAACAGAACAGGATGCCTGCTCTGATACCAATTGAAATTCTGGTATAGTCAGAGTACAGATGTTCTACACGAAGTCATGACATCTGATCCAACACTGTTACTAAAAACAGCAAGACAGTTATAACAATTACACTCCAGTACTCAGGTGCACTCAGCCACAGATGTCAAGACATCTGCTAATATACCACCATGGGAAGAAAAACATCCAATTTTGTCCATCTAGTGCAAACACACAGTAGGGATCAAACATAGCCCTTATGATTATTGATCCTGCCCAGTTCTAAGCATGATGTCTCAACATTGTTTTGAACATCATCTGTCACAACATTACAGATGGATAAACTGTAACAGACTAACCAGTCTATCAGTAACAGCATTCAATAATGAATGTCATAACATTCTGTTTTGCAATCAGAATGCAGGCTATGTGTCAAGTCTGTTATTCCCTTCATGATCAAACTAGAAACAGACTGAATTATAACAGACAAAATATAGTGTGCAGAAGGTAAAAACACCAGTAATTGTTAACCCAGTTCGGTACAACACTACCTACTCTGGGGGCATACCAAGCCAGGAAGAAGATCCATTATTAGCAGTATTAATTCAGAGTTAAACTCCCCCGTTTACAACTCCTCACTTAATCCCTACCCAATGCAATCTATACCTAGGCACTCCTAGATAGAAACCTCCAGTTTCCATTCCTATCATTACAAGTACCATGTAATGTTTAAACAACTTGAACTTGCTTCACAGCTTTGTTCAAGAACATAACCACTCTTGCCTACAGGCTTTGAGTTACAAATAATCTCATGCTTTCAAGCACTGAGAAACACTTGGTAACCTTCCCACAGGTTGGGAGGTTTTCCTCATACACACACCTCTAATTTTTACATTGTTTGAGGCTTACAAAACTTAGGTTACAATCTCCTATTTAT
Organism: Lathyrus oleraceus; assembly: GCF_024323335.1. NCBI lineage: Eukaryota > Viridiplantae > Streptophyta > Magnoliopsida > Fabales > Fabaceae > Lathyrus > Lathyrus oleraceus. The sequence continues at coordinate 291,784,292 of NC_066580.1, forward strand.
AACCTAACCACCCAACTGGATTTGGGCCTTCAAAAATCGCAGCAAATCTTCTTTTTTGCTGTTACAGAGCTGGCAGAAATCTTCTGCTCCAATCATGGTCTTCAATCTTTTATTTCCTAAAAGATCTCCATATTTGGGAACTGTATATTCACCAAATATATTACCAAATCTTCTGATTGAATCTTCAAGATCTTCACATAGGAGATAGGATATTCACCAGATCTCCTAATTAATCACAAACCAAACCAAAATTAACTGATTCAGTTTGATACACATGTGAGATGTCACAGTCCCGATGTCGTGACATCTTACATGACATGTTGGTCCAGATGTTGAACTTCTTCAACCCAACATATTAAAACAACAGAGGTGATTACATATTATTTGTTTTACAAAATTAATGCCAATCTTAAGGTACTAACAATAACAAACCCAAACTTGGACCATTTCTCGTCCTCAAGTAACCTGTTTGCACACTAAAACTTTGTCAAAAATAAATTACAAATCTTACCACATGAATGTCACTTGCTTTTGTTGATCGAGACCTCCGTTTACTGCTTTGCTTTAATCAAATTCTATCAATTATTCGATCAAATTTGAACCATGGATTCGTTTCCTTATCTTCTCCGTTTCATATCACTTTTTCTTTCATATTGGGTACTATAGATTTTTCAAATTTGGAGTTCTTTTATTATCTTTTCATCAATTTTTTTTGTTGAAAATGCCATGCTTTTGACATCTTATTTTTTTTTCTTTCGTTTTCTTTTTATTTGACCAAATTCTCTAGTACCCCCCAATCCCAAACTTAAATGTTGCTAACTTCCAAAAGCAACTCAAAACTTAGTGATTATCTTAGACCAAAATTAAATTCTATCTACCAAACTCCAAGGAGGGTGGAAATATTTTTATCTTTCAAGTCAAGAGCTTATAATATGCTAAGTCACCATAGGAAAGTATAAGGCTCAAATTGGTTAACAATGGATATCAGTCATAATGCAAGGGTGGTTTACAAGGCCGCAAAGTTTTCACAAACAACTCCCTCTATATGTGTTTATCATATCAACTAATTAAAAAAATAAAATGCAAATGCTAGATATTACAGATGCATGGATACGCTTCGAAAAAAAAAATAAGTAAGAAATGGAAATATTATGGCTCAAACCTCATAAGTTTACATATCTGTAGGTTAAGTAGCAACAATAGTGTCCCCTTTCTTCATCAATCATTACTCAGTAAGTTCACTTTGATCTCTATCACTTTATTCTCTATTTATTATGATTGCTTTTATATTCAAAGGTAAGGTAGTAATTAAACTGAAAAAGAAACAAGCACAAACAAAATTATTTTAATAAAAGACTAATCAATACAAAAATTAGGAAATAACACATTTTTGGAGCTCCCTCTCTTCAACTTGATCGGTTCAAAAAGGAATCAATAAAAGGAAATAAAAAAAAGTAGTTTGTTGGATTAGAAAGTGTTATTAGGGTTCCAGAAGTCACTAAGCCTAGGCATGTTAGCATGATGCTGTTGATATTTCCTAGCCTAAGTGGTTCTCATCTCTACTCGGTGGTTGGCCAAGGGCTAATGATGCTTAGAAAAGTAGGTCTCCATGGAAGCATAAATAGGAAACCTGTCCCTTGGGTTTTGGATAGGCATATGATCTATATGCTCATCATAGAAGCTTTGGTACCCAGGTCCAAACCTTGATGGGTCAATGTAGAAATTAGGTGACGCTTCAGTTGCCCAAGGCAAACTCTTCCCACAATTGTCTTTGTTCAGGATACTGCTGATAATGATGGACTCTTTCAAGTGATTGTTATTGCATCTCAAGATGGTAGACATCGTCATGTCCTTGCTTCTATTGTCCTATGGCTGGATAAGGTGGGTGGAGGGTCTTGCGAATGGAACTTGTCATGATTGGAAGCATGGGGATGATTATCACATCTTCTGGGTGCGTCTAGACTCCTGCCAACCTGCATAATTCATTAATAACGTAAAAGTGACCCCTAGTTCGGGGGCATTGGCAGTAAATTTGATGTTCCTTGCAATGAGCATTCCCTCATTAATAGCCTCCTGGTGCAAGATAGCCATGAGATCTTGACACCTTCTTACCGTCAACATAGACTGAGTTGAAAGTTCCTCCATGGTTTGGATTAGAAATGAAGACCAAGACTTAGCTATTGATAACATGTCTCTAAGCTTCAGCTTAATAAACCTTTCATGAGCCAATACTCACTCAGCTCCATGATGAAAAATTCAGCCAATATCAACTAACTCATCTCATCAGATAGACACACCTTTCTACTAGTTTTAATGCTACAACTTAGCAGCGCTTTAAAATGAATAAGAGAATTAATAGGTTAAGGAGAAAAATCAATACTTTTACCTCGAACATATGATTTATAATCATGATATTCTCTATTGGCGGCGTTCGTGTAGAGCTCAAATGCAATGGTTTATGTATGTCCACCATCTTGTCTCCAACATACTACTTAACTCTTCAAATCCAGAGAGATGCTCCAGATCAAAGGCACACTCCCTCACAACTGCGTACTTCTTAATATGCATGAATTTTTCTATGCTTTATTCATTCACAAACATATACAAGGGGTAGGCTCGAGCAGTTGGGGATGCTTGAGGAGGAGCTGATGTTGATGTGCCAGATATGAGGCTTCTTTTGGGTGTCCTTCTTTCTACAAAAAGAGTGAAAAGACAAGAATTTTGCAAGAAATATGAAAGTAATTTATGAGAATAAGAGAGAATTAAGATTGGAATGAAAAAATAATGGCTGAAAAGCCACTTTTATAGGCCAACCTCGCGCGTAATGCACATGCATTAATATCCAATGCGCTCGCGTTAGCCAACAGTAGGGCCAATGGTCATTAGTCCAACTGTCAAAATCCCCAATAATCAAAATTTTCAATGCTCCAACGTCAGTAGAAAATGCATCACATTAACAAGCAACACGTCCATATTGAAGCTTGGCGCGTCCAGTTTTTTCTATGGGCTAAATCTATATATCTTCCTAGAATTTTGCTTTTCTCTCATTTTCTTCTTTCTATATGCTAGCTCCATTTCTTTTTTTGATGATTATACACATCCAACAAATAATAAAAAACAAAATAACATGCAACACACGTTAAAATTTAAAATTAACAAAAACTAGAATTAACTGGTCTGCAATAAAAAAAACGTTATCGAACCGTGGATTGCCTTCCACACAATGCTTGTTTAAGGTCACGAGCCTGACTCCAGAGCCTAAGGCTCTGCGAGCATAAGAGACTCCATCTCCAATGCTTTGTCAATAACTAGCAAGGCCCTAAGCTCTTTGCTCTTAATAGTGAAGACCTTTGAGTTTCTAGGATCTTTCACTATAACCCTTCCATCTTCATAGATTTTCTGAATTATATAAGGCCCAACTGCCTTACATTTAAACACACATAATAATCCGTTTAGTCTAGAACTCCTTCATTGCACCCTCTGTCCCACTCTCAATTATTTTTCCCCGATGTCCACTTCTTAAGTGGTTGCAATAGTTTTATCACCTTGTAGCATTGAGGATGCTTTGTGGTTTCAAACACATTGAAAACCACTTTCTCTTTATTAAACCTTAATGCTAACTCCATAAATCTACATCAATCAAAGCTCTTCCTATTGCCTGGAATGGTCTTCCTAGAATTAAGGGAGTTTTAGCATCTCCAGGCATGTCCAAAATTACAAAGTCTTCCGAAAAAATAAGTTCATCCACTGTAACTAGTACATCCTCCAAAATTCCATATGGATACGTTATTGAACAATCAGCTAGTGTGAGAGTCATATGAGTAGACTTTCGATTTCCACACCCCAACCTCTTCCGCATTGAGAGTGGCATCATATTAATGCTTTCCCCCAAATTACAAAGAGCTTGGTCAACTTTGACAGGTCTAATAGAACATGGAATAATAAACCTACCAGGGTCAGTAAGTTTAGATGGAAGCTTCCTTTGGATTATTGCACTACACTCCTCTTCCAAAAAAACATTTTCATCATCTCTCAAACATTGTTTACCAGAGAGTAGTTCTTTCATAAACTTAGTATATACCTACATTTGGTCCATAGCTTCACATAAGAGGATGTTACCTTGAATCTTCCTTAACACCACCTTAAACTTTTTGAATTGCTCCTCTTTTTCATCCTTCTTATTAGGTCTCTCTTTCAAGAAGGGATAAGGAGCCTTGATGTGGTTAGGAAGAACATGGTTAGGCTTAGTGAGAATTTGTTTCTTGGTCCTCCTTAATGGTGAGTTTTTGTCTATAAATTGGTAAAGAGACCAACCTTTAATCTTCTCATCACTCTTATTCTCACTTTTTTCTCCCTCTTTTTATTCTATCCTCTTCACTTACTACCTTCTTCTCACTTTCCTTCTTCTCATTGTTAACACTTATGGGTGTCTTTACCACTCAACTCCTCAACCCAATAGCACTACAATTTTAATTCTTCGGGTTATCTACAATATAACCATTGAGCCCCATTCCTAAAAATTTCCTGGAGCTGCTATTTGCTTTGGCAATTGACCAATTTATGCCTCTAAATCTTTTATGGAAGCCTCAACATTCTTATTGGTTCCCAATTGACTCTACATCATCTCTATAGGGGTGTTCAAAACTGAACCAACCCAATAGGAAACCTTAAACCAAACCAAATCGAAACCGTAAAAAATCATATTTGGTTCGGATGTGTTTGGGCCATTTTTAAACAAAATCGCGCGATTTAGTTTGGTTTGCAGTTTGTATTTTGAAAACCAAACTAAACTGAACCAAATCGTATTATGTTACAACCCAAACTTTAGTTATCCCACAACACATCTAAAACTCAAACCTATTATTCCTTAAGCTTACAACTACGAACAATTTCTCTTACTCACACTTAGGGTTTTAGTTTCAGCCTTCTCAAACCTCTCCTAGTAGTATCACACACTCTTCTTATATTTTTTTCCGTGTACGTATTGCCTCTTCTACTCTAATCTCTCCTCTCTTATATTCTTTCTTTTTCATCTTTTCATTTTTATGTTACTATTTTTTATTCTAATCAAGTTTTTATGGCATCTTTCTTCTCTAATCTGACATCTCTTCTGCTCTTTCTTTTTCATCTTCTCTAATCTCTCATCTCCTCTATTTTTTTTATTATAATATTTTTGATATTGTTTTATGCTACTATTTTTCCACGTTTGTCTAAACTGCTTTTTGTATATTGAATGAGAAGTTTTTGTCTAAATATGATGAGTTTTGTCGTTATTTGGTAATGTATGAATGAATAAACATAAAGTTAAGGTGTTCTCTATAGGTGTATATATGACTCAATAAAAATATTATAAAAAATTGAACCAACCCAAACCGCATTGGTTTGGTTTGGTTTGGTTCGATTTTTTTTTCTAAAAGCCAACCGAACCAAACCGAACTATGTGTTTTTTTCTCTTGCAATTCAGATGATTTTTAGCGTCAAAATCGCCCAAACCGCACCATGAACACCCCCTAATCTCTTGTTGTACCTGAATTATATTTTGAAAACTCTCTTGAGTGGTTAGCATGAAGCCTTTTAGAGTTTCTTCCAAGATTGAGGGCTTTCTTTAAGAACACGATTACCGTTGGAATGCTCACCTCCATAAAACTCACACTTAAAGGTCTGGATCTGACTCACATTACCTTGAGTCAACTGAAAAGCAACTAACTCTTAGGTAAGATACGTCAATTACACTAACAATGTAGTTTACATTATCTATATCTAACACACCTTTTCCTTTCATAGATCGCTCATTCAAGCAGTATTCATTTCGACACATATTTTCAATGAGTGTCTTCACTTCTTCATCAATTTTTTCTCTCAAAGTACCTCTAGCTAAGGCATCAATAAACATTCTAGTGGAATTTGTAAACCCTCTCATAATGTGTGGCAACTGATCCATTAAACTCATGTTGTGATTTGGGAACTTCTTGAGTAATAACTTGAATCTCTCCCATGCATCTAACAAAGGCTCACTATTATCCTGGCTAAAATTTGTAACTGCAGCTTTTCTTTAGGCAAACTGTGCATTAGAAAAGTATCTTTCCGTGAACTTATCTTTTAATTCTTTCCATGTTTGTATCATCCCATTGGGAATACATTACAACCAATCTTTAGCTCTACCGATCAAGGAAAATCCAAACAAACACAATTTTACTTGATCATTAGTGATATCTTCGACTGACTTGCACATGGAGAATGTCTCATAGAACTTGGCATGATGTTCCCAAGGATCACAAATAGCTTGACCATCAAGCGAATTATCTCTCAAGCCCTACAACACATGATTTTTAATATTAAATGTCAGGGGATTCTCCGATTTGAATCCCCATGAGATTTAATCACTGTCGGTACGCCTACAGTAATAACCAACCATTTGTCGAAGTGGTGCCACCATTTTCAATTCCTTTTTCTTCTCTTGTTCGGCTAACAAAGCCTTAATCTTTGCTTTACGGGATGCTCTTGAAGTTCTATCAATCTCTAAATCTAATGGCATAAGCGTCAAATCTGAACCCCACATAAACACAGAAAATAATACCTTAGTAGAATTGTTCAATACAGAACAAATTAAAATTTAAAATTAAAATAACATAATTAAAGTTAAGCAAAATAAAATAAAACAAGCAAAATAAAACAATCCCCAGCAACAACGCCAAAAATTTGATGGACAATTTACTAGCAAGTGTACTAATGTTATTATTGAAGTAATAAAAATAAATTTATCTCCAGAAGGATTGTGAATTTAAAACAAGAGATATTGTGTGATGTAAATAAAAACAGTAAATAAGGTTTTTTTCTAAGAATGTTTTAGTAAAAAACACAAGAAAAGATTTTTATAACGATGATGTGAAAACCTGTCAAGTCGCTTTATCAGAATTCCCTATATCTACTTGATTGATGAAACACACATTAACAAACATGCACTGACTAAATATTTACACGAAGGACTAACTCTACCACTACACCCAATGCATTTGTGTATAACTCACTAGTCTAGGCGTCAATCCCTAAGTCACTATGTCCGCATTAATCCCTAAGTCACAATTCCTAATTGTACTATCCCTAACCAATTAGTGAATTCAACAGTTAAAATAGTTCATATAAATATCCCTAGGGTCACTCACTACTTATTAATATAGATTCAAATGTTGTAACAATAAAAAAGCAATGAGTATAATCAATAACTAAATAATAATAATAAGTCAGAACAATAACATTAATAACATCTGATCATATGAGCCAATCAAGAAAAAGTAAGTTCATCATAAAACTTGACCCAACCTAGAGAAATATAGCTACTCATGCGGAAATTAATCAATACCAATAGTTTAGATTCGAAGAGCATGAAAAATCACAGAAGAAGAAGCTCTCCAATGGCTTTAATGGCCTCCAAAGTCGCTCTAAAACGTCACTTTATGGTCTTGATAGTCGAATCCCTATTTTCTCTTTCTCTTTTCCTTATAAAGCTGCTAAAAAAAGTGTCTGACAAATAGATGAAATGTGGCTACGCTACTTATCGATGCGGCCATGTTGCATGATCATTACTTCAATGCGGGCGTGTTGCTTTTCAATGTGGGCACGTTATAGGAAGAATTGACGTGTTATAGCCGTGCAAAATCAAACGGCTCCAGTGTGTTTTTTTTCTCCCTTCTTCACCAATTTTCTCACTAAGTCCTTTTCTTTACCCCAAAGTCCTTTTTTTCTAGGTTTTTCCCTTAAATGCTTCTAACTTGCTCAATTCTTGTCAGAATTCGATGATTTTTCTTGCTAAATGATGTGCACTGATAGCCCATCATTAATCACTATAGAGATACCAATGTATTTAGATGCTTGGGGAGCTAACCTATATGAACCATATTTAGTGTGAATTAGTCTTGGGCGTATAACTTTTATGACTAATGAGAGTCATAAGGGGTGAAGCATGAAGAGACCTACCGAGTAGTGATCTTGAAGAGATCGGTACAGTATCTTATTGATGTGTCAATAAGGTATGAGTGGATAGTCATAGTATGACATCTGGACAATTCACTCAGATACATGACCTTAGAGGTAGACCCCTAAGAGAGTGGCACCTGATGTATACAATGCTACCATACTCTATCAACATGATACACGAGTTATCCTTCTAGGCAAGAGTGGGAATGAGATGTTTCTAAGGTTTAACATGTAACTTAGATTGAATACTTATAAGAAGACTAGCTAGAAATCCTAGGAGATAGATCAAGTTATGAGTTTATTCTTATGAGGAGACATTGAGTCCTCTTAGTCGTGTAAGTATTTCAGGAGTTATATCGTTAGAGACTTCTCATTGTCTCATGAAGCTCAAAGTGTTTCAAGCGTAGAAGCCTAATTTTAGGTTTAAGTGTGACTCTTGCATATCTATAATTTTGACAAGTGTTGGTTCTATTCTAAACCTTTGTGCATCGATAAGAAAGTTATTATATCAATGGATGATGATATGATGTGTGGAGGTAAATTCATGACCACTGAGCTATTGGTTAACTCAACGTCAATAAAATAAGAGTCACCACCATGCTTTTATTGTTTCCAAATGAAAAGGGAAAAAGTACGAACAAAACCCAAAGGTAAGAAGTTTTCAAATCAAAACCAATAAAATGTCAGAGATTACAAGTAAGGGGGTTGGTTACACAGAGGGAAGATATTAGCACCCAAAGTGTCCTAGGTACTCCTAGGGAGCCCTTTTTGTGTGTATGTGTTTTGGTTGAAAAAGATATTTGCTAAAAAATAGAATGAGGGGATGAGAAAAGAATTCATTATTTACAATTTTTGTGTTTGACAAGACCTTTGGTCTTATGCCTACGTATCAACATATAAATGAGGAATCAAAACCTCGTAGTTAGTGGTAGGAATTCCAAATATGGATGGATTGATTTTAGCAAAATCTTAAAGATATTTTGTTATCAATGGGAGAATACTCAACCAAACATCCACCGATAATGAGGGATTTACAACCTTTAAGAGGGAGGGACCCAACTCGGATTTAATCAACAAGTATGCCACTATCTCCTAATAAATGGAAAGTCTTACGATAAATATGTCATGGAATGGGATAATTATATCTCAACCAAAGGTAACTCAAATCTAAATGCCCTCTTTTGAAAAAGTTAAAAGGAAAAGGCACAAAGTGGCCAAAATGATTAAATGAGGTTGTTAGTTCTTTTTTGTCTTTTTGAAAATAAGGTCATTATGATTAAGTTTATTCATAAGTTCGATTATGAAAATATTTTGAAAATCAATGGCATAAATCCAAAGTTTTTACTCATTAAAATAAGTCTAAGTTGAAAAACACAAGCAAA